>NW_025335268.1:21389829-21426585 GCF_004798865.1 Varanus komodoensis | reverse complement strand
AAGAAAACAAACAAAATCATGTGAGAAAGCATGGAGAGTGTGAGATATGGAGTGTTCCCTGTTGTTGTTGTGCCATTATTTTAATAAACATAGACAAGGTATTTTAAATATATGTCGTAAAACACAATTTCTCCCCTTTCTGTTCCCCACACTGTTCTCCTTTTCTCCCTAGCCTGCTTTCTTTAAGCCAACTTTGAATAGTGTTGTTTTTTTGTTTAATTTTTGAGGGTGAAAAATCACATCAGAAGCAAAGCAGAAAAGACATTTTTATTGTATAGTAATATCTCATATTTCTTGAGCAACAGGTGCACATTGGATATTCAGCTGTGATAAAACTGCTAGCTATACCCTGCAATGTTCTATTTTAAAAGCCTATGTATAATCCCCTCTAACCATAAACAATTATCCTGGAAAGAATGTGCACATTTTCAGTGCTTAATCTGGTAGAATCCTTTGGATACTTTGGAACAGGCCCAGGGCCTCTGAATTACAGGATAAGTATCCTAACTACTGTTGCAAAATCTATCCTGTCTTGTTGGGTCCCCTGTATGTATATTTGTTTCCTTTGGGAACTGGCTTCTCTTGTCCAAGATTTTCCTTCAGAAGGAGCTTTCATAGGTCAGATGAGTTCTGCAAGCCAGTCTTCCACATGCTCCACTCAGAAGTACCCCATACAGTAAGACCATGAACACAGTTGATCAAAAACAAATTGAGCACTATGTGAATTTCTGCACAAATAGATAAGTTTTAACTACACATAAAGTGAGAAGAGAATGAAGACTGCTGAATCTCTACCAAGAGGGTTCCATGAAAGGTCTCTGAAAAGACTCTGCCATGTGGGAGAGCTTCACAGGCCATAATCTTGAGAGTAACACAAAGAAAAGCCAGTCTCAGATCTTGGAATTTGAAAGAGTTGCCCTCCTCAAGCACCTGGTTCTTGGTACTTAGGTTTTCTACATTAGTTGACTTGAGCTTGGGAATTCACTGGTAGCTGGAACAGATTTAAAGCATGAAGTTCTTATATCTCACTCCCCCTGTCAAGACATGGGCAACAACATACTGTTTTGACTATCCCTTTCTGGTCCATTTTCAAGGGAAGTCCCACATAGAAAGCATTACAGTAGTCTAATCAGAAGTTAACAGAGCATGGGCTACCATTTGCAGTGTATCTTGGTCCAAGAACAACCATAGCAGGTCATAAGTCTTGTGTACGGTCGAGACCTCCTCAGCCCCCAGAGACAGCTGTGATGGAGAAGGACTCCCAGACTAACTGCTATTCCATCCAAGGAAGGATGTTTCTCTCATTCATATACCTAGGAACAACCTAACAACAGTTGTTTGGTCTTACCAGGGTTTAACTTCAATTGGTTGGCCTTCTTCCAACCCACTGCTGCTTGCAGGCACCAGTCTGGCACTTGCATGGTCTCTCTTGATTCAGATCTGAATCAGAGTGGAGTGTCATCTGCATATTAGTTACACTGAACTCCACATCACTAGATGATGGTCCAAGTCATTTCATAAAGATGCTAAACAGCATAAGAAGCAAGATGGAATCTCAAGGAACCCCATAACATAACTGCTGTGGGGCCAGGCGGAAGGCTCCCAGTGCTACTGTCTGCAAGTGACACTGTAAGTAGGAGCAGAATCTGTGTTATTCAATACCTCCTATTAATCTATTCCAGGAGGATACTGTAGTCAATGGTATCAAAAACCACTGTGCAGAATCAAAAAGGTAGCATTCCCCCATCTCCCCCCCCCCCCAAAAAAGCCATCAGCTTAGGTCACAAAGGCTGTTCCATTATCATGTCTGTTCCTGAAATCAGACTGAAATGTGTCTAGATTATCTGATTCATTCAGGAATTTGCAGCTGGTCACACACCAGCCTGTCAAGTATGTTACCCAGAAATGGCATATTTGCAAATTGGCAGCAATGATTAAAAAAAAAAACAACCTTTTAGGGTTAGGGTAGGTCCCTTCAAGAGGGGACATGCCACCACCTCTTTCAGGGTGACAGACATAATAACCTCTCTCCCTGCAAAGAGATATTTACCACTTCTCGGACACACCCAGACAACATATCTGTGCTAGATTTCACAAGCCAAGATTAATAAGGACGGAGTGGGCATGTCATTATGCTAACCCCAACAAGCATCCAGTCCACATCCTGAGGCCAGAACACCTGAAATTGGTCCCACAACTGCTGAGCAGATTGTGCTCTGAGTATGGCCACTTATCTTAAAGAATAGCAGTGGAATCCAGTTCAGTACAGATGCAATATTTGCATTCAAATGCCTCAGAAAAATCATCAGAGTTTTTTTTCTATTCCTCGGATCATAGTCAGCACCCAAAAGAACTATGTGGGGTATTTCATGCAGATTGCAAGGGTGACAGGATGTTTGTGCTCACCAGATTTGTCTAAACATCTCCTCACTGTTTGTGCTCACATTTGCAATTGGTGTTGGATTTGTGCAAATGGGAAAACGGCACAAAACAAATAGCCAGCAAATATGAAAACTGTGCAAAAAAAAATAACCTTTTCCAAAATAATGCAATTTTTGCCGATATACTAAAACATGGGTTATTTCAAAATTCGGCATGTTGAGAAAGTGATACATTTTCAAGTGTGCATTTTGTGAACAAACATGCAAATTCAAGAACTTGTAAACATTTTTGGAGAAAATGCATTCCCATTTGTAATCAGAATTGGGGCCAGGGCATTTGTGAATGGAAACTGAATTCTTGCATATCTGTATAGATAAGTAAACTTTTTTTGCCACTTCCACATAGATGGCTTTAGCCACTGTCCAGTCTGTTTCATTACTCAGAAGTTTTGCTTTTCCTTCAAGTAACAGAAAATAAACTAGAGAACTTAGTTCTTTTTCTCATAATTTGAGCATTGGAAATAATATCACTTCAGTTTTCCCAATCTATCCTCCATTTCTGTGAAACCACAGTGTGGGCTGGGGATATAGTGTTAAATGTTGAAGTGCAGGCACTCATGAAGACAGTCCTCATATCCTTAAAGAAAGTCAAAAATGGTAGTAGCTGTGTTGATTGTATATGGATGGACGGACGGATGGACAGATAAATCATCAGAGGCACTTACGCACACACACAGGGCAGCAATGTACAAGATAACCTATTTATTAGAATCAGCTGACAGTCATAGAACAGTGAACTGTCAAAAGGCAGTGTCTTGATTAGTAGATTGGATTTTGACTGGAGAAAGTTGAGATTCCATAGGAAAAGGAAAGAGAGGGACAGAGCTCAGCACCAAACTGCTTGTCAGTATCCTACAGCAGTACCTTGGCTATATCCATTCTGTTAAAATAATGGCCTCTTACTTGAAGTAAGTATGAGTGATTCTTCTTGCAAAATGTAAGGTGAACTGGGCACGATGGGCCTTCAGTGATTCAGATTGATGATGTATTGGGCTTACCCCAACCATCTGAAAAAGCCCCACTGACGAACACTGAGCAGGTGCAATGGTGGCAAAAGAATACACCTTTTATTCCCACCACAGAATATGACATAAGGAGGACTCTAACCACTGTTCAGTCTTAGTCATTACCTGCCATCTGTGCTTTACATATCAGCATTGCTGTTTCATCATCTCTTGCTCCATGGAATGCAACAGAATGGAGTAAACTTCATGGTTTGCCCAAGATCATTTGGGAGGAATGGTGAGTCCTCATTTAAGGAGCTGGCTAGGGCTTTAGCAGGGCTGTTGGACAAATCTATAGAAAACTCCACCTGACATCAGAAACCATTTCAAATCCATATGTCTTTGGAGACCTACCATCAAACTAGTCCTCTATGTCTGCAGAGGTTTGACACACCCAGCATGGTGCCCAAAGCTGATCAGACAGTTATTTGTCCATGGCAGTAGGATTGTATTTGGCTCCCATATCTCTAGATCAGTGAATGTCCTGATTTATGCATAGGGCTAGATATAATTGGAGTCAGGGTTCTGGTTGTTATGGTGGCCATGAACTTCTGAGCAACTCAGAAGTATTTTGTATTTTTGTATTTAGTGGTAATTTATTATGTTCTATTGTATTTCAATGTATCTTATTGTGTTGTAAGCCGCCCCGAGGCTTCGGCAAGGGGCAGCATAGAAATGTTATAATAATAACAACAACAACAATAACTCCTGTCAAGGCAACTTTGGTGTGAATGTCTTAGAGTCCTCAACAACTTCTCTAGGACCACCTCTACAAGCTCAGGGAGAGTGTTGTGCAACAGGGTGGCTGATTTTAAGTCATTTTCCTTTTATGAGTTGTACACAAGAATTCTAGTAGTATGTTTCAGTTGCTTACCAACGTAAGAAAACATAACAGAAGAGCATATTCTTCAAACAGCTCAACTGTGTCTGCTCTTAGCATGTTGACTGTACCTTCTGCATCCAGGGTAACCACTTTGCAGAAGGAGTGGCTGCAGGAATAACATCTAGACCTGCTAGGGCAGATTTGGTTTCAAGAAGCACTTGTAATAACTTGGAGAGTGAAGAAGGGATAGGCTGGTTCATATGCATGAAAAGTTAATCAGTATAACATTTGCATAAAGGGGCACAGAGGTAGTTGAATAAAGTGCCGGTGGCCATTAAACCGTTCACCTGTAACAGGTACGTTGTTTAGGGTTTAGTTGGGACTTACTTCTCTCAGTGGGGTGATGTAATGATACAGGCTATACTGTTTCCACCCTACCCAAATCTTCATTTTCAGTGCAGTGACAACTTTGGATTCTGGAGCCATCTCTTTCCTGTTGTGGACAAAGAGATTGTCACTTTCTTCAGAGTGTGAATTCCCCATCTTCTCTGTGGTTGTGACAAGTTTCCACAGACTATTTGTAAATGACTTCTGCAAACCCATTGTTCCTGACGTGTTTTTTCTTTCCTTATTAGTATACTTCCTCACAACATCCTCAGATTCTTCACATTGACATATAGTGGTTGACTTGCCACTCATTCAGTGACACAAAGCAACTGGATTATTTTCAGTACTGGCAGACCCTTCTTCGTTCTTTCCAAGAGAGCTGTGTTGCTCATGTGCATAGCTGATGCCGAAGGCTAAAACAGGCATGCCTGGCAAAATGACCTTGGTTAAATTGTTCATTCACTGTCTTCAGGCCACACTCAAATCTTCCTTAGTCCTGTATGGAAAGAACTCCAAGCAGAACCACAACCATGGGTCTGATATTTAAACACATTCAAATTAAACAAACTGAAAATCAGTTGAAGTACAAATAAAGCAATTGGCAGCCATAACAAATAGGCTCAGTTCCCTAAATCATTGGAAATGTGGATTTGTTGTTGTTGTTGTTGTTTATCTCCAGAGCAATCTAGGCTCCAGATTTAGTTATGCCTGGGAAGCTGCCCTTAGCGCCCCTCCCGCCAAGTCAGTGCCACCTCCAGTCCCCATTGCTGCTTGTCCCCAGAGCAGTTTTGGCTCACCCGCCGGCCCTGCTTTCCCACATGCTGTTATATGGACTTCTTGGGTGCTTCCCTGTACATTTGCTTGTGAGAGGGAGAGGAGTGAATATGGCAGGGGCCTTGCACTCGTGCACAAACAGGCGTGGCATGTCCCAACACAGTTATATTTTGATAAAAGGTGCAACTGACAAACCAGGAAAAGGCACTTTGAGCTATAGCTTCAATCTGGGTATTTGGAAGTAATGTTAGGTCCCAAAGCACCCCGAGAATGTGAGTCTATCCAAGATAGTTATTTCCCTGCCACCTGTTCTGCCAGTTATTTGCCGCCATCCTTATGATAGCTGATCTCTGTTCCTTAATTGCCACAACTGGAAAGGGGGATATAGAACTGGTGTATTCATTAAACCACACTACACAGTTTCTCAAATGCTTGTGTAGGTTCCTTTTAGATGTGTAAAAGCATCATGGTCAAAACTGAACTCTATTTCTGAGGAATCCAGCTGTGGAACAGTGTATTTATTTATTTCATTTCTATACTGCCCCACAGCCAATGATCTCTGAGTGATTAAAATGGTTGATAAAACAGATATAAAATACAAATATTTGTTCCCTACAAATATTAAAGTCCATGCAGATAACAATTTATAACAGTTAAAACCAAACAGTATCAAAGACAGACTCAGGAAAACATGCAGGATGGGCAATCCCTCAAGTACCTGGGTACCCAGATAAGTCTTTAAAGGCCTTGGCATAAAGGGCCATCTTGACTTGGAGCAGAAAAGATGACAAATTTGGCACCAGTCAGGCCACAGTGGAGAGGTTATTCCATAAGTGGGAGGCCACCACAGAGAAGGTCTTCCCCATTGTTGCCACCCTCTGTACTTCTCTTGGAGTTGGCACTTGGAGGAAGGTTCCAGAGGTTGAGCATAGTGCCCAAGTAGATCACAGCTGGGAGAGGTGCTCTTACAGGTAATTGTGGTCCTTAATCATGTAAGGCTTTATAGGTTAAAACCAGCATCTTGAACTGGGACCAGAAGACAGCCATTGCAAGCAGACCAGAACTGTCTTGTATGTTTGGGCCTGCGGGTCCCGGTTGTTAATCTGACTGCCACATTCTGCACCAGCTGCAGCTTCTGAACAGTCTTCAAGAGGAGTCCCACACACAGTGTACTGCAATAATCCAGTTTAGAGATTACCACAGTCTAGAGTACTGAAGCCAGGCTATTCCTATTCAGTTAGGTGTATAGCTGGGCCAAAGTTGAGAGAAGGTGCTCCAAGCCACTGATGCCAACTGGGCCTTAAGGGAGAAGAATGCATCAAGGAGCACTCCCAAGCTATGAATCTGCTCCTTCATGGGGAGTGAAGCCCCATCTACAACAGGCTGAAACCCCCTATATGGTCAGAGGAACCACCCACCAACAGCATTTCAATCTTTCTGGATTGAGTTTCAGTTTGTTATCCTCATCCAATTCATTGTTACCTCCAGGCACCAGTTTAACACATCCACAGCCTCACCTGCTGATGATGAAAAGGAGAACTAGAGCTGCATGTCTTCACCATACAGATGACAACACACTCCCAAGACTTTGGATGACCCCACTCAACAGTAGACCCCGTGCTATGTAGATATTGACTAACACGGGGGACAGTATGCTGAAGAATCCTTGTGGCTGAACAATATTCCCCAATTACTCAGAAGTGTGGGACAGTGTGGGACCACTCCCTCTTGCAAGGCCCAGCCATTTGTTCCTCTCTTGCTGCTTTTTATAAGCCAGGAGGGGCAAGGATCCAATACAGAGGTGGTTTCACGAACCTGGACAAGCACCTTGTCCACATTCTCAAATGGTACCAACTGAAACTCATCCAATAAGACTGGTCCAGGGTGTGCTCTGGATATCTCCACAGGTTCAGCTACTTAACTTCTGGAGTCCAAGTCCCAGTGAATGCAAGATTTTCTTTTCCTGGAAGTTTCCAGAGAGTAAATTACAGTGGGCCTGTGATGGTTCTAAGTTGCCCCTGGGACTAGAATTTAATAAGCCCAGCACAACTCTGAAATATTGTTTCTTTGCTGCCCTCACTGCCTCAAAATATGCAGTTTGCACATGCCAGGTTTCTGTTGCAGTCACTGGGAGTTTTCTGCCATCTGCACTTCAGCTGCCTCCTAAGTTCCTTCATCACTCTTAGCTCTAGGGTGTACTATGAACCGTATGAGCTCTACAACATATGGAGAGCGGGTGCTGAGACACAATCATGTCAGCCACCAGGGTAATTTCTGCATTCCACAGTGCAACTGGGGCTTCAACAGGAGCACCAGCCATGTCTGCTGGAAACTCTCCCCCAAAGCTCTTTTGGAAACCATTTGGATCCAATAGCCTCCAAAGGCAGACCATCTTAATAGGACCTCTACATTTCCTAGAGGGGAAAGGCCACATCAGCCTAAATCTCAGTTGGAAGTGATCTGACCGTGACAAAGGGACTAAGTCAAAATCCCTCATGCTCAGAGCATCATCTTCATATCTGGCTGAGAAGACCAGGTCTACACTATGCTCCACTACATGTGTTGGGCCGATGGCTTGTTGGGACAGTCTCATGGTTGCCGTGGCAGCCATGAAATCCTGAGCTGCACCAGATAGGTTGCCCTCAGCGTGAATGATGAAATCCCCCAGAACCAACAGCCTGGCAGACTCCAGCATCACATCTGAGAACATCTCTGTCAGCTTAGATAGGGAGACTGATGTGTTGCAGGGTAGTGGTACATGAGCAGAATACCCAGTCTGTCCCATTTGCCCAAAACAAGGTGCAAACACTCTGGACTAGTTGTCAGATGGATAAAGTATCTGGAGAAAATATGACTTCTTATAGACCATAGCAACACTTCCTTCCTCCACTATACTATGCTGGTGGGAACAACTGGAAGAAACTAAATCTTCCCTGTTCACCTACCCAGGTCTCAGTTATACATTCCAGATTCGTCTCCTCATCCACAATTAAATTGGATCAGAGACATTTCATTTGGCACTGATGCATTTAAAAGTAGCATCCAGAAACACTGACATGGCAGCCATCAAACCCATGGATGCGAGAAGGACTGGAACACAGCACAGCCGTTGGACTGCATTCCCCTTTCCTGGCCAATCCTCTCAGTGCCATATCATCTTCTCCCATTGCTACACTAATTGGAACTTCACCATTCCCCCATTTGGGCTCATACCCTTCCCCCCAGACAGGGATTTAGGCATAGGCCAACATTATCAGGGGAAGGTGAGAAAGAAAGAGATACGTATCTTCACCCTTGTGGCATCCTGTTGGGGCAAACCAAAAGGACCCTGCCAGGATGGCCCACCACCCAGCAGCAGACCTGCTTTTGTGCTGCGGAGGTGGTTGTCAGATTGCCAAGCCAGGTGCAGGCACTCTGCACTGAGTATCTTGGTCCAAAAAGTCGAACTGGAGACTGGTCCACAATTACCAACATCTCTGGAATCAAGCAACAATTTCTTCAGACAAAGCCTAACTACTGCTTTCTTCAAGGTTGCAGGTACATGCCTCTCTCATAAACTAAGCTGGCTAGTGCCCCATGGTTAACAAGTACTAGGAAAACTAGGAAGATTTGAAAAGGCATGTTGGGGTATTGACTTTTCCTAGGACCTTGTCTGTATCTCTAGATGAAATCATCTGCTACAGCTAACATAGGCCAATAGAGAATTCCAGTACAAAATCAACAGCCAATGTGATTTTCAGATTGCAGTGGGTGCAAAAAATTTTGTCTGCCAAGTATTTTGCCAATAGGTCACAGTAGATCACTAAAGGTTCAAAGGTTTAATAGCCAGTAGCTATATAAGCATTTTACCTATTTGTAAAAGCTCCACATCAATGGGCAAATATAATGGTGATACTGCTGCAGAAAATGATATTCAAATAGGTTGTAAGCCATGTTTGAGAAGATTCTCCTCAGTCTTCCACCTGATTCAAGCCATCCTGACCACTTCCTAGAAAAGCATGCACTGGGATTGGCTTAGGATAAATTAAATCTATTTCTGACTTGAACTATGAGATTTTTGTGGTTCTGTATCATAGCAGTCCAGCAGCTGAATGCAATGGGCAGTAGAGATATAACAACTGTAACACTGATAAGCCTTTAAGAATAGCTCATTTTCATATATGTGCAGTATAAATGTGTGTGTGTTATATACATACACTTATTATATAAACATATGCACACAATTAGAAATAAGAATGTGCTAGGAGAGCACAAAAGTTGGCTTGAAACTCAACATTAAGAAAACTAAGATCATGGCATCTGGTCTTATCACTTCCTGGCAAATAGATGGGGAAGAAATGGAGGTAGTGACAGAGATCATCGCAGACTGTGACTGCAGCCAAGAAATTAAAAGACTCTTGCTCCTTGGGAGGAAAGCTATGGCAAATCTAGACAGCATACTAAAAAGCAGAGACATCACCCTGCCAACAAAAGTGCGTATAGTCAGGCTATGGTTTTCCCATTTGTAATGTATGACTGTGAAAGTTGGACCATAAGGAAGGCTGAGCGCCGAAGAATTGAGGCCTTTGAATTGTGGTGCTGGAGGAGACTCCTGCGAGTCCCTTGGACTGAAAGGCGATCAAACCAGTCAGTCTTAGCAGAGATCAACCCTGACTGCTCTTTAGAAGGCCAGATACTGAAGGTGAAACTCAAATACTTTGGCCACCTAATGAGAAGGAAGGACTCGCTGGAGAAGAGCCTAATGCTGGGAACGATTGAAGGCAGAAGAAGGGGATGACAGAGGCTAGATGGAGTCATTGAAGCAGTCGGTGTGAGCTTAGGTGGACTCCAGGGGATGGTGGAGGATAGGAGAGCCTGGAGGAATGTTGTCCATGGGGTCATGATGGGTTGGATGCGACTTCGTGACTAGCACGGCACAGCACAGCACAGCAATATACAAATTAAATTGTTTTTATTATATTTAATTATAAGGCTGCTGTGCTTAAAAAAAACTTAGGTCATTGGCAGTGACTCACTGATAGAATGCGTGCTTTGCTTACAGAAGGTGCTAGTTTCAACCCCAGGAAACTTCAGGTGGGGCTGGGAATGACACCTGTCCAAAAAAGTAGAGAGCAACTGCTAGTCAGTGTTGACAAGGTCAAACTGGATGGACTGATGGTCTAGCTTGATATAAGGCAGTCTGAAGAACACACGTTGAATGGTTTGTTTTTTCCCCAGCAGCTGCTCTGAAGAGAATTGCTAAGCTACAGGATGCTAATGGGAGGGAGCTCCAGCAAGGTGCTTCTTTCTTTTTGCCCCCTCTCTCTCTTTCACTCTCTTTCTCTCTCATGCATAGACATACACACCCACATACGCACACTGCTTGCACACAGGAATGAACATGCATTCTCGCTCTCACAGACTTCCCAGAATACAGAGAAGAGAGTGACTGATGCTGCTTCTTCTCAACTGCTGAGAGATCAGGTTGCAACATGTTAACAAGATCTGCTATTCAGGAAAAATTGGTGATGGATCAGGTGCTGTATGGAATAAGAAGTAACAGTTGGTTTAAAACCAGAGGCAGTATCTTGAGAATGAAGCCACTCGGGGGGCTAGAATTCCCTAGCACTCAGAATTCCTGGGTCCCTGCTCAGAATATTCAGCCCTCCTGTGGATTTTAATATTTTTGCTTCCTTTACCATCGCACTTCTTGGTGACATGGCCGCGGATCTGCAAGGAACAGTTGAGCGAGCCTTCCTACTAACTGGCTTGAAGAAATGGATTGCACATTTGATTATTTAGCTATAAAATAAAAGTGCTGATGATGGACTGGAAAGCTGTGTAAGTGGATATTATTTTGTTTACTTGATTAGTAAATCAAGGGCTTTGGCTCCTACATTTAGTGAAAAATAAGTCTCAGTATATATGTTTAAAAGATACGATTAGAATCTTCCTGGGTTTGCTCTTCCCTTGATATTGTCAACTTAGTAGTGCTGAAATTATGCAGTCTTCTTGCTGAATGCATGTGAGTGACAAGGTTGAATCTAGACTGCTCCTTATCTTGTTGGTGCAGTATCTGCAATATGCTTTGATGGATGAAATGCAGCCGGTATGACACCCTAATTTTAATGTAGACAATTGTCAAAATTGTAGTTGCTTGTCTCTGCTGCAACTAATTGTAATGGTCTCTTCTCCAACTGACATAAGACACTTTTGCAGAATCTCTTGATTCTGGGATGTCAGCTTGCAGCCCTAATGCAGGGCGAACAAGAAGCACTCCTGTTTTGCATCTTTTGTGTGAATGAAGTATAAAACAACATCATTGCTTCTTCTTTACTCCTGCTCAACACCCAGCCAGTTTCACATTATTGTTTCATATAAGCTAGATGCTTGACACATGTAGAAACTAGTCTGTGAGGGAGGGAGGGTGGATTTAGAGGTCTGCCTACACTACTGTACCACACTTTTCTTTTGAGAACTTGGTGCAGAATCCTCTAACACTCCTTTTCCTCTCTGAATAGTTTCTATATGTATTTAAGTGCCAGTAATTTCTCTTTTATAATGAAATAACGTGAATGTGGCTATAGTTGCTGTTATTCAGTTTCCAAGATAATAAGGGAAGATTACTCCAGTTACAGCCAACTTATATGTACAAGATGTGCTGGTCTTCTTAGCCCAGGAGCATCTTTTGTGTTCCCAGAAATAGCCAGCTGTTGGTCCAATACATGATTCCTTAGGGGAAATTTTGTGTCATGAATTAGAAAAGCAATTTAGTACTACATGAGTAGAGGTGATTATTCCGTTAAATTCTGGAGTAGAAAATGGGCATTCTGAGTCATCAGATGACTTCAAACTATCTTTTACAATTAAAATTAAATAAATAAAATTCCCAAATTGATCATGGGCCCTAGGCTGAGCTCCAGGGCTTAGTCATCAGTGATTCGGGAGGTGAAGAGCAATTCATAACTTACTTCTGCAAACAAGGAAGACATATATGTTGCTTGGTTTGGCAGAAAGAAGAGGAACCCCTTCCAGGACTAGCCTGAAGCAATGAGCTAGACAGGGGTAGACAGGGACAGCGTTGGGTAGGGGCAGAGTCAATTGTTCTTCTTAAATTCTGGGTGGAAACGGGGACTTCCCTAGATTCCTAATGGGAAAAAATAGTTACAAATTATCTAGGGATGAGGAGGGAGAACTTACACTAAAATCCTTCAATCTCCCTTTGTTTTCAAGTAACAGTCTGGAAGAGTTTGACTGTGAGGCTGTATCAAGTCCTTGGCAAACCTGTATGCATGCCTTCTGTTTTCCCACCACCCATTCTGTGGTTATTTGATACATACAGGGAAAGATATTTGACTGGGTCAGATCTGATCAAGATCTGTGTAGAACAGGCACATAAAGTCCTTCAAGGTTGTATCAGGCAGGCATAAGCCTTTGTTAAGTGTATCAGGCACAGCAAGCTAGGTAAAGACGAAAGTCCTCTTGTTGAAAGGGCAGCTGAAGAAGATCACAGCTCAGCTCAGAGGGAGTTCTACTGCTTGAAAACACTCCATAGGAGGGTACTTTCCTATGGAGTGTTTTCCATAGGAGGGTACTTTCTCAACAGCAAGGTAGAACCAACCAAAGCCTCATATAGGCAGCCATAATCTGTAACAAGGTTAGCTTTACTCCCTCTGGAGGACTGGCTGGTCTGTAAAAGGGTCCTCACCTGATTCTGTACCCTCAGACTTGTATGAGGCTGTGGAGATGGAGGTCCTGCTGGGGCTCCTCTGACCCTGAGGATGAGGTCAGAACTGTCTTCTGAGGGAGCACCCTGTACACAGGACTGACTGTCCTCCTGATGGAAGAGCAAGCTGAACCTTATCTTTGTTAGGGTCTTTTCCAGTACAAAGAAAAGGAAAGAACATTGGGAGACATGGCAGTGTGCTATGACCTCCTTGATTACTACATAGCGTGTCAAAAGCAATTCTCTTCTAGTTTAAACATACCCAGTTCTTTCAGTCTGTTCTCATATAATTTTCATGCTAAACTCCTGTATCATTGTAACGTTTCCAAAATGGCTATGGCCTTCCTAAAGCTGAAGTCTTGCCCTGGTTGAGAAGTCATTCTATATTTCCTTCCCATCTTGATACAATCCACAGAGCACTGGTCCTTTGAAACAGCATATAACTGCTAGGTTACTTTTCAGACTGATTTTCCCTTCCCCTTCATACTAGCAAATAAACTTCCTAGCAAATGCTGCATAGCCTGTTTCCATCCATCTTAGATGTGTACAGGCAGCCCTCAAGTTACAAACAAGATCCATTCCTGATGAAATGGAAATTCATCTTTAAGTCAAATTTGTATACAAGTTGGATCACATATAATCAGCCCTCCACATTCACAAGGGTTAGGGTCACAGGCCCCCCATGACAGTGGAAAAACCGCAACTATCTTTAGCCCCTCTCCCTACCCAAATTCACCTCTTATCAACAAGGAAATGCCAGAGAGATTCCTTCTATGGGTGGGCGGGACAGGAAGACATGCTTTGGATTTCTCCCTCTCTCCCCTTTCGCTCCCTCTCTCTTTATGGTGAAGACAATTTGCCTCAGTAATTTTTAAAATTAATTAGCTGTATGGCAGTTTATTCATAAGTATGAATTGTTCTCAAGTTGGACATTCATAACTCAGGGACTGCTTGTATTTTGTTTTTCCCTCCATAATATACACTGCTTAGTTTTTTACTTGTCTAATTTTGTTGCCCTCTGCTCAGTTCTTCCATATCATGTTGGGGTCATTTTTAGCCTATCCTAGAGGTTTTGCAGTTTTTCGGCTTGTAAATGTCTGTTTTCAACTGCAACTTTCAGATCACTGACAAAGATATTGAGCATTACCACATGTAGCACTAATGTGGAATCTTATTTTACAACAACCTTATTAGCTCCATGTTGTTCTCTCTTGAGATCTGTTTGGCAATGTAAAAGCATAGGCTGCAAGTACCCCTTTCTACATTGTATTTGGTGCATTCACCTAGCAAGGCCGACAGAAACCTCCTCTCTTCAATCCCAGGCAACTGCTGCTGGTATTGCTTAATTTAGCCTGAGAAGGATTACTGCACACAATATTATTAGGGACTAATTAAAAATAATGCTTTCCAAATGGCCAGGCATACTAGTTTCATACAGCAATCTTACAGTCTTCCAGTTATGCATTCAAAATAAGTTGGCT
This sequence comes from Varanus komodoensis, assembly GCF_004798865.1. Classification (NCBI taxonomy): domain Eukaryota; kingdom Metazoa; phylum Chordata; class Lepidosauria; order Squamata; family Varanidae; genus Varanus; species Varanus komodoensis. The sequence goes on along the minus strand of NW_025335268.1, from coordinate 21,411,970 downwards.
GGCTTCCAGCTGTACAAGATGACTTAAAATATTTTGGGCTTTCCTCTGCATCCCCACCATTACAAAACTAAAATATATGAGTAATAGCTAAATGATAAACCAGTACAGTTTGCCTAGAAATTTAGCCAGTGTTTCAATTTGGCCTTGGGGAAAGCACATGAGTACAGCTTTTCTAATTCTGTTTTTCCTTAGAATCTCAGGTCTGGGGTGGCAATAGAGCTGGGCATGCTGTGTCCAGCATACATCTCATTACAAGACTCTCAAGTCCATCTTCCATTATTATAAAGATCCGCTTTGTAGCACACATTGTTACTGGAACAAGAGCACAGCCTCCATGGTGTGATTATATTAGACAAGACACTTAACATTTCTTTGTATCGGTCATTGGGGGGGGGGTGCCTGTGCATTAGAGTATCAGAACCCCACTAAGGAAAACTTGGCATCCAAGACTTCCAAAAGCTCGATCGTGAGCTCACTGTAACAATAAAAACTGTTGATATTGAGAAACAGGTGGTCAGTACTTCATAGGATTTGGTGGTCTGTCAGTAAAATTTGTGTAAGTGAATAAATGTATCTGTTTTTATGTGTTTAACAGATTGATTGGTATGATCCCTTCCTCCAGTTAAAATTAAGTATAATCAGAGTTCAATCTCCCAGCCACACCAAAGGCATGAAACCTAACAATATCAAGAGGCTGAGCTTGTAGCTGGTCCTTATTTGTTATCAGCATATTATTGCCATTCACTTGTTTACATCTGGATGAAGAGCAGAATGTTGGACCTGCCCATATGAGTTAGGCATCTGTTGCCTGGGAAGAGACAGTCTTAGAAATGCTCCTGTCTGAAATAGCCTGGAGAGCCACTGCAAATCAATGTAAACCATACTAAATAAGATGGACCAATCATCTTATTCCATATAAGGCAACTTCCTGTGTGCACAAACATTGTTAGAGGAGAAGACACTGCACATCCACTAGTCCACTAGTGGAATGCTATAAAATTAATGCAGGGCCTCATGGCTCCTGATTTTCAAGCTAATACCTTCCTAATAACAGAATATGGCTTAATACCTTCCATAATTCATTGCTAGAAACCCAAATTAAAGGGATATATCAGGACAGCATAGGTATGTCAGAGCAATTAAAAATACAGAGATATGAAATGAGTTGCAAATTGTGACCGTATTTATAAAACCATTAATTATTATATTTGAATTTTGGCATGATCAGAAGAACATAATAAGAGTGATGCTGAATTGCACCAAGCATCCATCTAGTCCAGCATTCAATTCATATAACCAGCTCACTTTGGGGAATTGTGATCCCAGGAGACTAGTGAAAATAAAAATATACTGGTTATCATTTCAGAAAGGAAGATAATGCAAGCCTTATCACATAACTTAATTCAGGTTTTGGACCATGTCATCAACTAATTGGACAGCAGTCTTACAGCCAATTCTGTCATTACTTAGGCATGTATTGCTCATCCCAGGGCTGCAATCATAATTGATGAAGAATCTAAAATAGTAGGGTATATAATTGTAGCTAACACAGGGTAAGATCCAACAGCATCCATCCACTAATGCAGAGATCTCAAACTCAACTTACCTGGGGGCCGCTGGAAGTAGAGTCTGGGTGAGGCTGGGCCGCATCAAGTATTCCACAAAAAAGGGTTTTCAAGTAGTCCAAAAAAAGTACAACTGATCCAATCTTCTCAATCTTTACTAATAATAATTCAGAATATGAATGGTTCTTCAGAACATAGACTTCTCTTACTTCCTCCTGCTCCTTGCTGCTACAGACCTGACAGCGCTTCCTCTTACACAGCTGAGCCACATTTGGCTTGAGGGAGGAAGCAACTGAGACCCTCAGTATGGCTTGAAGATGCTCATCAGTAAGTTTGGACCTGAACTTTGACTTATTAAAGTTGATGGTGGAGAAGAGCTTTTCACACAGATAGGTGCTCCCAAAAAGGCACATGGTCCTCTTGAACATCCTGGAAAGCTCAGGGAAGGTAAGGGGCAATTCTCTCAAAAATTGTCCAAGCTTGTCTGCTTTTCCACTCACCTCCCTGAACTTGGCTTTGAGTTCAGAATTGCAGTGCAGGTCAGTTAGCTCCATTTGGGTAATGATTCACGCAGGTGCGTGTGAGAAAAACGCGCGGGCCACACTATCACTAAACTTTGATATCAAGTGGGGGCCACAAAATATCATCCCACAGGCAGCAATTGGCCCGCAGACCGCGAGTTTGAGATCCCTGCACTAATGGAACAGATATTTTGGCTCTTCAAAATCTCTTCCATGTGGCTGCAAGACTTTCTAGAGCAGGTGGGGGTGATGCTAGGAGGAGGAAGAGGAGAAAAAGAAAATAAATCCCATCATGTGAGTGGAGGCCTGCTTACTTGATGTAGAATGGAACCTTCTGCCCTGATACAAACAAACCTTGTCATAACTGTCTAATATCTTCCTTTAACAGGATATTTGAGTGGAGAGGCACTAGCTCCATTAGTTGAATTGAGACATCATATCTAGACTTAAGAACCAGTCTGCAAAATGTTGCTCATTTGGGGTTGTTTTCAGTTTTTTTTAATTCCCGAGACCCCAGCCTGATACGTTCTTGTAATCATTTTAAAATTACCATTTTGATAAGATTGCTTAGTGTTTGTATATTATCATGACAATATGGATGGAAAATTAGAAATAAGGTAATGTCTATTTCCAAATAGCAGGTTGCTATATCTACAGATCTGTTCTGTGCCATCTGCAAATGGGCCCTAATGCTTCTATTAAACCTTCACTAAGCCTGCTACATTTGCTATTAAAAGTAAAATGATTAGCTGCCAAGGGCACTGTTTCTGAAGAAGGCTACAGAGCAATTTTTCTTAGTGAACAAGAGTTTAGCTCTGTGGCTGTTTTCAAAGAGTCTTATAGAAAAGCACTGATTGAAATCAGTAAAAGTGCTGAACAGTAAAATGGTAGAGTCAAGGTGAGGGAATAGGAAAAGCAAAAAGCTCTAGTTGCCTCTGAGGAGCTTTGCATCTAGGGCTGTTCAGATCCCAGAAGCTCTAATCTGATAAAACAGGCCAGCAAAGATAAGTCTCAGACTGATCAATACCTTACAGATAGAATAAAGCTTTTATTTTGATCTGAGATTGTTTTCTTAAGATAAATACGAAGAGTTATTTAATTTTGCTACCAGCCACTTACATGTTTATTGTCCCACCTTTTCTTTACACATTGGCAGTAAGATCAGTTGTTCTACTTCAAATGAAATAGAACATGTCGGAATATCTAGCAACAAAGAAAACCAGTTTCTAACATTAATTTATCTGGATTAAGTGTACAGAAATGTAAGGTCAACAGGGTGTTAACTCACCAGTCTTCTTCAGGCCTATGATATGACTGTTGAGTGATCATAGATATTATGTGGAAATAATATTATTTCATCACAAGAACCAGTATTTCAAGCTAACCTTAATATGGAGGGGATAGGTCAGCATCAACTCCTCTACCAGTTAAGAATGAAAGAAAAATCGAAAGAAATCTTACATGTTTCATAGAAAGCTTTCTGGGCATAGCATGACAGTAGTATATGAGGAGGTTCACGAGTCATGGATTTATAGAGAAGGCCTTTTTTCCCCTTTCACTAGCTTAGCTATTGATATGCAGTTCAGAATTGTTTGTTTCCTTCTGATGGCCTCTTGGTATATTGAAAAGATGCAGTGCTTTCACCTCTCTGATTACACATGTCATTGCAGGCATGATGGTAGCATGAAGGTAGGGTGTTGTTTTTGGTGTACACTTTTCAAATGACTTCTATACTTGTAAGGTTTTCATTCCTGTTGCAAATAGCATTATTTCAGTATATAAAATGAAACATCTGTTCCTTGGGCAACACAACTAAATGTCAAACTTTTGCTTAATTATCCAGCATGCATCAAATCAACAGTTAGGATTCCCCATAATTGAAAATTAATTAGCTTTTTACTGAAAGACCAAAAGATAATGAGGAAGAGTTGCAAATTATAAAGGCTTTGTACCTTATGCAAATTCTTCCTGTTTGTATCTTTCACACATCCATACAATTTACTTCTTTCCAGCAATGAATTACTCTTTTGAGTTGAGTGTTTTCAATTTCATGTCATCATTCAGTTCACTTGACTGAAAATAAGAGCAAGAACACAAGACTTATTTAAATGTTAGCATTAAATAACAGCAATGCTAATGCATTACAGACTCATCATTTTTGTTCTAGGTAATTTGGTTTGTGACATCTTAAGAGAAAAAGAAGTAGGATTTCTGGAGATCCTAAATGACTATGTCATAGAACAGCTGGTCATAGAGACAAGAAGGAAGGCAAGATTGATTTGATCCTAAGTGGTGCCCAGCAACTGTGGTGCTATCAAATTCAACATTTCTGTATGTGGAAATTATTAAACACAGGCATTTTTGGCTTCTCAATAATGAAGGGACTGATAGAGAGTTGAAAGGAAAGCCTAGAAAGTTAAATCTCTTAAAATCCCTCCAGAAAGTACATGGATTATTAAAGAATCACAATAACAGAAGGTTAGTTAGGATATTTACCATAGTTCAGGAAAGGCACCACCAAACCCAGGTTGATGTTGGTGTGGTTAATGAGCAGAGATGAAGCAACTGTTAGGAGCAGGGAGGCTTCTTTCAGAAAATCGACATATAGCCCACATACAGAGAAGAAAAAGAAGCACGTTTTTGAACATCCAAAAAGACAAACAGGCAAAAGGGATACAACAGAATGATTTAAAATATTAACACCAAGAGTAAAAAAGAAAACAACAACAGCAGGACATTCGCTAGTGAAGTAGTTGGACCATTAGACAATAAGGGAGTTAAAGGAGTACTAAAAAGAATGAGATTGTGAAACTTAATTATTTGTATCTGTCTTCAGTATTTAAGGCGAAGGACAGATATCCAAGTCTGAACAGACATTTTCAGGATGGGGGCTTGAAAAATTAAGGTAAATACTGCAGTCAAGAGATGAAATGTTAGACCCTACTGATAAATTAAACATGATTAAATAACCAGGTCCAGATTGTGTCCATCCAAAAATCTTAAGGACCACAAATGTGAAATTGCTGATTTTCTATAAAAAGTGTGATGTTCCTAAGACTGACCTCTATACCAGCAGATAGAACTAGCCAAAGTAACATCGTCTTCCAGGTAAATGGGTGGAAAGTATTATTAAGGAAAAAACTTATCTAGGATATATAAATACAAGAATAGCTGAACAAGAATTGGCATGGCTCATGTCTCACTATCCTTTTTGGAGAGTTAATACACATGTGGATTAGGGTGATCTGGTAGACATCTAGTAGACAATGCCTGTTTAGTTAAAATAATGGATCCATTCCAGTGCCACCCATATCCCAAATAGTTTGACAACATTAATACACATACAACATTTTCCAGCATAGTGCTAAAAAGAAAGCAAAAATCCTACCACGACAATGCAATTTTGCTAGCTCCATAAACTCTGCCAAGCAAACAATGTGCTTCCAGGTAGTGGAGCTTTGTCCATAAATTAAAGCCATTAGAAGGCCATTTGAGAGTCCCCAAACTCCTCCTGCCATTACCCATCTCTGTCTCCGCTTAAATTGCCTCTGCAACTTTTGCTGCCACCTGCTGATGGATTCCTGTCTTTTCCCTAGTCAAACCACATCTCCTTCCCTCTTTCCAGAGATTCCTTCAGTGTACATCTCTTTTTGGGCCATCAGTTATGAAAAAGTGATCAGACCTGAAAAGAAGGATCGTTTTCTGTTGCATGTTTAGCGTATATGACCCTTTATTTATATATTTTTTGTTTCTTCCATTTCTATACCTCCCAATAGCTGAAGTCCTCTGGGTGGTTTACAACAGTTCCTAAAAGCAATGCCATAAAATACTGTAAAATCTTTTTAAAAACTACTTACACAAATTTTAAACAGTTAAAACATTATATGTTTTAACGTTCAATGTGGATAAATGCGAGGTCTTGCACTTGGGGCACAAGAATAGGTGTCATAAGTACAGGTTAGGTGACAAGGCTGGAGAGCAGCACTTGTGAAAGGGACCTTGGGGTGCTGGTGATGCAGTGGTCAAGAGGGCAAACACCTCCCTTGGTTGCATAGCCAGAAGTGTGGCTTCTAGATCGAGAGCGGCATTACTACCACTCCATATGACTCTGGAGCACCCGCAACTGGAGTATTGTGCTCAGTTCTGGGCCCCTCATTACAGAAAGGATATAGCCAGGTTGGAGTCAGTGCAGCGTAGGGCCACAAGGTTGGTGGCCAGTTTGCAGGGAATGGGGTATGAGGCGAGACTGAGGGAACTGGGTCTCTTCAGCCTGGAGAAGAGGAGATTCAGAGGGGATATGTTGGCGACATACAGGTATGTGAGGGGATGTCACATGGAGATGGGTAGAGACCTGTTCTCCCCTGCAGAGGAAGGCAGGATGCACTCCAACTGAGCAAAGCTCAGGGAACCAAGATTCCATTTGGATGCCAGGAAGCACTTCCTGACAGGACCCCGAGGGTGTGGAATGGGCTTCCACGAGAGGTTGTTGAGGCCCCATTGGCGAGGGTGTTCAAAGATAGGCTGGACATGCACATGGTGGGCATGTCATGAGCGGAGCTGGCTGGTGCTGGAGGTCAGACTAGATGGCCCAGGAGGTCCCTTCTGACTCGCTCTGTTTCTATGTTTCTAAAACATTATATGATGAAAAGCATTCCTGGGATGGGTGATCCTCTCAACTCCTTGAATATCTATGAATATCTTTAAAGACTTTCTTGTAATTTTGTTTCTCAACCTCTTGAATTGTCCAGGAGCTATAGCAGAGCTAATACTTAGCAGTACTCAAGAGCCATAGTCCAATTGCTTCTATATTTAATTTTCTTTTCCCTTGCTGTCTCTTTGCACTGTTTGGTGGAGCTGTTATGCATTCCTTTTAGATAATTCCTGAATTCCAGCTGCATCAGAAATGTGTTTCTCTGTATAATGGTGGATGTTCAATGCTAGTTATTTTAAGGGTAAATGGAAGGGCATGTGACTGTTCAGTTCTGTATCACGAGAATGTGGCAACTATGAGGCAAGCTTGTAAATATTTTATATAATGCAGTAATTGCTCCATGCTGATATTAAGAAATATTAATAACTTCATCGTGGTGGGTCCATAACTTATACACCAATAAGAGACTTATAGTATAATTCAACACAGAAGGCTGCCTTGCTGTGGTGGTCTTAAGTGCATTTCAGTACATTAATGAGGAAGCTTCCTTTTCCAAAAATATAGCGGTTCCACAATGTTTGAGTCACTTTTCTAGAAGGCAGAGAGATGCATCAGGTGTGCCTCATTCTAGATTCATGTAGTGTTTCAGGAAGAACATTAAAGTACCAGGAGGACTTGGGTTTTGAACATGATGTATCTCTGTCTTAGAGGACATGAAAGATTTAGGCTATCTGGAACAGGGAAGAACCAACCTCTGCTGTGTGTGTGGCCGGGCTATTTCAGCACAGGTAGTAGAAAAGTGCAAATCCACAAAACTTAAAATAGGATAATTAACTTCAAAAGATTTCCTGGCCTTCTAAAAAGTTGGCTCTAATGTCCCACATTCGCGAGTCAGGAGGTTCTTTTCTATTATTTCATTTCAAATTCTATGGAGCACTGAGCCTATAAATGTGGACATAAGACAGTTCTATCCAAACGAAACAGATTCAAGATGTTCAAAATCTTCATGTTTTACATTTGGACAATAATAATTTGAATGCCACCACTGATGTTTAAGGGAGTGCATTGTAAAAGTAACCTCTCCTTCAACCTAATTTCTGTTATTTTTTAGGTAGAGTTCATATATTTTGCAAAACTGGGATGCTTTGAACATTATTGAATAGATATAAACATCCTTCTGTCAGTATTTGACTAGGGAATGCGCCGAAGTTTGAAACCATGTAGGAGATAATAAATTTAATTTTAATTCTAAATACTATAATTTTCTGCCCTTTCTTGAACGCAAAACTTAATATGGTGAGGGGATTTGAAAGTGTCAGAGAAGCCAAGAGCACTGCCTCTAGGAGGCTAAACACTCTCAGTAGAAGAGAATGAATATTTCTAATGGTTTTGGGGACAGAGAAAGCAGCAACTGGGCAGCAGCAGTAGTTGAGGACAACACTTTCACAGACTGTGGCAGGGTAGCTCAGGTAAGTACTGAGTAGAAGAAAGCAATGCTAAGCCAATTCTGAGTACTTCTCATCACGCCTGCGATAAAACAATCCAGAATGAAACAAGAGATAGTGCCAGAATATGAGATTCCAGGTTGTAAGGCACCCAACCAGCTACAGGGGAAGATCAAAGGACAAATACAGATAGCATACTAAATATGCAGGTAGAGCAAAAGAAAATCTCGTGGCTGACTTGCGCAGAGGCAGTGCTGTACAACATGTCCAGTAGAAACATGGAACATGAATCAAAGCAAACTGGAAACCATCAGGCATGATATGGAATAGTTAAACATTGCAGTGCTAAGTGTAGGGGAACTAAAGTGGACTGGAACAGGACATTTTCAAGTCAGACAAATTATACACATAGATATCACCAGATGACCAATGGAAAATCAATATCCTACATAACTGGAAGCAGTAGATGGAGAAGCTGTATTCTTGTTGCCAAAACAAGGCCAGCTGCAGATTGTGGTAGTAACCATGAAGTCTTGATATGAAAAACCAAAGTAAAGCTAAAACAGATCACTAACAGAAGCAGAGTGCCATAATACAACTTCACTAACATTCTCAAGGAATTCAAAGTCGATACAAAGAACAGATTTGCATTAGCAGATGTATTTGACTAATGCTTGACATGCACATCTTGGGCTCCACTTACTTCCATGCAGACTCACTTTTCCTTCTTTACCCTTTTCATCACACAAAATGGGGTCTCTTCATTCCCACACTCCTGTTCCTCGCCCTCCATCAAACAGGAAAGCAAAGATCCTAAAGCTGCTGCCCTTCAGACATGTTGGTCCACAGCTCCAGGATCTCCTAGCCAGTTATGCTGTCTGGAGGATGCTGGGAATTGAAGGTCAAGATGCCCAAAGGAGCCACATTGGGAAAGCTAAGCAAGTCTCTCTTTCCCCTTTCCATATAATAAGCTGTGATTCACAGTAAGCATTAAATTGGTGTCTTAAGTTAACTCACTGATTTTATTTCAGTTACCTATTTGACAAAGGGACCTTAAGATTTTGAGTTCAGACACTCTGTCAGGATTACAAATTTGACTTAGTTCTCATGACATGACAATGCATTGTGAGTAACTAGCCATGGTGAGCTGTTGTGTTATCAAAATCCAGACTGCTTTCTGCAGGGTGTTTTATTTTTCAAAAACAGGCCTTCTTGATGACCTATTGCTTGTTCTAGTGTCATTGTTTGTTCTTGCTGGTCCCCAATAGGTTGTTGTATCATCCTAACCTTAGAGACCAATTGTTTGTGTTGCAGTGATCAGCTAGCGAGTCCCTTAGCAAGAGCAGTGAACCCCTCCCCCTACCTTTTTTCAATCCCCCTTGCTTCCACCAGAGAAAACTCCTCTGCCAATGCCCAGGTGACTATAATTGGAGTGAATATCACTGTTTTACTACTGTTTAAAAAATGCACAGCCATGCCCATGATTTCTTCTTCTTAGCCTTTTGCAAGTGTGCTCATATAGCTGTCAGATATGTGTAGTCTTGCCTAATCAATTTCCTTGTTTGTTTCAGGTGTTTAAAGGATTGGTGAAATGCAATAGGTAGGAGAATGCCAAAGCAAGACTGCATAGAAGATAATTTGTAGACAGTTGCCAGAGACCGATTGCCTAGCTGTCAATTAAAAAAAAGTGGCTAAAGTAGGTGTAGCAAAAAGTAGGCGGACAATATCACCCTCTTAGCAAAAGGACTCTCCACTTTTTGCAGATCCTTTTCAAAGTACTTACTGTTGAGCATATGGCAGTTCCCTGACAGGTGCACAAATTTCCCCTTCATTTACTTCCCATCCCTTAAATTTGCATATATTTATGCACTGCATTTCTAATAGAGCTGTCAGGGAATTGCAATAGCCACAGCAGATAAGTGCTGTGAAAAGAAGCTGTGAAAACAGAGGAGTTGTATTTTGAATGTAGCTGAAGAGTTGGAGAAGTACTGAAGATTGGAGGACACTGGGAACTGTCAGTTCAACACTTAAAAACAAGAGGTTTTAAGATAAGGCGATATTGTCCTCACCCACTCCCCAGTTTTGTAATTCTTCTTTAGCTGCTTTCCCCCCTTTTTGATGCTTTTCACTTAACAGCTAGGCAATTGGATCCTAGCAACTGGAGTGCAAATTAGACAATATTCAGTCTTTCTCTGTCAGTTTCCATGTATGTTACTTACTCCACTTTGTTACACTTTGACAGCTGAAGCAGACAAGGAAAGTGACTGGGAAAGCTACATAAACTGACAGCCAGAAGAGTGTACTTGTGAAAGACAGGCAAAAAAAGTAACTGTATTCTTAATTGCAAAAACATGTATGCAGTTTTCAGTGCTGAAAAAATGCAATCTCAATGTGGTATTTTTGAGGCTCTGGGAAAAAAAAAACACAGCAGACAAAAAGGAGTGTGTGATGGGGGGTGGTGTGAGGGAGGGAGACAAGACATGCTCTGCTGTGAAGGACTCTCAAATACTGATCGGAGGACCAGGGAGAGAACAAACTTATATCAGTGGAGCTCACTGTGGCTTATTTCCCAAACAACCTACACTGCATAGCATATTCACAGGGTGACATAGCCTGTTGTGCAAACCTGCCCTGTGTGTATAATAATTATGTAACAAACCATGATAATGGATTGCTGAATGATTATAGTAAGTACAGCTGAGTCTGGTTAGCAGCAACTGAAAGAGGCCAAAAGCTGAATGAGTTAAGCCACCCAAGATGTAGGATGGAAATAGTTCTGAAAGGCACAGCTTGCACAAATTTATTGTTGCAATGTAATTAAATACATGCATAAAAATAAGAACAACAAGCATCAAGTGTTTACTGGGCTTTTAAGATACATATTTATAGATCCTCACAGACACAGAAACACACAAAAAATGAGGCAAGCAGAAACTAAAATTACATCCAGATCTTCTCAAGTTGGTTTAGAATTGTTAGATTTAGTGCAAGGTTTGGAGAAACTTAAATGGAAGGTAATTTTATCTGTAATCATCTGCTTATTTCATGTTTCATGTCACTCAGAATGGCATCACAGCACATGCCTGTAATGAAGTGAACACTGTCCATAAAATTTATACCAGAATAAATTTATATGTGCTTAAAGTGACGTAAGATTCTTTGTTGTTTTTGCCACAATGCCTAACCTGGATCTTCTTTTTCCATGATTAGGGTTGGGCTGCATCCTAAGTATACTTGATAGGAAATAACCCCTACTGAACTTGAAGTGGCTTTCTTCTGAGTAGACCTGCAGGGGATTGCATATAAACTGCAGCTGTAGAAATTGAATGGCTAGTTTCCCTTGAGCAGAACAGCTTAGTCATGCCCAAATATTTGAGCTGCCTCTGCTGGTGAGAAGAAAATCTAACCAGAAGTATGTGTAAGAATTAGATGGCAACTGTAGATCACATAAACTCCTCTGCTGATAAACATGCTTTTTCTTTGGTTACCACCACAACATTGCTGTGTCTTTGGGCAATACATTGAATGATGTTGCTAATTTTTGCATCCCATATTTCCTTCTTTTCGGCACCCTCTATCTCAGATATTGGCAGGGATGGTCACAGAAACAGCACTCGTGCTTTGATGGTGGGGTAGGTTCACAACTTGCAGTCCTGCCTATTAGCCATCAGACTCTGCACATGTTTTGCATGCATGAGAAGGACCCTACACATGCACCAACATACTTAGATCTAAACTATGCAAGGGGAATCCTGGACAGGGAACGATCTTCAGCACAGGACCTATATACACACACATACCCATTGACATACCCATAAGGCCCTTTTCTACATGTTCCAGACATGTGGATGGAAGGGCTTTGCTATCATGCACTTCAGTGTGGGATGCAGGAGATATATCTGAAACTCCCTACTGTGTTAGCATCCTGCTGAAGGACTCAAGGGAAAACAGCAGGTCTTCCAGGTGAAGGGAATGTTGAATTGAGGGGGTGAGCTTCCTGGTGGCATGTCTAGCTTACAGAACCATTTAAAGTGAAAATGAACACACTGCTACATAATGTTTTGGCACTCATGGATTCCCAACTCCTCTATTGCGATCTGTATCAGACAGAACCAGACACTATGCTTTAGCAGGAATGACAGTCTTAAATGTATTCATTTGTACACAAAGGGTACAGGAAATGTGTGAATTTCAGATTAAATCAACTTTCTATCTAAGAAAGAACTACATTCCATGAATTATTCACTACCTGTATTTAATTAAGCTTGGTTCATATGTGCAACCATCCACACATTTGGCCTCTAGTAACGCAATTGGATGGAGGGAAAGAGGGGGAGGAACAACCATTTTGATATATCATAATGGACACTGTCGATTTTTGCTTCTCCAATTTATGGAGGGCAACGTTATGAACCAAGGAACTATCATACTTGAATACCTCACAGTGATGATTGATTTACAGTGCTAATAACTTGAGTTCATGAAACTCTTAGATCATGCCTGTGTCTGCACTGGACTTTTCATATGTTCTAGTGCATTGCTACTCAAATTGACCCTTAAAGGAGATAACAAAACATTGTGAAATAAGTTTTCTGAAGATCCAGTCAAACTGAAAGATCCTCATCCTTGGAATCATATGCAAAGCAGGTAGTTGCTTTTCATACACACTGTTTTTGCGCTATCTCTGCTGCTTTTTTTATATCCTCTTTTATGTTGGTGCATCTGAAGCTCCATCAATACATCTTTCCTGACTTCCTGTCCATAAGTAGAAAGTGTCATTCTACACTTCTGTTATTATCCTCCTTTCTTGGTTTTTCATGTCTAAAAGAAAAGAGAAAGAGAGAGATGTAGCACATACATTTTACATTCATTTCATGATAGTTGGCCAAAATGAATCCGGGTTCTTCTGTTTTAATGCCATTCAAAAGGTTACCACTGTCGAAATGGCATATCATTCTAAGGTTTTGAAAAGGCCAGTTGTATTCCAACAATGTTTCTTTTTCTTTAAGGCAAAATGTCAGCAATGGACCTTTTGGTTCAATAAGTACTTCAGGAAGATTAAATTGCTAGTTAAGAAAGCTAAGCAACACAGTATCCATGTGTTTGCTGGTAGAAGCAAGAGAGAAAGCTTAAGATATTTACCAAGTATATAATGATAGGAATAACTAGGGTCTACCTACAGGTATTAGTAAAGGAATGTGCATTGAGCGTCTAAGTGGGCCTATAGTAAACTGACCAGTTGCCATTTGTAAAAAATGATAGATGGGTGCATTTTAAAATATACAGCAAAGGGTTCCAAAATGCATATGTGAATTCTGTATTTATCTTTACCATTCTCTATCGAACATTTTTCTTTAATTTGTGTCAAAAGAAGGAAAACAGAGAGTAGAAAATTGAAAAATTGACTTTTAATAGAAAGGACATAAACAATTGTGGATGATGGTAAAGGGTTAGGGATGTAGTTGGAGTTCCAGTGAGTGAGATAAACTTGGTGCTGAACTTCCTATCAGTCTTCAGTGTGAGGTGGGTTAGCTAAAGAAAGGCCTGGACAGCTTCCAGGGCAAATGCACCTTTTTCTAATTCATTTTTGTGAATACATCAGAAATGCTAAGAAACAGATTGCAAAATCAGCCCTTCTAACTTGGGTAATGTTGATATATAGCAATTTCTGCCATCCGGCTCACTTCACACCATGTTCCTTCTGATAGATAGTATTTTCTTGTTTGAGGAAGACTTGCAGATTGGAAATACTTTCCATAGATCAGACATTAGGAAATGGCCCAGTGGTGCTTCAGTCCCTGTTCGCCGTGCAACACGTCTGTGAGCATTTGGGATCACTTAGGAGCTGTGGAGATGGGGTGAGTTCACCAAGCCTATGACTGTGCTTCCCCTGTAGCAGTCACAGTTTAAACTGACAAATCAAATTTTGCAGCTGACACTATGAGAAAGCACAAGATATATTGCTGAAATAAATTTGCTCCCAAACATTCTTCTCAAATTTCTTTGCTGTGAATTTTTTCTGCATGCTTCAATACTCTCTGAATATTTTCAAATACTGCCTCTCCATTGAGAATAATACTCAATTTCAGTGTTTGGAGTCATGTAGATTTAAATTTGACAGGTTGATGCACAGGGGTATTTAGTGTTTAAAAGTACAGATGGCTGCTACTCAATAGCATTACCACAGTGATTTTTAAAATCTTGCTTCAGAGAACAATTTTTCGATTAGCATTTGTTAAAAAAAAAAAAAAAACTTCTCTTGCTTGGGTCCTAAAAGTACTTGTGTAAAGAAGTTGGAGGAATGAGTCTATGGTTCAGGTGCATGGATGGGATAGGGGGAAATAGCTCCAGATTGGATACATTCAATTTCCACTCCTCCTCAGCCCAGTGGTCCAAGGCCCATCACATTCAACATTAGAATGGTAACAACATGTGAATTGTGTTATTTCTGTACTTTACTGACCGCTGGCTGTATCCAGTGTTAGTCCAATTTGGAATGGACCCACTGAAATGAATAGGACTAACTTATGCTTGACTAACATTGGTTGCAATTGGTTTGTAGTGGTTAGAATGTTATTCTGGGACTCAGGAGATCTGGAATCTAGTTCCCACTCAGCCATGAAGCTCACTGGGTGACTTTGAGCCAGTCACTGACTCAGCCTAATCTACCTCGCAGGGTTAATGTGAGGATGACATGGAACAAAGTATGCTGTAGCATATAGGAGGAAAATCAGGATGTAGACATAAAAGATAATAAATAGTTAAATACCAAGAGAGCAAGATGCTAACAGGCGGCTTTTAATCAAACCTAATAAATAAAAAGGAGTATAATTAGACTAAAGCTATAGTAGAAATGCAGCCTAGGTTGCTAGTTTCTTTGTTTCACTTTCTCTTACTGATCCAAGCAGCTTCCATTCTTCTGCTGCCCATTGTTGCTGTCTTTTAGCAAAGCAGGGGTGAGCAGCCTTTTGGCCTCCTGGGGGCCCCAAGGGGCAATAGATGGGAGAGTTAAGGGTCGCATACACCACAGGTGCATGTGTACACGCATACATATGCATGTACTTACCTTACTCACTCACTCTTCCCTCATAATGGGACCTTTTTTGATAGCAGTTTTTCCTTCTGCCCCCCCCCCCCCAAAAATAAATAAAAAATCCAGTGTTGGACATCAGGCTTGTTCAAGTGTATTAAAGGAAGGGAGAGCTTATGGGCTAGGATTTCGGGGTGCCTGGGCAGCTTTAGAATTAAAGTGGGGTTGCAGGGTTGAGGGTGGTCTTATCAAGGCAGGTACCAGGCCTCTAAAACACATTTGAGTGAATGAATGGTATACTTGAGAGAGATGTGTGTGTGTGTGTGCATGCAGCTTATTTGCATGCACATGTTTATGGCAGCCACAATCACACTAGATGCCAAAACATTATGCAACCCTGCCCAAGGGCCTTGTTGTCACACAATGAGAACAGAGTATACCCTAAAATTTATCCAGCAGTCATCTGTGGCTGGAGCGTTACCGAGGAAGACCAGTAGTAACCAAGTTGCTTTTCAACTGTTCATCTGATAAATTTCAAAATAGTCCAAGTTTCTGTGTAGTTTGAAAAAAATGTAAAGTATATTGTAACCGACTGTTTTTCATGGATGGCATGGAATCCTGCTAAATAAATAATATTCAGATTTTTCTCCTCATACATAAAATTATGCTGTGGAATATTTAATATTGGATAGTGGACAGCTGAAGCATATCAGATGAAAGCTACCAAGAAATGTTAAATTATTTGAACATAAAATTGTGAATTTCAAAAAATAAATTAGAATTCTGAGTATTTCACATTTGAAAATATTGGCATCTATGCATTCACCTCCAAATTGTTGCCTATCTATTCAGCAGAACTTGTATAATAAAGTGAGCTTTCTGAATTTAACATTTTTGATTCAGTTTCTATAGATTTCAAGAATGTATTTTGATAAACTTGAAATGCCTCTTGAATATTGCAGTAAGATTCTTGTTTATTTTTAACTTAAAATAAATTTTGCCTTCATTTTAAAAATCTTTAATTCATGTTTATAAAACTAGCATTTAGATTAGTGAAATTATGGTAAATGTAACACAACAACTTATTACTGCCCAGCTTTATAATAAGGAAAGTGATAAATGAAGACCCAAATGTTAAAATCTTTAAGGCAACTTCATTTGGGATCTCCAAACAATAATGTAATAATGTCACCCTAGAAATCCATACCCTAATCCATTTAAATCTGCAATCTTCTCCTACAGTCCTTCTTAACACTGTTACTAAGTGCAGACTTCATGAGTATAACATCAAACCAGCATTTTTCTCTCCCTCTGTCTTGCCTTTCTTAATAGCCAACACAGTGGAGAGTTTGGGACATAATAGAAGTACAGCTTGTGGATTTTTACTTTTATTTTTCTTATTGACCATTACAAACTTCTTTTGTTTTCTGTATGCCAAAGAAAATGAGAGTGTTCTGGAGGAAAACCTCAGCAATGTTCAGTATTTTCTCCATGCCAAGTCCCTTCTCAGTACCAGATGCTGCAAATAAACATTGTGGCCAACTTTTTAAAAAGGTGGACTGCAGCAATAATCTAGATTTGAATATATTAAAAGTCTGTTTTTAAATCAAAAGCATGGCAAATCTTAGCTCTCAGTGCCTAAATCAAAGCGCAATTTATTTAGCCTACTGAATTGTTAGTTTGTATGATTTTCCAACTGCTTTACAAATAGCATAAAGTTGATTGGTTACCACATGTCAGGAAGTAGGCTGGATTTTTATGAGGTGTCAGAGGTTTAAAATAGCTGGTGCTAGGCTCCCTGTATGTTTGTTAATTTCACTTGGGCATTTAATAATGAATATTAACTTAATTATGATTGGCTGCTTACATCCAAGTACTCTACAGGTAATCATGCTGTACCCAAAGAGTTAGGAATGACAAACAGTTCTTTGTGAGTCAAAAGTCTGCTTGTGAAATGGAATTGTCTAACATAAACAGCTGTTTGTGCACTCCGTTAATTTGGCAGCAGTCACAACGTGTCCTGTGTACCAAGCCAAAGCACTGAAGAAAAAAGGAAAAGAAAAGAGCACTTTGTACAATTTGGATCCTGTTTAACTGTTTCCTGGTTTAAAAAACAAGTATGACTACTTTTTTCCCAAGAGAACTGCAATGGAAAGGATCACCCCCCCCCCCCCCGCCCCCGCGAATGTTCGTCTTTGGAGTATGTGATCTTATATAACGTCCCTTGTAGTTTCATATAACTAATTAGTAAAGTCTTTGTTTTTCTTTATTCCTCTACAGAGCTGCTCAGAAGTTGAACCTGTCATCCAAAAAGAAGAAACATAGGCCCTCTACATCCTCTGCTTCTGAATCTCACCTGTTTGGTACCAAGTTCAGTACTATCCTACAGACTTCCCCACCTCCTGCTCCACCGTGTTTGCTGAGGGCCGTCAACAAAGTGAAAGACACTCCAGGATTGGGCAAGGTATGGATTAATTTACAACTAGCATAACGTAACATAGTTTGCTTTGTCTTGTTAGAGAAGAAAATCTTTCCAACACAGAAGAGAGAGGCTTGGTTTACATTTTATACCACAACAGTCTTTGCTGGATTTACCTTAATTTGAGAATTTCATTTCTGTTTGCAAATTTAAAAAAATAGTCATTTCAAAATGTACTTTTTCAAATAGATTTTTTTTAAAAATTATGCATTTTCATGCTTTAGTCAATGGGAGAAATGTGCACACTTTTGAAAAAATATGCACAGAAATATTTCCCATTCAAAATTATTCCTTTTTCTGCTCCAGTGAGCTAAAAAATGTGCAGAATGAGAATTGGAGTGAGAGGAAAAGTGCTTCAAGGTGATAATTGTAGAATTTATCTGAGCCTGAAAATTACTGATTGTCCCTTCCCTACTTTTGTTGTAAATATTGATATGTGACATCAGCTATCTCATTGATATCCCAAGACTTCTAGAGACCATGATATACGGTTTTCCAACCTGAATTTCAGAGTGTTTCAATACACGTCATGCTGTCGATCATAAAGCTGTAGGTTCTTGAGCAGGTTAATATAAACATGAGGTTTACTTTGCATTGGCGATCATCCTGGAAGTTGGTAGACTGGATGAATGGCTTCCAATTGGTTAGGGTAGAAAAAGTAGCTAAGAGCTGATGATTGATTGGCCACATTTATATATCACCACTCCTGAAGATACCTAAAATTTACAATTTCCAATATTAATAATAAGCATGACACAGAAGAGCAGTGTTTTCTCAGGCACTGCTGGCATGAGTTGTTCAGCCAGGGCATCTCTTCTTCCCCTGCACAGATCACACAGATCCACAAGAACTCTGGGATGATATGAAAGGGGCTGGCTCAACAGTTCTTGAAAGCTGTTGATGGCCTTCTTGTCTAATGCAAGAAAAAGGTATGGGCATTGGTACAGGCAAGAGTTAGAAATTCTGAAGCTGAAGGTAGACTTCAAAGGTTATATATGCTTAAATTCAGTCGGAACTCACCTGCCTTCTACTGTAGCCAAACTTTGCAGCACTACCAAATCTATTCACAAGGATTCACTAGCCTTCTAGAACAGCTGGCCATGAAGGAGGGGAGGAACTATAGGAGAAACAGGAGAATGCTACTTTTTTGGATTGACAAGAGAATAATTATTTCCAATCAAGATACTTATCAGAAAAGTTTGCTTGGATAAATCTATATTTTCTCCATCTCCCCCCCTCCACAAGACTCTCAAGAGACAGAATAGTAGACACTATATTTAATTCATACACTCTGCAATTTGTAGACTACAATTTCATCTCTTCTCATGTATTTCTCTTTAAGTTATCCTGTAATTATGACCTAAAGCTCATATACTTTCATTTCAGTATTTCCATCATTTTACCTCTGCAGAGTAATTTACATTTTAATATATCAGATATAGGAATAAGGAATATACATGAATAATTGCAGATGAAGAATATTAATTCTTCAGTTAAAATCTGAAGGACACAAGAGTTATGAAAAATTTGAAGGATGCTGGAATGGCAAGATAATGGCAGTGCTTTATTTTATTCCTATAGAGAGCTGGTACACTGCAGAGAAAGTAAAGTGTTTTACATTCCCGTTTAAATAGATGGGTAGTAAGGCCATGTGTGTAGGTTTTCATTGATGTCAATAAGACTTGTGTATTTTACTTCCACAGGTCACTGCATGTGTTATACAGCACTAGGTTTCAAATGTATTTCTTACAACTACACTGCCATTAAAAAAACAAAATCAAGTTCATATGACACAACAACCCATTGCGGTTTTTGATGTTGTACAAAACTGCAATAGGTTTCTCAGAGTCTCTTATGCTTGGCTTATAAGCTGCCCTGACAATCCATGGCTTGTTGTAGGGTTTTTATTTTTGTTTTTGACACAGGGTGGCTTGTCTTGTCATCTGAACACAGCCCCTGGCAGCAGCTGGCAGATGCTTCACATCCTTTCAGTTGCTATGGCTTTGATGTCTTTTAAAAACTTTGTTCCTCATATAATTAAAGCAAGCTGTGAAGCCAGCTTTTGCGATTCACCTTTTGACTGGTATGAGCTGCCCTTCCAAGGAGACCCATTGCTTTCTTGCAGGAGCTGCCTGTGCTTGAATTTTTTTTAATTCCCTCATTCACAATTAATTGCATTTTAAATTGTTAACATACTTATTGACGTTCTTTTGCAAATAGGGTCAACTGCTAATGGAGCTGCTAAGTAGAACTTGCAGTGTGTGTGAGTGTGGGGATTGCTAGCAAAGGTTAGTAGGTATCCAACATGTCCAGTACCTTCCCAGGAGTGCAACTATGCAGTCCCACCACCACCTTTTGTAAGCATTTACAAAAGTCGACCTGTCTTACGTTCGTAAATCTCTGGGTAAATCTTGCTAGTGAAAGATGATTTAGTTTTAATACCGGTTTTTATTGGGTTTTGTTTATCTGATATTGCTTTTTACTGTTGCGTCGCCATCCTGAGATCTCTGTAAAGGACGGGATAAATATGCCATTAATAAATTAATAAATGAAGAGCATAATATAAACATACATATTGACTTGTCTGAAAAAGAACATTCAACTTGTTTGTTTGTTTTACTGCTCCATCTTTCACTATTTCAGACTGGACATCAGAAAAAGCTTCCTCACTGTCAGATTAATACAAGAGTGGGACCAGCTGGCTAGAGAGGCGGTGGGCTCCCCCACACTAGAGACATTCAAAAAAGAATCTGGGCAGCCATCTGAGTGGGATGGTGTAACTCGGTGTCCTGCAACAGCAGGGGGTTGGACCTGATGGCCTTCATGGCCCCTTCCAACTCTACTATTCTATGATTCTATTTTTTCACAAAACTTAGTAAAATTGGTTGCAATTTGGAAGGAATAATTCCTTTCATCCCTTCATTATTTGTTTAACCCTTGAGAATACAACAAGGATTACAATGTAGCCCCAGGATTATTTTACTCTTATTTTACCTTAATTTCACTTTTAATTCTCTAACAGGATATTTTTGGTGCTTTTTAATGGAGTTGCACTAGTGTCAACTGCAGTACTGCAGCTGAGACTCTGACTCCTAATGAGAGAGCAATGAATGAAGAAAATTACATGTCGCAGTTCTTCTCTACCCCCTCCCACCCGAAGCAGTTCCCAGCCAAATTCAATTAAGAGGAATATACTGAAATGAAATATATATTGCAAAATGCTTAGTAGACCCAAACATGTTGGTACTCATACCTGTGTACATATCTAGTCCAGGGGTGATTTGATGTATATTTATAGGCAACCATAGCAGGCTTGTAACCAGATGTTTCTATCACATTTGCCCAGTGTTTCTCCAAATGGTGTCTTTTGTCATAACAACATCATGTGTCGTCCACTTTAATACTTGTGAATGAAACCCTTACATCAGATAATTCAATATACATGCTGATTTAACTAGTACTTGAATTCTTGTCTGTCTGGAAAAGAGCTAACATAGATTTAAGTAGCACATTAAATCATATTCATGTCATGTTATAGATATTTGCCCACATGCAAAAATTACATAAATGTGTAAAGAGAGAAATTTCAAACTATCTATTGACCTTGCTTGGGTAGATGTACTGCTCTGTATGGAGAGAGGCTTTAACATCAAGTCCCTTAACCCTCGCCCCCTACCTGAATCTCTCTTGATGGACATGCAGTGGTACCTCGGCTCATGAATGCCTCAGTTCAGAACCAAATCTGGTCGCAAACAAAAATTTCATATAAAAATTTTGACTCAGGTCGCGAACTCTGCATGGGGTGGTGACTGCAATTGCGGCCATCTTGCCCCCGCCTGAGTGGGGAGATGGCTGCAATCGTGCTGGGGGTGGGGGGGGGGGAGATGACTGAGATCGCACCAGTCTTTCCTGCATGAGCACGCCCGTGATTGAGCCCATCTCTCCTGCAGGAGCGCAACCACGATCTTGGCCATCTTCGCCCCAGCCCGATCACGCTTGTCTCCCCCCCCCAAGTGTGCCCAACTTTGCACCCATCTCTCCCCCCCCAGCATGCCGGGATGACAGGCGCATGCAAGGATGATGGGCCCAATTATGGTCGTGCTGGGGCGGGGGGAAGATGGCTGCAATCTTTGTTGTGCTTTGTCACTTCGCTTCACATTTTTCTGATTTAAAAAAATAGTTACAGAATGGATTAACCTTATTTATATTGAACCTTATGGGGAAATTTGACTTGGCTCATGACCAATTTGGGTCACAACCAGAGTCCTGGAACGGATTAAGTTTGTGAGCCAAGGTACCACTGTATAAGCCACCAACCAATAAGCCAGTAGTTGCATCCGTCTGACCTGCATAAAGAGAACCTCCTCCTCCTCCTCCTCCTCTGAATTATTTCCTTTGTCATTAGTATGTGACTACAGTGCAGAACAGACTTTCTCACTCTGGTACCCTC
>NW_025335268.1:21121454-21389729 GCF_004798865.1 Varanus komodoensis | reverse complement strand
TGGGGAAAGCTAGTATAGAATAAGGACAGAGAATCTACCTTCCATTGACAGCAAAGGGAAAATACAGTGATTAAGAAAGCCCAGGGACCAATAGGACTTTAGTCCTGCTGGCTGCCATTTGTTTCCCATATCTGCTGATGATTTGGTGCAACCTTGTCAGAATTTCTTCCTAGAATAAATCCAGTCAATCAAGAACCATGTCAAAAGCATGATTATATTATGCACCCAATCAGATTTGGCCACATGCTGACATAAGTGCGGGGGCGGGGGAACCTTAAGGGCAAGGTTTCTCTGTTCAGTGCAATTATTTCAGCCTGAGAGACCATCTTTTACAATTTCTACCCCCATCTGTGAGTCCTACCTGCACTAAAGGAAATGCTTCTTGAGGGAGGATCTGTAGCCACTTGCCAGTCTCACCTAAGGACTCCTACCTAAGCAACAGAATTTCATTGGGTCAATGTTCCTCCTCTGAGTGGTTCTTTATGTTTATGTAAGTATGTAGTTAGATACCTTTCCTATACCATCCAATTGTGCAAATGGCAAGGAAATGCAACAGAGACTAGGGAAAACAGGCAATGGTTGCTGGAAACATAGCTAGGGAGGCAAGACTAGTCCATATGTTCCTGCAACACCCCGCTACATTTATTCTTTCAACTCGGGGCATTATGTTAACCTCCCAGTTCGTAAATATGTTCATGACAAACCCCACCCAGAGGCCTGTTCCAGGTGGAACAAGACAACACAAGTTGTTCTGAGAATTGACCTATGTGAGGACTGGACTTGTGTACTTCATTTGCCTTTCCCCTGGCCTTCTCTGATGATCAGAAGAATCTTCCTTCATTTTTTTTTTTTTTTTAACTGAAGGTACTTCCCTTTTAGTCCAAGGAACTAGAGCTTTTTCTGGCTATGCTTAGTCAGAAATGTGAATCAGAAGTGGTTGGATGTTAAGGAATCACAGTTAAATTCTGCTACAATTCCCCAAATTCAAAAATGAAGTGGGCACTTTCGATCCCTTACTTTCATAGACATAGAAGGAAGACAAGTCTGTGTGACGTATAAGAGGAGACAAGGCTAGTGTTCACAGAAATAAGAATTGTTCCCAAGCAGCCATTGCATGTAACAATAAATAATTAGGTTACTCCATTTTGTAGTTAAATTAATTTTTGAAGACTGATGAAGAACACTGAACTGGAAAGTTTAAACAGTACGGACTATAAAGCTAGAAATTGATATAGTTGGGTGCCAGGGAAACAGAATTATGACCCGAACAGAAGTATAGCAACTGCTAATCGCACAATAGAGAACAGGGCTGCAACATGAATCAATCTGATTAATTGATCAAATTTTCAGAAAGGCTCCAAGCACACTCTTATATGTGACTATGGTGCAGAAATTAGTTTCATTAAGTTCAATGGGGTTTGCTCCCCAGTAAGTGTAGCTTCAGCATGAATGAAAGTGATTACCCCCTCTTTTCTAGTTGGGAAACTTTCCCTGATTCCGCTGAAGAAAAAATGTGAATAAATTATTTGGAATGAATTATGAATGAATGAATGAATGAACGAACTAACGAAAGTAATGGAATGAAATGGAATGAGAAAATTAAGAGAAAGGAATATTGAAGCACTCCATTTATAATAATAATTTTTATAATAATAAATTACAAGGAATATCGTATCAGAAATATTGAATTTATACAGATCCATATTTATATAAATTTAATTGATTTATTAATAGACTAAAATTCTGATGATTAATAGGCTAATATTTCTTTGCTAGAGTCACCTCTAACATGCATGAGTCACAACAGGGTTAGCTGTACTTTGTTTAAATTATTACTGTTTGTAAGAAAATAAGAAGAGCCATGCTGGAGTATCTCAAAGACTGATCCAGCCCAGCATTTTGTCCACACAGTGGCCAGTCAGCTGCTCACAGGATTCCACAAGCAAGACATGAGTGCAACATGAACTCTATTTTCAATTCCTTTCCTAATTATGCCTAATAAAGAATTTGCCTTTTGCACAATTGCCATGCACTGGATAAACATTTTGATTGAGCTGTCCATCAAAGTCCCAAGATCACTCTCTTGGTTAGTATCCACTAGCTCTGATCACATCAGCTTAGACCTGTAACTTGGATCTTTTGTCCCAACTGGCAAAATTTTATCCCTGCTTATGTAGAACTACATTTCCCATTTTGATGTGAATTCTCCCAGTTTGGAGAGATCCTTCTGGGGCTTTTTGTTTTAACTGACCTAAATAATTTGGTGTCCTCAGCAAAATTGGCCAGTTTGCTGATCACTTGAATAAACTGAAAAACATTGATCCTAATACAGGTCCCTAGGAGACCACACTGTTCACATCACTTGCCTTTTGTTCTTCCGCTCTGCTTTCAATTCTTTAACCATTTACTGCTCTATACACAGACTTTGCCTCTTATTCCATGATAATTTAGTGAGGGATTTTATTAAATGCCTTTTGGAAACAAGCTCTACCAGATAAACCCTGTCCACTCTCACTCTCAAATAACCCCAATAGATTAGCGAGACAGGACTTAACCTTATAGAAACCATGTCAATTTCCTTCCACCAGTGCTTAATGTTTTCCTCCATTTTAACTGGAAAAGATATTAACTGGCCTGTAACTTCCCAGATCCATTTTAAAACATTGATGTTACACTGACCATTCTCGGACAGAGGCTGATCTTATGGACATGTTACATATTTGCATTAGCAGATCAACAATTTCATATTTGAGTTCCTTGAAACAGAATCCTGGTCCAGTGACAGAATTCAGATTTGTCCGTAAGTTTGAGACCGCCTGTCACCATTTGCCTCAGTTCCTCATATGCTCTTCCATATCACATCAGTTGAGGTGCAGGTTCCTGTGTTTCTTCTGCAGTGAATACAGATGAAAAGAATTTTCATTCTGTTTCTCTGCAGCCTCATACTACTCTAGTATGTCTTTAAATCTATTATTATGCAACAGTCAAACCATATCCATAGAGGCTTTCCTTCTTCTGATATATTTAAATATTTATTTAATGTTGCCTTGAGATCATTTGCAATAGGCTCCTGAAATTGCTCTTTTGCATCGCCTTTGTGCAAAGTCGTGCTTCTTTTTGTTTGAATCATTTGGGCAAAACTTTCATTTTCTCACAGAAGCCTTCTTTTCTCTAATTACTTCTTTGTTACTGCTTGTTAATCATGCTACTACTTTTCTTAATTTGTAGTATACATTCTGTATACATTCTAGTATGCTTAGTCTGTAGCAGAAAGTCTTCCTAGCCATCTTAGAGTTTTTATAGCAGCTTTTTTTGTTTAGGAAATTGAATTGAAAAAAACAAATCTGATGCATCTAAGTTCATAGAAGGTATGTGGACAACATGTGGGACGATAGCAGAGAGCTTTTCATTGACTCTTGACAATCTGTATGGCAGGACCTTTTCCCCTGCTGACCAAATATTTTTCAATGTGAATCCAGAAAGTATTTTCAGCTTCTGAAATATGCAGTGCTAATCTTCCTCGTAAGAACTTTTAAAAAAGGCAAGAGGAAAAGCTATCTTTTTAAGCTTCAGCATTGGGACACATAGTAAGTCAAAAGTTAATTGCTGTAGGGTAAATCAGAGTTAAAACCATTATCCCTTAGACACAATATCTGAAAGGAAGAACAAAAACTGTTTCTCCTCCAAGTTACCATGGTTACTGAAACAGGAACAAGAAGGAATACCCTATGAGGCATTTTTAAGAAGACATATGTGTTCATCATTGTAGTCATACCAATTGTTCTATAAATTAAATAGTTAGTTCCACTTGGAATGAAAGACAGGTGGCCTTTAGCCCTCAAGTTAGAGTGGCCCATAATACAGATATTCTTCAGGAAATAGATATGATGGATCTGACTGAGTCCTTTGCTGGCTATGTCCCAACTACTGTGTATTTGCAGGAGAATGTAGAAGACATTTTGACCACCACCACCACAAACCTTTAGTTAAAGATGGAAGCAAAACCAAGAACAAAAGAAAGTTTTTTGCAGCCATACTTTATATACATCTTTCTAAACCAGAGCCTATTTTGACCTTACCAGTGCTCCTTTATAGTATAAAATAGGGTGCATTTCCACTCAGCTGCTCGAGGGATGGTGTATATGTTGGATGGGCAAGAACCAATTGCCCTTCAGTCTCTATTTTCTTGAAGAGTGGGAGGTGGTGGTGGCAAAAACAGGTTTAGTACAAGTGATGTACAATGAAATGCTTCGTGTGTTACTCTTATGAAACGGTTGAATTTGTAGAAAGAGGCACACGGCCCCATCCCCAGTGACACATGGCTCCTACCAGCCTCCACCTTCACATATTTGCATAGTCATCTCAAGCAGGTAAGTCTTCACACTTAGACCCCCTCTAGGCAGGGAGGCTTCACTGGCTTCTGAAGCAGGGGGAAGCTGTTTCATGAAGAAATGTATGTATAGTATGAATCCTTCCTGACCTCCCCGATCTACATAAATTCAGGGATGGTGGGGCAGGGAGAAGCTCCATAAGGGGATGGAGCTATAGGGTGAGCTGCAGACTATTTGGACTCATTTTATATATATTAAAGACTGTAATCAGTTTTTCAGTTAAGGATCTTGTATTATCGGTTTGTATTATTAAATTGTCATGTTCCCTGTATTTTCAACTTAATTTAAAAATAAAATTCTGTGTAAAAGAGTGGAAAAAAGAAATTTATCATCCATCAAAATGATATAACAGTGAGTGTAGGTGATATTTCCTTTAGTATTCAAGTCTCTTGGGTGACTGATTCGAGCTGTAGAAACTTGCACTACAGTGATGAGCTTACTTGAAAGCAAACTCTCCAGAGAATTATTTTTAAATAGATCTATATAAACCTGCAATGGGTCTAGAGCAGCATAATTGAAGTTGATTGGAATACTCTAGAATAAGCAGGCTTGCTACTGGCATTTATAACTTGCCTAAACTCTGTCGTAGCACATTATCTGTATCACATTATCTAACAGTCCTGTGAAAGATAATATGATATGCATCTACATAATGTAGCAATAATATCTTGCAGTATTTAACAAACTCTCCTTTCGATGTTGGATGAATGCAGCTGTTATAAGAGTCATTAAGATTGAAAGGTTATTTACACAACTGTTTCAGCCCATCACATCCACAGGCTTTGCTCAAGTTTTAATTGTACTGCCATGGGCTGAAACCTCACAAGAAATCTACTGTGTTCTGTGCTGAACTCAGAATGTGTTTTTGCTTGTTTTTCCCTCCTTTCTGTTCCTTTACTTTCACTGATGTTGCCAGAGGAAAGAATGCCATTTTGTATGTTGCACAGGAGATGGGAGGACCAGTGGGAGGAGATGAGGCACAGAGAGGGCTGTTGTTACTGCCTTCCATTGCAGGCGCACTCAGCCAATCCTGCCCTCTCCTGCCAGTGAATGTTATGAAAACCTTGTGTGGCTCAAAGATTGCTCTCCAGATTTTGTTGGACAGGCACTCCTATGGTGTCTCTGCATGATGAAGGATATTTCATCGTGTGGATCTGTCCCTGTAATGGTCCTTACAAATTTGGTAGAGTAACTAGAATCTTCTTTTCGCCCTTGATCATCAAATGATTTCCGATGTATCACAATTTCACTGAAGAAAAAATAGAGCTTTTGTGTCGGCCTTTGACAGCTCCAGTGCTCCCAGTATCCCAGCCAGTAGCTTGTTAGTTAAAAATCTCTTTTAAGAATGACTTGGGGAATACCACTGTTGATACTCTAGCATAGTTTCCAGCACTGTAATGGAAAAAATGGTACCTGCCCCATGGGTCATGGGGCAGCCATAAAAAATGGCAACAACTAAACAAAAAAGTCCTTTATAAGAATGATAATAACAAATTAGCATATACAATTCTTTTTAAAATTTTTAAAACGTTTTATGTTTATATTATAACAAACAATGTAAGCTTTATTCCATCAGGTATTAAAAATCACTTGATATGGAACATAAAAATGACTTGCTGTTTTGGAAGCATGGTGTTTTTGTTTTCACAAGAGTTTCAGATCCAATATAGTATAAAATTGTCCTATTGCTATCTTTTTTTTCTTATATAATCTGGCTATAAGACTACAAATCCAACATTTTCCCATCTACTTATTCATTTTAGGTATACAAATGAATTACATTTTTTTCTGCATATGATTATTGCTTCTATAACAATATAAGAGGTGATTTCTTGATAAACAGATCCATCCAGGTTGGATAGCATATCTTTAAAATATTCACCGGTAAAATATCTATTCTAGTATTTCTTTACTAAATGACATTCTTACCGTCCATGATAAAATATCCTCTCTTGTAATGAAATTTCCAACATGTGGAAGAACAATTATTGTTTATCTTATTTATTACTACCAGTGTAATGTACCATCTTGACATTGTACTGTAAAAGTTGTCTTTTACTAACTTGTTCAGATAAAATATATGAACCCTATTCCACAAGTTTCCCCAAATTTCTATGAAGATATATTTTCCTATGTTTTGTGCCCATTTAATTATAACACTATAACACATTGTAACTCAGATTTTACAACTCATTTTTATAATTTTTTAATGAGCAGAGATTACCAATATGGTTCTCCATAACCCTCTTAACTCAGAAGATTATGGGCATCCAATGGAAAGAGTATATAGACAAGGGTTGCCTGTGCACTTTTCCCCCTTGCAAAAAGACTTCTATTTTGCAATGTCTTTTGTCCAAGTGTATGAAGAGGAAAGTTACTCCACATGTGATACCACATTATATCCACAAACCTTTGCGTCCAAGATCATGGTTCTACCTGCCTTATCTGTGAGGGCAGAGAGAAATCCTAACATTGTAGTGTATTTTCAAGGGCTAAGCTGGGGTCTGACTTCTGTGGCTGGCTAAATTGTCTGGTGACCGTAGGATGGTACCCTAAAGCATGTTCCTGCAAATTTTGCAAAACTATGAACCCTTTCCCTATGCATTTTTCAAATGCATTTTTGTTCTTCTGTAAAAAACCAATACAAGATAAGAAATATATGGACTTTGACCACACTTTCTATCAGGCCACATTCATTTTTGGAAGCTGTGCATGTAATACTGCTAAAAAGAATTAGTTCTTGTTATTATTGTTGATATTAATGTCTCATAAATCCCTACTTTTGTGGAAAATGTATTAATTATATTTATAGCTCACTTTTTTTTCTTTCAGGCAGTTTACATTATCTCCTCCTCCTCTCAATCTTATCCTCACAACAACAACCTTGTGAGGTAGACTGGGTGAGAGTCAGTGACTGGTTCTAAGTTACCCAGTGAGCTCCATGGCTGAGTGGGGACTAGAACCCAGACCACCCAGCTCCCAGTCCCACACTCTTAACCAGTACGCCATACTGGCTCTCTCTGATAAGGTGTAAGATGATTAATTCTACATAGATTGTTTTATTGTATGCTATGGCTACAAGTTCTGTAAGATTTATGTTATTTCTTTGGGATTTCTTAATCATTGCACTGTTATATGTGCTTTTGCTGTTAGGTGCCATCAAGTGCTACTTATAGCAACTCTATGAATGAATTCCCTCATAATGGCCTGCCTCTGACAGCTCTTCTCAGCTGTGGCTTCCTTTATGGAATCAATCCATTCCATAGTTGGTCTTCCCCCTCTTCTGCTTTCAACTTTTGTTAACATTACTGCCTTCTCAAGTGCCTTGCCTTCTCATGAGGTGTGCAAAGTGCAACAGCCTCGGTTTCATCATTTTTGCTTCCAAGAAAAGTTTTAGCTTGATTTGATCTAGGACCCACTTGTTCGTCTTTCTGTTGGTCTCGAACAGTGATGGCAAACATATGGCACACGTGCCCAAAGGGGCACTCAGAGCCCTCGCTGACGGCACGCAATCGCCCCAGCAGCCATGTACATATGTGGAAAGATTAAGGGCGCCAGGCAACAATGTCACTCATTAGTTGCGACTCTCCAAGTGTGGCTGGTCAGTGAGCTGCAAAGGATTTGCCTGGACTGTGATTTTAGCAGAAGGTAGGAAAGGTAGAAAATACAGTCAGGTAGGAAATACACTCAGATGCCTTTTTCAGGGCTGGCCAAAAGCTGGTGGTCAGTGGAACGTTGCCCCCTTGTGCTGGTGGTCCGCAAATTCGGGTTTTATTGCAGTGTTGGCACTTTGCGATAAATAAGTGGGTTCTGAGTTGCAGTTTGGGCACTTGGTCTCTAAAAGGTTCATCATCACAGAGTATTCACAAAGCTGTCTTCTAGCACCACATTTTGAACACATCAATTTTCTCCCTGTCAGCTTTCTTTACTGATCAGCTTTCACATCCAAGCAGAATGATCAGGGATACAATAGTGTGGATGATCTTGGCCTTGGTCTCCATGAAACTTCCTTATTCTAGATCTTTTCTAGTTCCATTACTGCTGTCCTTCAAAGTCTCAGTCTTTTTCCAATTTCTTGGTTGCAGTCTATCTTTGAAATGATGATTGACCCAACATAGGCAAAAACTTAATTAATCTTAATTTAATCTTCCGTTAAAAATATTGAGATGTTATGATTTGTGTCAGTAATTCTCAGTAGCTTGATGTTACTTTTAAAAATGCCTTTTCTGCTTTTTAGTGCACCATTTGTACACTGAGTTTAATATAATACATGGGCTTAAGTTTACACCTAGTCAATATATCACAAATTGCTCTTCAGTTTTCCAAACTGCATTTTGAACACAAATTGCATTTAGAAGAGCCAGTGTGGTGTAGTGATTAAGAGCATGGGAATGGGACTCAGGCGATCTGGGTTCGAGTCCCTGCTCGGCCATGGAGTCAACTGGGTGACTTTGGGCCAGTCACAGACTCTCAGCCCAACCTACCTCACAGGGTTGTTGTTGTGGGGATAAGATGGAGGAAGAGAATGATGTAAGCTGCCTTGAGCCCTTTGTAGGAAAAAGGCAGGATATAAATAAAAAAATAAAAAAATAAAAAAAAATTAAAATTTATCTACAGGAATTTAAGAGAAGGTTATTACAAACTAAGGAAGTCATGATCAGAGAGACTAAAATTTTACAATGATCTAGTATGATGCTGAATATAGCATTTAGATTCAGAATACTTTTATTTATGCAATATATTTGTGTATGATATGTAAAAGTGTGCATTTGAGTACACTAGATATGGACATTTGTGCAATATGTTTGTGGTGCTGGCAAGTGCAATATGTATTTGAACAAAGCCTTTATACATACCTTTGTATTTTCTCATCCTGATACTGTTATCCTTCCTGAAAACTTAGTCTTTTCTTTTGTTATTTGATTCGTCTCTGCATGTGCCCATGAGCTTTGCTCTGTGAAAGCTGACAGGATGGTAAAGCTGTTGGAAACTCCACTATAGCAGTGCTGTAATAACAGAGACTAATGATCCAACGGAGTCTATTGATTCAGACACAAGGTCACTTGGCTTTGCTCTTTCTTAAAGAAGCCAACTTTGTCTTGACAGAATGTATAGTTGGTGGTACCTTGAAGAAGATCTGAGCATATACCTACATCATTTGGATGTGGTATATTTCTTTACTTTTTCTTAGCCAGAGACAATCCCACTACATGTTTGTAAGAAAGATGTCTCAAAATGTTATATCCAAGAGGAAAGGCTATGCATGTTTATGTGAGAGAAGGGCTGCCATATGTAGGCCTCCTATGCATGCACGAACATACACATGCATGCAGAGTTAAAGTTTTTGAGTAACACTTTTTCATATTTTAAAAAGTGGGGAATCGGCTGCTTGTCTGTTCCTTCTTCCCACCTAACAATTGCTGGGAGGATCCCAGGCATAACTGGAACCCATGTCTGTTTTGGGTAGAGCCTCATTCATTTGTTCATTCATAAATTTACATGCCACCTATAACTGCCCTATAATTTAGAAGTCTGCAGCCTTTTCCCACATTCTGTCTTAAAACCTGTCTTGGCTTATTTATATCTTGCCCAATAAAGAGTTCTGGATGACTGAAAAGCTTGTATAGTAATTTGTGATCTTTGATTTACCTAATACAGGCATTATGGTGACAAGGGTTTTACGTTTTTTCTTGACTAACATGACTATCTTTGCTAATGCTAAAGGAGACATTTATTATTAATGTTCCCATACTAAAACAGTAAAGAAATCCTCTTTAAACAAACCAACAAATAAACAACCTCAGAAAACTACTAAGGAAAATGAATGCATCTTGAGGGCTTCCAGAAGGCCTAGAATGATGAGGCTTGACAGACTCCTGGTCCTTCAGGAATACTGCAGACCTGTCTAAGACTCATAGTAAAGCTCTATCCAAGGCAGTTTCCCTCTGCGTAACGCCTCCATTTGTTTTAATGAATTCTCAGCTAGTTTGCTCTCATCTATGCCAAGCTGTCTCAGGACACTGGTTTAGGAATGCCATAAACAAAAACTAGAAGGGAGGCACCTTCCCTGAACCGCATGTAAAAAGAGAACACATTCCTACAAGCCAAAATATAGTTTAAGAACAAAAGCTTCTTCATTGGAAAGTTTACAAGATGCAAATAGCAAAAACAAATATTGGCAACAGCCACCACCTTTGTAAGCTGTCTTAGCCTGTCTTCAGTACTTACATCTTGTAAGATGGTCCTGATGAAAGAGACTATGACTTTGAAATGTTTTGGGTTGAAATAAAATATTTCCCTTTGATGTATTTGTGAATACATTCTCTCTCTCTCCATCTCCATCTGCCATTTTTAGTATGCATGTCCCAGCTGGTGGTTCAGCTGAACCTGGATAGTGGAGGTTATTTGAGGGTTAGAGAACCTCTGCACAACTCTTGGTTGGTTTTAGGGCTATGCAAAGTTGCTTACCCACAAATAACCTCCAGCATCTTAGTTTGTATAGTACACCATGAAAGCCTCCAGCCGAAGCA
Source organism: Varanus komodoensis (assembly GCF_004798865.1). Classification (NCBI taxonomy): domain Eukaryota; kingdom Metazoa; phylum Chordata; class Lepidosauria; order Squamata; family Varanidae; genus Varanus; species Varanus komodoensis. Next base: position 21,378,808 of record NW_025335268.1, on the reverse strand, counting down.
GACGGCATGTGCCACGGGTGCTCCTGGGTAAATTAGCCAACAGTAGGCTGTTGTGTCATGAGAACTGGACCACTAAGTATCATCTTTATGTTGATGACATGTCAACCCAAACCTCTGAATTATTATTTCAGTAGTTCTCCTCTAGATCAGGGGTCCTCAAACTTTTTCAATAGGGAGCCAGTTGAAAGGGAGCGGCTACATGTGTGGGCCCGTGGGGGGGATGCCTGGGCGCGCAGGCTGGTGAAGCATCATTGGGTGCATGCGAGGTGGCATTGGGTGTGCGGGGTGGTGACTCACTCATTCGGAGATCTCCCAGCTAGTTCAAAACCATCTCCAAGCGAGCAAGCCACCGGCAAGCGCACATGTGCGGGGGAGGCAGGCTGCAGCGGCAGCTTGTTTGCTTGGAGATGGTTTTGAACTCGCTGGGAGATCTCCCAATGAGTCCAAAACCATCTCTGAGTGAGTAAGCCACCACCTCCTACAGACGGTGGCACGGGCTGGATAAAAGGGCATGATGGGCTGGATCCGTCCCGCGGACTGTAGTTTGAAGACCCGTGCTCTAGATGTTTGAAAGTCTGAAAGACAAGATGACTCTTGGGCATACAACAGAACACCATGCTCAACCCAGATAAAGGATCTAGAAGGATATCATGATCAGTAATACTGAAAGCAATCATGAGATTCAAGAAAACAAAAGGGTCTTACTCCCCTAGTTATTCATGTACCAGGGGACTAAGACAGTTTCTACTTTAAAAATGGGCCTGAAACCCAATTGGAATTTATATAATGAACTATTATTCAATGTTACCTGGAGTTAAAAGACTACTGCAGGCTCCAACACTTTGCTCAAAATGGGAAATTTGACTCTGGGCAACAGTGATCAGAAATCATTGGATTTTAGCAAAATTTCTTCATTTGTGGACTGACTCCTTGATTCCTTTAAGCAAGTTCAAACCAAGCCATTCCTTAAGAAGACATTAACCATCTCTGAGGTTCAGATGTTCAACGTAGCCTATGTAGATATTGTTACTGTACTAACAGAAGTTCATATATAATTCTCTAAGAATATAAATTGAACATACTGCAACATTCAGAATTAATCTGCTATGGAAAATTCACAGTATGATAAAATTTTCCTGTTTATTTCTATAGATTTTCAAAAAATACGGTGTTACACATTTTAAAGAAATATTTTTTTCTGAATGGCTTCTTTACTGCATGCCACTCTTCATCAGTTCCTACTCACTTCATATTTATTCTTCCCAAAATGAATCCTGTATGTTTTCCTGGTGCAGTTATCTTCCATTGGTTGTTTCAACAGTTAAATGTCCTAAATGTCAACAACTCTTGCTGTGTGCTATCTAACATACTGAATAAATTTAAATGGTATTTATTAAATATCGGTATATGTGTGAGCTAAAACAAAAAGTTATGATTAATGGTATTTGTTCTTTAGCTAATGTTAAAGATAAAAACTAATAATTGGGTTAGATGTAATCATTGCACAAGTGGAACTTCCACTGGCACCACAGGCTTCCTTTCCCCTTCAGCCTCCCACACGTGGAACATATTTGGGGTGTGTAGGGTGAATACAGGGAGAAAGGAAAATCTGTTCTACTACTGGTTTCCATTTAACTAGCAGATGGCTAGTGCTGGATCCAGCTTGGTGTAATCTGCTGAATGATAAGCTTTCATTTTCTTTCCCTTTTTTATTTTAGCAAGACAAGTTAATACCCTTGCAAAAGAGGCCAGAAAATGTACATCCTGCTTAAGTGAAAATCTTATGTGTGCTTACACAGAAGCAAGTCCCACTGTGTTCAGTTGGTTCTGTTCCATTAAAAGGACATATTAATTCCAATTTTGGTTGCAAACAGCAGGAAATAAGAGAGGAAGATTTTGGGGAAGTGCTAAAGTGAATAACTTGAAAGAGTGTGATGCTTAGAGTGGAATCAGAATTGTAAGGACTTGGCATAGTGATTTGGCAGGAAGAGAACTGGACAGGTGCTCCTGAAGTAAAGAAACTTGGTAGGGTTGAAAGCTATGTGGAAGACAGTGAAGAGAACAGAGCAATAGGCACACACATTGCTGTACAGAGTTGGGAGGACACTTTTGAAACAGTATTTGTCGTCAAGGAAATTGCTTTGTATTTGTTGGAGGATGTCTCTTTTGAGATAGTAATACTTAAAGTATAAAGGGTAAATTATTTATTGTAAATTATTACAATAAAATAAATAAATAAGAATCAGTTCTAATTTTACCTCTTGTGAATGGTCTACTTGGAATTTTTGAACTTATGGAGGGGAGCCATGATTGTGCATGAGTTTGCAGATCCAACACAATACTGCTCATGCAAGTTGGCCACTTGTATGAGCAATTAGCCGAAGAAAGGAGTCAGAAATGGATCATGGGGACTCACTAGCCATATGCTGAAGCATTATATGTGATTATCTTAAACTCTTCTGGAAATAGGGGTGTGTGTATTTAAACCAACCTTCTACAGATTACCAAAACAAAACAAAGTATGTTAGTCTTAATTCTTCCATTCTGCAATCACTTCTCCATTAATATATTGAGGTCATCCAGTGCTTTCTTTCTGTTTAATAGGTGGACACAAACATCCTGCTTACACAAATGATCAAGTATATATCTCACCAAACTGCCTCACTTGTCCTCATGGCTCACCTGTATGAGGAGAAAGAAAAGGGGAAACTGCCATATCCCAAATTACTCAGCAACATTAAGTACTATTGATCATAGTATGCTTCTGGGGTGGAAATACATAGTTCTGCTTTTTAATAGTCCATTCTTATTGGGAAGGCCAGACTGGAAAGGTGGTACTGGGAGGAGATTGCTGTTCTGACCCATAGCTTGTGACCTGAGGGGTACCACAAGCTGCCATCTTTTCTTCAATGTTTTTTTTAATATCTGCCAAAACACAGCTGACTCAGAACTTTATCTCTCATTCTCATCACCTGATCACGGGGAAGCAGTGGACATGATAAACCAATATCTAGAGTCACTTGAGCTTGGAAGGGGGTTAACAAGCTGAAACTAATGCAGATAAGACAGAAGTACTATTAGTCAAGAGCACTGATGATTTGGGTGAAGTGGCTCACTCTGTTCTAGATGGGGCTGCACTCCCCTTAAAGGCATACATATGTTGCTTGGGATACTCCATTACTTTTCTTGGATGCTCAAATGATAGCAGTTGTGAGGAGGGCCTTTTATCAGTTTCAGCTGATGAGCTAGCTGTGCCATTTCCAAGAAAAGACAGAATTGGATTTAGGCATCTGGCTTTAGTTACCTCCCGACCACATTATTATAATGCACTCTATATGAGACTTCCTTTGAAGGTGATCCAGAAGCTTCATTTGGTCCAAAATGTGGCCACCAGACCTTTGCCTGACCTTCACAGATCCAAGTATATTAGCTTCCTATTTGTGTCCAGGCTCAATTCCAAATGTTGCTTTTAGCTTTTATAGCTCCAAAGGCCTTAAGACCAGGTTACCTTAGGGACTGTTTGCTCCCCTACAAGCATACCTGGAATTAATATATTAATATATTGCTTTCTGTGCCATCTTGGTAGATCTGACAAGTGAACATGAGAAGAAAGACATTTTCTGTGGCAGTGGTGGTAATGATGCAGGAGGGGTGCCTCTAGAATCTCCAAACTGAAATTAATTAGCCTCTTGCTTTTAGTAGCCTGCCTTATAGAGAATAGTATACCATGGTTTATTTAACCCATTGTTTGTTAAGCTACACAGGGTTTGTCTGGCCAGCAATCAAGGAAACCATGGCTTGATTTTTCAGTCTGTGGGCGGGATTATTTTTATCACTATTATTCTCCCTACATTGAAACAACCCACAAACAATATATGATGCTGGAATCACCCTTAATGTCAACCCATGATTTAAATCAGGAACTGTAAATGTTTTGCTCATGGCCCCCTTCTGAGCCTCATTTACTTCCATGAAACTCCTCGCAGTAACTGTTAGTTGAGAAAATGTTCTTTACCATCTGCTCTTTGGTACTCTAGAAATATGGCTCTTACTGTAGCCCTCTAGCCAGAATCCCATTAGAGATATGGCATGACCCTTTGGGGGACCATATTGAGACCCACTCATGACCATCAACATATTGTGGGTTTCCTTTCTTGATGGTCAGTAATTAACAAACATCCACATATTACGGCAACCCTAACATTCTGCACAACCAATAAGACAAGGGAAAAAGGGCTGGGGGAGGAATCTGGGCTGCAAGCAGTACAAAAGTCCCAATGCACTTAAATACATTTCCTCAGAAGCATTACAAATGAGAAAATATAACATAATAGTAACAAAACAATTATATAGTAGAGTTATAACTACAGAGGAAGACAATCAGATATATTATATCTAATTTATTGTTTCCAGTTCTAAAGTGTACACCTTTGATTGTTGCTGCAGCTAGGATTTTCTTGTGTTTTAAAATCTTGGTTGTATTATATTTTCCGCTAGTCCTTTCAGAAATTGGTTTTTGTATTTGTAATTTTTATTGATTCTGTCATGTGTATTTATGAGTATGATGCATGCCAGTTTGGATGCTTTTAGTAAAACAGTGGGATACTGTTGCTGTAGGAGCAAGTGCTGCTGGTTATTCATATTCCCACAGAGGGTAACTAAGCACTACCAGCATGCCAGGATTGCAAATGTACAGCTATGCGCCTATCCTATCAAGGAGTAAAGAAGCTAACGTGTGGATGGGAGAAATTATGAGGCTGATGCTTTTTCTCCGTATCCTTTGCATGGTAATTTTATTAGCATAAAAGAAATCAAGATACAATGCATGTGTTTTTGTGACCAGGTAGTAATACTCGAGTGGCACAATACAGACATGACAATCCTGTCCTTGCAGCATATGTATTAAAACAGTTAAGCCTCCTAAGCATTCTTATTTATTTAATATTTATGTATTAAAAGCTTTTCTAACCCATCCACCACTAGCGTCTTGGTATGGCTTACAATATTTGCCTTCCAGCTCTGTACCTGGGTGGTTTTTGCCCATGACCAAGAGATGAGGAATGCAGTGCTGCCTTCAGCTGAGTCAGCCCACACACCTTAGTCCTGCTAAGGCATCTGCCCTTCTCCAGTGGCCTTTGCCTTCCATGCAAATAATTTAAGCATTGGGTTTTGCTTTTAAATTACTGTCAGCTCTCAGGAGCATGCTGAGCAGTGTGCTGGCATGAGATCTGACAACAGCACTAGGGATGCGTGTGCTGTCTGGCCACACAAAAAGTGAGGCATGCACACTGATTGATAACTGCATGTGCAGATGTGATAAACATAAGGAGGCCCATGCTCCTTTTGGGAAAGTTGAACAGCCACACAGATGGGGAAATGGAGCTCCCCAGGAGGCTCGTACTCAGTGTGCAGTGGGAATCATGAATCTTTTCAGATCGCAAGGAACGATTTATCATGAGGACTATTATGTGGTGTGAGGCGTTGCTGAAATTGAACTCCACCAAGCTATTTTCTATTTTATCATGGCATATTAATAATGCAGTGATAATAATAGAAATACAAATTACGAAATAACTAGCTCGGGAAGATTAACAGCCATTTTGAAACCCAGTAGCTGAGATTGCTTTAAATTAATCAGGGCAGTAGAAAGGAACTCTTTCTAGGTTCCCTCTCACCTAAAAATGTTTTTGTGTTTAGTAAAAAACAACAACAACAACCCCTTATATCTCTAAGAATGACCGTTTAGATACTTTAGTAGGATAGCAGTTGTGTTGGTTTAAGCTTGGGGGAGATTTCTCCTCTGTTGGGCAAATATATTGACATATTGTCTGAGATAATTGAGTTAACCAGTTTTCCATCCTTACTATGCTCTAAGTATTCTGCCCCTGCATAGCCACCCCAACCCAGGCAGCCTCTTGCCCTACATAGTTTATTTGGCCTGCAGGCTAAAGAGCCATTCAAGTCTCCCATTTCACAGTGTCTGCCTTCCCTATGTACTGGCAATCAAGTTTATTGCTCTTGGAAGATGGAAGATAAATCGTGTACTCTCCAGGCTCCTGGACAGTATAGAAATAAAAATAAATTAAGGCAACAGTAATGATTAATAACCCAAGAGGAACCGTTCTGGATGAGACTGGAGACTGGTTCACACAGGATGCTACCAGCAGGACATAGGTACAAGAACAACCCACCGTTCAAGTTCCACAAAGCTAGTATTCAGAGGCCAACTGCTTCTGATATTACAGGTAATATATAGCCATTCTAACTAGTGGCCAATAGCCAAGTGGATGGCCCATGCTGCAGCTTGTGGTAGAGAATAATGTAGTTATGTGTGAAGCGGTACTTCCTCTTGCCTGTTATCTATCTCTTGCCATTCAGACTCATTGAATGACCCCAGGTTCTAGAGCTCTGCAAAGGGGAGAATAAGTTTCTGCCAATTGAAATCCCACACAATGTTTTCAGTCCTTTCCAGAAATTTGTTTTAAAAAGCATTTTAGCCCATGCTTCAGTCATTCTCCACCACAGGGCTACACTGTGAGACTGTGCTGTCTCCCTGGCACCACTGTTGCATCACTTCCCACTCCTGCTTCCCATGTTCATGCATTGAGCACCCTACACGCCGGGCCATAAGATGCTGAGGATTCCCTCTTCTAATTGGCAGAGATAGTGTTTTGGCCTTGGAGGTGGGAGGTCCTCTCCTGCCCCATCACAGGCAGCACAGAAGTAACTGCACCAGTTGGACTGCAAGGTTGGAAAAGTGACCCCAGAGAGGGGGAAGAGTTGAGCTTTAGTGGGTGGGGTGTGGAACAGAGACCAAGATGAAAGCTGTCCTTTCTTCCAGCCTCTTTCCCTCCCTCTCCAAAGCGTCATTGCTAGATGGGCAAAAACAGCCGGTCTGGTGAAAATGGCAGGGCAACACAGGGTGGCAACTACATTCTGTGCTTAAACAATACGTGTTTCTTAAATATTGTGTGATCCATAGTGGTATCACATTGGACTTCAGAAGGGGCTAGACCTCACCAGACACCTCTTTTAGTTTGCACGATCTAGTGATTCTTCGGGATTCTTAGTTTTCTTTTTCATATTTATTTATATATTTAAAAATTTCTACGCTGCCCCATTCACCGAAGCCTCGGGGCGGCTTACAAAACAACAATTAAAATATAAAACACTAAAAATATAAAACACATTAACATTATAAAATACAGTAGTATTGCTGTTAATGTGTGTCAAATCAGTTTCTACTATTTAGTTCTTAGCAGTAAAATAATAATAAAAAAGGCTCCAACCCTATCCTCACTTACCTAGGAGTAAATCTTATTATCTCAGTGGAACTTACTTCTGAGTAGGTATGTCTAGAATAACACTGGAAGTTCGCATGTTTGGTGTAACCCAGCATGTGTGCCATTATAAAAAGCAACATTTATGAGAAATTAACTCAATACAATGTTAGCAAAGTTTTTGCATCTTGTGTTGTCATTATAGAGAAAAGCAACTAAGGGTCTTAACAGCATTCAGGTTGATTGGAACATTTACAGTAGAACCCGTAGACCCATAGATGCAGCTGGTGTTGTGAGCATCTGAAATGGACCCTATATTACCGTGATTATGTGGAAGTTTAAAAAAGTGATGCCCATGTCATGCAAGTTGCAGTGGATTCTGTTTCACAGATATCTATGCCCAAATAACCAAGCCTGAATGTTCCCTACTACTAAGGGAGTTGACGTACCATATACTGTTTCCACCCTTCCACACTGCTTGCTACAGTAGCGACTCAGGAGCTGCCACAGCAAGTGGTGAACACATTCTGCTGGGTTTCCCCTGTGGTGACCCAATAGAATGCACCTGAGCACCAGCTCATTAGCCCTGCTCCTTTTTGGCTCATCATTCTCTGCTTTTATCTCATATGCTTTTGTGGCATCTCTCCAGAATTTCTTGGCTCAACCTTGCTAAGACAGACAAGGCTCACAACTTAATGCAGTGTATTGCGACATGCAAATCCAGTAATAGTCTCATTGTGAGGATAAGAAGGAGGAAGGAGAACTGAATCTACTATCTTGAGCTTATTTTGAGGAAGTATGTGGTATCAATGTAATAAAAACACCAATAAGAAATGTTGAGTAAATAAAAACTATTGTCTTGGAATCGGTTTTGGCTCTGAAGAAACTAATACTTGTGGACTATGGTATGTTCCATCGCTCACTCTTTTCTTCTTCAGATTCAGTAGGCAACTGGTGGAGAGAGAAGATAGAATATTGTGTGCTGCCTAGACTACGGGCACCGAGAAACATATGATATGAATTCAGAAGTTTTTCCAGTCTTGCTTCTTCCTTCCACTGACCTTTTGGGCAAGACAGAAAACCTCGAGGCATATAGCTAAGTTTCATTATAGGAAAGCCCTAGTAATTCTTACTATGTTTGATGCCCTCTCTGTAGAAGTACTTAAAAGATTTGGAGCCCAGACTCAGAAGACCCAAATCTGCATAAAATCTCTATATATGCAAATACATGGCTCTTGTAGGATCAAGCTTAACAATGTCCCTGTCTCTCAGAGAGCTCAGAACTGGACCTGTTGAGTTGCAACTTCCTCAACTGTTTTAGTTGGAAATATGCACTACTGCAGTGAAAATGCTAAAGAAGGAAACAAGACAAATGACAGAATTATGTATTCTTAGACTTTCTGGGCTTAACTTTGAGGAAGACAGAACTTGAGATATAAAGTTTTATCATACAAGGAATTTTATGGGATTCACAGGCATAGTCTTGAAGTCACTGTGATACAGTAGCTAAAAATTAAAAATGCAGCGAAGGAAACAAAGCAATTATACTGAACCGTTTGGACTGGCCTTGATAAAATACGAATTCACAAATAACTTCCACCTTGGATTAAAGCTGCTTAACTATACTTTACACTGTCTTGACAAAAATGGCAATACTTGTGGGTATTCTGCAATATTGAGCTGTAGAATATTGTACAAAATTAAAAAATCCTGAGAGGATGACAGTTCATTTTTAGGCAGCCAGTTCGCTATGCTTAATTACAAGATAGCATATACATGGGGAATACATGAGGATTCCCTCTTGGTTAAAAACTCAACTGAGTTTTTCCTCAAAGATCCAGTTTAACTTACTCCATCCCCCAGTGCCCTTGCAGTGCATATTTTCTTACTTCCATTGCTGCAAGGATGACAGGACACACATCATATGAGCTTAGGACATGAGGAACCCTGAACCAGATGTTATGGAGGTGGAAAGGAAGGATCAACAGACCATCTCTGCTTTTCTTCCATCCCCCTGATTTCTCTGTACCATGCCGTTCCAAGCCTTCAGTCTCCAAAGATAATTTTGGAGATGTGTTTGAAAACTCCAAACTTTAAACTCCAGAAGCCACAAAAGGATTTTTATGCTAGAGTTAAGGGGCTCTTGGTGATTTCCCTGAGCCAGATGGGACAGTCTGTCTAGCAAAGCAGAATTATGCAAATTAAGCAAATATATACACATTTCCTTAATTTATGAGGGTCAATGAATTCTTGGTACAAAGCATATGTAGCTACTCATGTAGATGACAAACTGAGGCCTCTAGCTGGATGGAGAAGTGAACTGAGTGTCATTGCACTGTGCCCTATATCTAATTTCTGTGTTCAAACAGATAAACATATACGCTCCACAACATGTTCTTTCTCAGTCTTCTTCCATGTGAAAAGGCTAGCTGGTGATAGGAGCAGAAAGTGTGAAATGTGATATTTTCCAACTTGTTGCCATTAATAAATCCCCTAAATTACTTTGCCGAGAGCAAAAAGATGTGCAGAGTACTTCTCATGTGCTAGCGCTGCACCCACCCTTTCACCAGCTTAAAAGTACTAAGTTTCAAACGTTACACTTACGCTAAATGTGTATTCAGCCTGAAAGTATATAAGCCCCTTGGAGCAGCACTCTGGCATTTGTTAACTGTGAAATAGCAAAAACATTGTCAATGAGAATCAAGTCTTCTAGGCCAACAAAGAAAGAATAATCATTCCCATCTGAAAGCACAGACTTTTTAATGTGATGCTTTAAAGAAATATAAAGACAAACTGTTTACTGAATCTTTCTAGCATAACATGAGCTTTGCCGCCAGCTGACAAGTAAATGTATCCAGTGAATTCCATTGCTGTGACCTTAAAATAAATAAATACAAAACTCCTTTCTATTTCATTAGGGCTTTTTCTGTTTTATTAAGAGAACATTATGAAATCTGTGCCATTCAAAATTCTAATCTAATTATGCTGTCCGTTATGGATTAGATTAACTATACTGCATTGTAATGCTTTGAGGGTTTATTTGAGAACAAGAGAGACCAAACATAAAATGGAGGATCCGTATATACAGACACTAATGCACATGCTGATGTTTTCTGTGAACAAAGTAGAAGACATTTCACTGTGGCTCCAGAGCTGGTAAGAGCAGCATCTGCCATAATTCCAATTCCCAATGACCCTCCCCTGTTGCACCACATTGCCAGATTAGATGCTCAAAGGGAAGGACAATACCCCACACTCTGCACTGGAACCTCATGGGCTTGGAATTGGTTGGAGGAACCATGAGGCCCCGTAAGTGTCTAATTGGCCCCTGCTCTTTCACAAGCCCCAGGATGAAGCTTGATATGTTAGTGCAATATCAACCTAGTGCTCCAAAATGCACCTAGAAGATCAGTTTAACCCAGAAGCATCTGGAGTTACCTGGAACCTCCCAACTAAGCATCTTGCCAAGGAAGATTCTAAACTAAAGATTCTAAAGGAAGATTCAAGGAAGATTCTTTTTTTTAAATGTTTTTTAATTGTTATATTATTATTATTTATGTATGTTTTTTATGCATTCTTTGTGAGCTGCCCCGAGGCTTTGTTGCGATGGAGGTGGCATAGAAATGTTTTAAATAAATAAATAAATAAACAAACAAACAAACCTCTCTTAGAAATGGACATTATTTGTGAAGAAAGGTGCTTTGCAAAGCTTTGCAGCACAGGAAGAGAACACCGAAACTCCCAGCTAAGCAACTTCACGGGGCATTTTGGGGACTATTTAACATGAGGGAACCTGTTCTAGTTGATGCATACTTTTGGAAAGCCATCTCCCCTCTGTGCAGAGGCCTGCCTAAAGACAAAGTACCAGGAACACAGAAAAGTGAAAACTGGCTCTGTTACTCTTCCCACTCAGCCAGCATTAACTGGCAGGACACTGGATCCACAGAAGCCTCCCTGTTGAGTGGTTTCTTGTCTAAAACTGCATGGGTTTGAAATCTGGTTTTGCTTTTTCTTTCTTCCGCCCAATCCGGTTTCATGTTGTGTCAAGCCTGTAGGTTGTAAGTTGCCTAGGGAACCTTTTTGACTAAAAAAGTGTTATAAATAAATAAATACCATGCTCAAAATCTTAGCTATTCATTTCAATGGAGGAAGCAGATCTATATATTTAGTCTTTTGTGTATGCAACTTTTCTCATTCCACTGAAATGGATGAGCAGATCTTTCTCAAGTGTATCTTCCACAGCCCTAGGAATTCTGTACTTTGCAAAGCCAAATGGATGGAAAACGGCCATGCCCTTTCCTTTTGTTTAGGCTTGTGCTCCAATATATCAGGAGCTGCATGAACAGTGCCATGAAATGTGATTCTTCAAATGTTGTTAAATGTCCATATTTAATTCACCTTGCTGTTGGCCTTTGTCTACACAGTACACTATTTGGACAAAAGAGAGGTTGTATATTTTACTAACCAACCATCAATTTAATAAAGACAAATACTGATCTTCAGGGCAGGCTAAGTGTGTTCCCCCTCCCCTTTCTATTCTGAATGAATGCCTTGTTGAATACTATGTTGATACAAGCCTGAGAAGTATAGTATACCGTAAGGGACTAGTTTATATACAACAGCATACACTACTTTTTTATTAAGGCAATCCATCACACAACATATATAACCTGTTTAAAAAATGGATGGCCATACATATATGTTATGATTCTGACAAAAATTTATATAGTTCATTTTTGAAACCAATGCTGACAGCTAATGAATTAGTAACATTTGTAAAGAATTGTAAGCCATTAAAATAACACAATCAGAAGAGAGAGCAGAGCAGACACAGTCAAAGGGAGAACAGCTGAGAAAAAAAGGGAAGTGTGATGAGACAAGTATCATTATAATGCATAGGAGAAAGAACACAGGTTCTTCGATTGCAAAGACCTGAATCAGATGTGGAAAACATATATCTGTGGATCAAAGTGAAACTTTGATGAAAGAATAACATTGCAAAAATATGCCTAGAAAGTCACCCTTCTATCAATATACATATGTGCAAATGATATCTTTCACCAGTAACCTATGAATGTACTGCAACAAGAATAATTTTGCATCTACTTGTTCTCCCGTTATAAAATGCTTTATAGGTAAGAAAGGTAGAATGTATCTGTTCATTTCCCTGACTTCTTCCTCTTGCTTTATTTCTTAGATTGGAGTGGGAAAAATGCTATTAAACATTTCTGTATATTTATTGCATACAGTGTAAAGCACATGTTAATTCTGTGTAATACTTATTTTTAAATTATACATTTGTTGAAAAGATTATAAAACTCTTTGGTACATAACAACTGTCAAATAAATATGGTGGATGCTGCACCACTTAAATTATGCAAAGCATATTAAAATAGGTGCATGTCAAAGCCAAATGGTTGTAGTCTAGCTCCAATACTGAACTGGGTATTCTAGTTTGTAGCTAGAATGTGGTCAGAGGTGGTCTGGAAGTGTTTTAGCCTACTGGGTCTGTGAAATGTCAGAATGATTGTGAGCTTATTTCCTGCCAGTGATCTTAGAGAGACACAGGCTGTAGTACTTTATTCCTATCCTGTCACTAATTTGATCTTGACAGGAATGGAAGAGAGAACTTAACAAGAGAGAGATGATCTGGGAATGTCTCCTTTTGTGTGCCATCAACTAAAGAGGTTGGGGAGAGGCATCCAATGAGGTGCAGCAAATGCTCAAGAGCCAAGTTTCCCAGCCAGGATCAAATGCCCAATAGTAGACTCTGCTGGAAGCAAATTATTCCTAACTTGGAAAGCTTCCCGTCTTCTCTGGAACTGTAAATTGAGTGGCATTTATTCTGTGTGTTGAACTCAAGAATGATTGGGTCTTTTGATATGTTGCTTGCAAACTGATTCCTATCTAGGTCCATGCCATAATTTGTTAACTGTGGATCTTTACTTGGACTGTAAAGGTTTATAACTAACTATTGGAATCACTTCAATAAATGTTTTATTGAAAACTTCTGATTTGGTTGTAGGAAGTCAAGTTATGACGCAGATTCTCTGAGTATCTCCACGTTGCGGTCTTTTCAAGCTATAGCATGCACTGAAAGAATGTAGAGAGTATTGGCAAAGCAGAGCGGTGTGTTTTTGTAGGGTAATTACAGTATCCTCCAGAAAAGGTGTTTCTGGAATGACAAATGTAGCAAAAATACATTTTTCTCTAAGGAAACCACAAGCACTCCTTGTGAGAATGCAGTCCTAGGGAGTGCATATCTTTTGTTAGCCCTTGCTGCTGCATCAGTGATATAGGAGTAGACTTGCACCTGGGAGCTTTGGATTCAGTCCCCGCGCAGCCCTTCAGAACCAGCAGCCAGTCTATTCACATGCATGATTCACGACCCTCATTTTGATCATTAAAGCCTTAAACAAGGGTGAGCAACTTGCAACCCTCCAGATTCACTATGCTAACTCGGGCTGATGGGCATGGCATTCTAGTAAGATCTGGAGCACTGTATAATACACACTCGTAGCCTGTGATATCTGAAGGGTTTCTTGCTATGGTATGAATCTGTCTGGTAGCAGACATCCTCATCAGTCATTTGGACGCCCTGCCTGCAAGAGATTCAGTGGGTGGTGACCCACTAGCTGTGTGTCTTTGGTTGTGTTCTCATTGCAGAATCTTTCCACTTTGCCTGGGCTGCTGGTGCTTACTTTATGGTTATTTTTCTGTTTGACTTCAATAATTGATACTTGTTCTAATTAGAGCAATGCCCTGTTGAACTTATTTTAAATGGTGCTGCTCATTTTATCTGTAACATGGTGTTATGCTGATTTGCTGGTCCAGCTTACTGCTTGATGTTTTTATATTGCGATTGTTGTCATTTTTTCTTCATGACTGCCTACAGTGTCATTCATGTTTCATGGGGAAAAGCTGGCACAAAATTAATTAATTAATTGACTGCTAAGGCTTATTGGATAAGCCAGATCACTCTATCACACATTGGATGGGCAAATTGCTCTCTCACTATTCCTCAGGCTGACCACATCACAAAGCAGGAACTCGAGTGGGACAGAAATGGGATAATTTGCCTGCTGAGGACCTGTACAAGTTGTATCCTGCATATCTGTATCAAAGTGTTGTTCCTTTTAATTACACAAAAACATAAATGTAGCAAATCTAACACTAATAACAGGCAAATCTAATTTATAAGAAAAGGTTTCTTATACTTGCATAAAGATCGTATCACTGAGATCCTAAAATCCTGCTGAAAAACAACTCAACATCGCAGTATAAAGGATGCTGTTTACAAGGAACAACTGTATAGCCACTATATCCCAGCTTTGTGATTCTCTTGCATAAGTAGTTTGGCATCATGTAGACAGAGAAGCCTGCAGGATTGGACTTTTGTAAGCAATTTGCTACAGTTGTCATCCCTGGTGTATAAAAGCTTTTCTGGAGAATACTGTTCTAGCAAAATTGCCCACTGCAAAAGGCCAGCAGTATGCTCATCCCATCTCAATGCAGGCAAGACAAAGAGGAAAGCCAGGCTTGTGTATCTGTCATTTGGACGATTAGCCCTTTTGACTGCAGACACTTGTCCTCCAAAGAACTTAATTTCTCACTGGAAGATGCTTTCTCCCCACCTAATCTGTCAAAGGCATACAGCAGTATCCTACTAATAGGGCCACATAATGAATGTCTTCTCATAGTATCAGCCAATACAGTGACAGCAGAATCAGCATTTGTATCTCTAATACCTTTCTGAGATGTGTGGCCCATGCTCTTATGAGCTTGCCTGGGTATTAAGACCTGCAGGCGAGGCCTTTTCAAAGGCAACATTAGAGGCCTGGTTATCAAGCATTCATGAAAGGATTTTCTCCCGTGCCTCTCCCAAACTGTGGAATGTGCTCCCCCTAGAATGACAGGTGTTCCCCATTTTCTTGGCTTTTGGAAAGGGTGTGAGAACATGTTTCTGTAATTTAGCAGTTTGAATTGTCATGTTTGAATGTCATCATGCTTTACTGTTTACTAATTATATATTGTTGTTTTGAGGATTTCTTGTGTTAAATTGCTGTATAGCATCCTGATAGGTTTTTAGCAGATAAGGCAGCATATAAATGTTAATAATAAATGAATTAAAAAAACAACAGATATATGATACATGGACTAGGTAATAGAAGAAACAACATACCAAAGTTAAAAGATAGATATCTTGTCATACAAATTGTTTAGTATAATCCCAGAGGAATCATCAATCTCCATTTGCTTGTTTAGGTTTCCTCTGCCACTCAGCAATAGCATCTGTTAACAAATATTGTTTAAAAAGGCATAATTTCAACCCCCATGCAGAACATAATTCCCACTGAACATCCCGGCGTTTACTTTTGAATAAACATGCATAGGTTTGCTGTGAATGAAAATCAGCTCTCCCTGTAAATTGCTAGTGATCAGATACTGTTATCACTAAGGATCACAATTGCTCAAAGGAAGGGTCACAAACATTTCTTCAAACTTGAATTGTACAGTGGGCAAGTTCGTACATCACACCGACCCACCCTGGCAATAAGTAACAGTGGGCTGGTGGTTGAGTGAACAATCCATGGCGTGCCTGACACACACTATGGCCCACTATGGGTTTCTTCCACGGGGTGCTCTGGTCAGTATGCAGGGGATGTGGCAGCTAAAACCGCCTTCTCTCCTTTCCACAGCACAACCATGACCCGTTTTCTGCTCATTTCCCCCCTTTTCCTCTTTTCTTTTTCAGAGATCATCTTTCATGATCTCCAAGTTGGCAGCCTGTGACAATTGCTTGGAGGGGGTGGGGGCTGCTGTCAGTGTGCAGAAGTTACCCACCATGAACATTGATCTAGCAATTAAGTTTTCATTTTGCTGTCAGAAGTCCCTCTGTCAAGGGAAAGCAAGTCCACCTATGATCTCTGCTTGCAAAGTGAGGGGCCCACTAGATTACCCACTTCATGGGAAAATCCTTTACATTTCTTTGGTTAGATATTTCAGTATATATCCTTGCCACGCTTTTCCAAGACTTTGAGTGTTTGGAAAAGTGGCAATGCTGGATGATCACTCTAGCAGCCCTTTGAGGCTGCCCCATTGTAAAGGAGGACACAGTGTCATGCGATGGTGAACACATTATATAAAAGATTGTGAATTATGATTTCATGAACAGAAGGCAGTTTGCACAACTGGTCTCCCCCCCCCCCCACATACCTTTGGGTACCCCTTCTGAACAGTATGGGCTATGCGGTAGGGTACTTTGGTGAAAGCAGAGGGTTGCTGAAAATCAGGTGGAGGAATTTTGCTGCAGCAATGTTCCACCCATACGAGGTTCTCTGTCCCATTTCAGGAGATTTCCCCATTCCCAATGCAGTTCCATGTGCTCACACTGTTTAGGAGCATCCCCTGCCACTTTGGAGGGGTTTTTGGTGGGGGAAGGGACAGGAGATTGCAGGATGGGTGATAGGAAGATTGGTTGCAAATTCTCTCTTTCATACAACCCAACTTTATTAAATCCTTCTTTCCAAAGGAAGAACAGATGATTAAACTCCCATGCCTTAAGTAGCAAGTGTAATTTGTCTGACTGATAGCTTCGCTCATAATTTCTAAGTGTAATTTCAACAAGGTGTCACTAGAACTAAACCAGCTTTCTGCTGCCCAAGAATTCCTATTTGCCAGCTGATTCTGCCAAACTCCTCCTCTATTTGCCACCATATTGTGCCACCACAGTAATTAACAGCCATTTCAAATGGACCCTGAGCAAGAACATTTCAGAAGCCCTGCTGTACATATTTGCTGGAGATCTATCATTTGCCCCAAAACTCCACAGACAGAGGCTGGTGGGCAACTTGCTTGCGGTATCGCCTGGCCGTCACACCCCAGGCTTTCCTAGACTTTTCTAGGAAAATTCCCTCTTTTCAGATACAGAAAAAAAGTCACCTCACACAGTTCAGCAATTCAGGGTTGGATTTGAGCTATTAGCTTTATCTCCTCTTACTCTACAGACAAAATTAGTATTTGCTTTTTCCTCCCATTTAGCCTATTGAATTGCTAGTATAGACCTTGAGCCTTTAAAATGATTCATATAAAGGGTATTTCTGTAGCAGTGAATTATCACAATGTACTATTTTGCTAAGCAAATTATGCCTTTAAATAACAAGGGAAAAGCTCCCTTGGCTGCTAAAAATACCAGAGGGAGACTCTGATTTACAGATTGAGCTCCCATTCTGGCACTGTCACAAATGGAGGCCTTTGCAGCAAGGCTTTGTGAAATCAGTGCATGTAAGCTTCCTAACCATTTTTGCACTAAATGTCCAAACCAAGTTTAACAGTCAGCATACTTCAGATGGTGGTGCATGAAGGTAGTGGCAGATAAGTAATTGCAAAGTGCAGCCTATTTCTACAGGATAGCTGTTTTGGCAGCAGAAACAACAGCCTTTTGAAAGATGAACAAATGTATTCTGTTATTTAGATAGTGCCATCACACTGTGCACAGCCTCTTACAGAGTGGACCAGGCCAAGCCCTTTCCCCAGAGAGCTTAGGAGAAAGAGAATACATGGAAAGCATATATTGTTATTTCAGTTACCGAGAGAGCTGGCTCAGGTTAGGCTTTCTTGCCTAACTTGGAAAAGCATACGGCACTCTGACTCCCAAGTGAGCAAGATGCATACATTTAATTCTAACCCAGCTCTTCTGACACCAGAAGTGAAGAATCTGAGAAGAACATCTCCCAACTCCACATATCAGATAACTGACATCTTGCTGTCCTTCAAGGGCAAGTTCTCATGAAACTTGAAAGCTGCAGTTGCTTATAAGCTTCAAGTTTGCCTGGCCTCCCCACTGTGTTCAGCAAACTATTAGATATAGCAGGGTCCTGAGGCACCTCCCCTGCCCTCTGCCGTTCTCAGACTTCCTGCTGGCATTCCAGAGGATGACAGCTGCCCAGAAGTGTCCAAGTGGGACTTGGAAGCAGCTGTCAGAGGCACCCCACTGATGATCCCAGCAGAAAGGGGCTACTTAGCAAGCTCTTTCTGCTGGGCTGGGCAGGGGTAGAGACTAACTGTTGTAATGAGCAACAGGGCATGCTCTGTTGGGCCTCCTCAGGGAGACCCGGCAGAATTCATCTCCTTCGTGCTCTCTCCAATAGCACTGCGAGGTAATGCTGTGATTAAGTGTGTTCATCCAGAGGAAGCCCGACAGAACACCACACACTGATGCTTGAGAAAGAAGTGTTCACAGGAGATCATTACTATTCATAGATCTTTAACAGTGTGTAGGAGTGACGATTCTGCTGTCCAGTATGTGTAGTCTTGCTTCATTCACGTTTCCCCCTTTTTGATGCTTCTGAATTGTGCAAATGGGTTTCTACTTTTAATATTTATTTATCTGCTGGTCATTCAGAACTCTGTACAATGCAGCCTCATCTTGTAAATTCCCATATATGTTACCTAACTTCACTTTGGTGATTCCTTTGACAGATGTCACATACATGGAAATCGACATACCTATACACATTGGACAACTGATTCCGTGCTCTTGCATATTTGCAAAAGAAAGGGGCAATTTTTAAAAAGACAACTCTCTTTGAATATTTCAAAAGAACTATTTTTTAAAGGTGATGAATGAAATAAGTGCTTCAGAATGAGCTAAGACTGAAGCAGAGGGGGGCTGGCGAGTGTGTGCACAGGGCATGTGCAACCAGTTTATAATTTTGATGTGAATTTGAGTTCAGACAGCAAAAATGAAGGGGTTCTGGAATGTTAGCAAACTACAGTATCAGATCAAGGCAAGGGACCTACCTGGGAATAAGGAGTGTTAGTCCAGGTGTGTGGAAGTGACAGCTAGCCAGCCCATGGGAATGAGGGAGTAGCATAGCAGGAGTTCATAGCTGGGGATGATGAGATGATCTGCCAGTGAGAGAACAGGGGGAGGACTTGGGAACTGGGCAGGGTTTGCACTGGGAATTGAGCAGTATGTCAGATACAGAGGTCCCTCCCCGTGATGAAGTGATGCTGGTTACTAGGAGACAACAGAGGTGGGAGATGCATTTGATGGAGAAATGGGAAGAGTGCCAACAGGCAAGATATCACAGCACTCCACCTCTGGAATGGCACAGGAGAAAAGGGTTTAAGTGGGGTGGAGACTGAGAAATGTTAGTGAGGGTTCAACACTTCACTCTGGGTGAACTCAGAGATGTGCAACAATAGGGATGTGTAACAATAAAGCCTTGTGAAATAAAACTCTGGAACAGTGTGTTTACTTCGGAGCAGGACCATGCCTCATGACAGGACCAAGATCTGGTATCTTGGAATTGTTTGTTTGTTTATTTATTTATTAGAACATTTCTATGCCGCCCCTTGCCGAAGCATAAAATATAAAAGAAGTCACCCTGGCCAGATAAATAAGCAAATATTGTTAACAATTAAAATGACGTTTAAATAAAAAGGTCTTCAGCTGGCGCCGGAAAACAAATAACGACGGCGCCAGGCGTACCTCTCTGGGGAGCGCATTCCATAGATTGGGCGCCACCACAGAGAAAGCCCTCCTCCGAGTACCTACCAAGCTGAAAATGAGTCAAGAATGTGATGTCACTACAAAAAGGGCAAAAGCTATTTTAGGCTGCATTAATATAAGTATCATTTCCAAATTCCCTGAAGTACTAGTTTCCCTTTACTCAGTACTACTTAGGCCTCATCTGGAGCACTGTGCCCAGTTCTGGGTACCGCAGCTTGAAAAAGTTGCAGACAAGCTAGAAAGGATTCAGAGGAGAGCAACATGCATGATCCAGGAACTGGAAACAAAGCCCTATGTGAGATATGCTTAACTTCAAGAAGATAAGGCTGAGGGGATATGTGATAGCATTCTACACCTTGAAAGACTGTCACAAAGAGGAAGGCTAGGATCTCTTCTTGATCATCCCAGAGTGCAGGACATGGAATAACGGGCTCAAGGTAAAGGAAGCCAGGTTCTGGGTAGACATTAGGAAGAACTTCTTACTGTTTAGATCAGTTACCTGGGGAGGTTGCAGGCTTTCCCACCATTCTAGAGGCATTCAAGATGTAACTGGCAGTCATCTAAGAGGGACGGCTTAACTTGGTGTCCTGCACTGAGCACAGGGTTGGACCCTATGGCCCTCAAGCCCCTTCCAACTCTACTATTCTATGATTTGATTCTGTACATTGCTACACAAAGGGAGTGGGTTGGAGGACTGAAGGGGAAAGAAGTCATGTCAGGCTGCCTCTTTCCCAGTCATCTGTCATGAGTAATGTGGGTTGGTGAGCTAACAACAAACCCACACAGGCTTTTCCTCCTGGGTGGCTTATGTACAAACCATACCTGTGAGTTAGGTTAGGATGAGCGAAGGTGACTAGGCCAAGATCATGAAATGATCTTTATGGCTGAAACATAGAAACAGAGCAAGTCAGAAGAGGTCTTCCGGGCCATCTAGTCTGACCCCCAGCTCCAGCCTGCTCTGCTCATGACATGCATAGTATGTGCATGTCCAGTCTATCCTTAAACACCGTCACCGATGGGGCTTCAATCACCTCCTGTGGAAGCCCATTCCATGCCCTAGGGGTCCTGTCAGGATGTACTTCCTAGCATGCACCTTGAATCTTGGTTCCATGAGCTTTGCTCCACTGGAACATGTCTTACCCCCCGCTGCAGGGGAAAAATGGTCACAACCCGCCTCTGTGTGACACCCCCTCACATACCTGTATGTCGCTAACAGGTTCCCTCAGAGTCTCCTCTTCTCAAGGCTGAAAATACCCAGTTCCCTCAGTCTCCCTCATATGACTTACCCTGCAAACCAGCCACCATCCTTGTGGCCCTTTGCTGCACCGATTCCAACCTTGCTATATCCCTCTTGTAATGAGGGGCCCAGAATTGAACACAGTACTCCAGTTGTGGGCACACCAGAGTCATATAGAATGGCAGTAATACCTTTCTCAATCTAGAAGCCATGCTTCTGGCTATGCATCCTAGGGTGGGCCTGTTTTTGCAGAAGCTGTGTTGTGTGGCCACAACCCCCCTTCCCTATCTAGGGTTATTAGATTTATCTTGAGCCTTTCCATTGTCTTTCCTACAATGGACAAAAGGCCTGTAATTCCTCATGTTCCCTCTACTACCCTTTTTGAAAATTGGGAGCACTGATGCCACCTCTTCTCCACAAGACCTCAAAAATGGAGCCTAACGGGTGCGAGAGTACCCCGGTCAAGTTCCAAAGTGCCCTCGGATGTAATCCATCAGGGCCCAGCACCTTTGTAATGTCCAGTGCCCTGAGGAGCACCTCAACTTCTAGGGAGGTGACTCTAATCTGTGCCCCTAAATCCCCAGCCTCATCCAATTCCCCCATGCAGATCTCCCCCATACTGATTTGGGGAGAACACAGAAGCAAAATAGTCATTTAGCATCTGTGCCTGTTCCTTCATATCAGTCACTGGATCCCCTTCCTCCTCCTTAAGAGGTCCCACCACCTGTCTCTCCTTTTGCTATTTACATGTTGATAGAAGCACTTTTTGTTGCTCCCGATATTCTTTGCAAGTCTCAGCTCATAATCAGCCTTAGCCTTGCAAAGAATACTTCTGCAACGAGCCTCCCGCCCCCCACCGTCCCGCCCTGGTATACCTGCCCCAGTGCCTATTTCCTATGAAGGTTCCTCTTACACCTAATGCCTCTTACCACATCTCATCCACGGTAGTGCGCTCCTTTGCCTCCCCACCTTGCTAACTAGCAGTACCATCAAGGCTTGCACCTCCAAGACCTCCATTTTTAGCGCCATCCACCCCTCCTCAACTCTCTTGCCTTCCAGTACCCTCTCCCAGGAGACTTACCCAGTCTGGCTTTCAATTGATCTAAGTTGGCCCTTGTGACCAGCTTCTATTACTTGACCTGCCACTCATCCCCATTCCCCTGATCTCAAAGCAAAGGACAGAGTGATCACTTGCATCCAGAGCTCCCCTCGTCTGCACCCGATCTATCAGGTCCAGCCTTTTTGACCAAGTTAAGGATATTCCCCCTCCCCCTTGTTGCCTCCTGGACCCTCTGCAACTGGGGTGTCACCGCCGAGTGAGTCTCCCAACTAATATCTGGGAGATTGAAATCTCCCATAATTACTGTGTCCTTCTCCCAGATATCCTTTGAATCTGGTCTGTCAGGGCATTCTCCAGGGCCTCAAGTTGGCTTGGAGAGCAATAACATACTCCAACTGTCAGGTCCAACTGAGTAGGTATCTGAATCTATTTTAGTCCCTGAAGTATTACACTGACACATGCTGTTTACATACAAACTTAAAAACATTTCTGGTGTGCATGTCTGTCATGCATATCTGTACAAATATATTTTGGTTGTACCTATTTTAAGTAAAGGCAAATTTATGATTTAGACTCATGACTGTGAAGCAAGTGTAATGTTTAGGTAAATGTGCTAAAATATAGGTATGGTTCCTTCTGTGCAGACTTTCCTTGGGCATTAAGGGCTTGTGTATTTTCTGTGGCTTTTTCATGAAAAGATTCTGGACCCTATGGATTTTAACCACCCAAAAGGTGTTTTTAAAATTTAGCTTATTTTAAATGGTATAATGCTTGTTGATATGTTTGCATTGTAATGATTGCTATATTTGTTGCTATATTTCAGTGTCGTATGATAGCTTTTCTAAGACGCCTATTTTTATATTATCTGTTATTGTGCTTCAGTTTTAAACAAACAGTAGATCGAATAGAAACTGTATCCTTCAATTTGGCCATCATGCAGGATAGGATCTCTCCTATTCATCTTGGGCTAATGGGGAACATCCCTGTGCTGGTGGAAAAAAACAGCATAGCAAGGTCATAGAATCAGTCTGAAAGATTCTATGCTGTTAGTGTAACAGTAACCACTGCATAACCCCACAGTTGAAATTCGATCTGACAGCCTTGAGATTTCATGTATCAGATGTAAATTAAAAAGAAATCTAAATCCCAGATGAGCTACTAGGAGAATTTCCAAGTTTCTCATAATGGGAAGTTGCTTTTACATAAATCACGGTTTTCCCCCCTGGCTAAGTCCGTCTGGTTGGTTGCAATCACACATAAATTTCAGAAGAAGTTTAGCCTGTGGATGTGCATTATCCAAGAAGACTATTAAATACATTTGCCTTCTGTGCCTAACGGTAAATGATAAAAACTCCTTCTAAACCTGAATCATATTCCAGAACATCTCTGAAGAATTATTATAGTCTGTGAAAAAGAATGATTTTTATTTTAGTACTACAAGATGACATTAAGATGGTCTAAGATTAGGATCTCATATTTTATAGAACGTTTGTGTTTCCAGATTAGGGCAATCTCTTGGTACTGGGAGTATGTGCCTTTCTCCTTCCAGCTCCCAATTGCATAGTTTGGTCACCTAAGAGAGGAGCAGCAAAGAGGCATGGTCCAGCTGAAGGACCCCTCATACCAGCTGGTATCTGCCACTGCTGAGGAGTTAATTAACAGAATTTCTACCTGACAAACTCGGTAGCTAAGAACAAGAGCTCACATTTGCCTTTTTCCTGCACCATCTCAATCCTCTTTATATTTGTGTGTTAGATTCTAAGGCTGAGGACTTGGGCTATTTTACTGCTGATCTTTGTAGGCTGTGTTAGAAGCATATCTTGGATGAAGAGTGGAGTAAAAGCTAATTAAATAAGAAACAGCAGGACTACTTTAAATATTCATTACTCTTTCGTGCCAAGGAAAGGAGAAATACTGAGATTCCCACAATATCCTAATGTTAACACTACAATTATATGCACTGACATTATGAAAGGCTAATCTATAGAGCCATTGTTTCCTATGGTAAGCATAATTCAAGTGTCAGAAATGCAGTTGTGATCTGACCAACAGATCAGCCCCTCATGCTCTTTATAGCAAGTTAATCTGCAAAAATAATCCAATGAAATTTTCATCGCATGGAGATCATTGTCCATGTGATGAAATTCCGGTTTATGCAACTCTAGCTGTTATTAAAGGTTCAAGGACAAATAAAAAGTGATGGCATTGCAACTCCAGATGCATGCGAATGAGAGAGACTATCAGGATGAATTTCAGTTAGGGTTTCATCTGAGATACAGGTCTGTGAGTGCTTTGGTCACCATAGCAGATCGCCTATGCTGGGACCCGGATAGGAGAAAGCATTCTTTGACCTCTTGGATTCTTTTAATAGCATTGACCAGGGTATTCTTTCAGACCAGCTGATGGGGCTGGGCCTTGGGCTTCATGTTTTGCAGTGGTTCCAGTCATTTTGGTTGGGTGGGTTTAGGAATCAGTACTGGAGGATTACTGTTGGTGAGAGAAAGCCTTTTGAGGCCATTGCCCATACAGCCAGTTTGCCAGGCACACAGGAAAGGGCTCATTCTGAACCATGGCATGTGCTACCTCAATGACTGCCGAGCAGCCTTTCAGACTTTGTAGTTTTAGGGATCAATCCTCTTGGCCCCATGGCAGATGCACTCAAACCTCCAAACTTGGAGGCTTCCATATGTCCTATGCCCAGCACCAGGTGAGGCACAATAGTAACAATCATCATCAGTGTGCCTCACACCAAGTGTTTTTTCTGAACAGCTGTTTTCAGCCATCTAGATTTAGTTCTGTGTAGTAGAGGAAAGGAAGCTAGGATGCAGGTAGGGATCAGCATAAGTCTGCGACATCCAGCATCTTTCCTTCCTTGCTCCCTGGCATGTCCCTTTTTCCGCTTTGAGGCCCAGGTGCAACCTTGAGGAAGCATCTAATGTTCTTTCCACCGTGGCAGCAGGGGATGATCTTGAAGCTGGGACCTCCAAGATAATGTAGGGAGGCCATAGGATTCTACCCTTAATGTTTAAAAGTTTTGAGTGTTTTGAATACCACCAGTCCCTGGGTTATGAACAAGTCCTGTTCCTGAAAAACTGGAAATTTGTCTTTAAGTTGAATATATGTGAGTTGCAACATTTATAATCAGCCTCTCCACATTGTGGGTGTTAGGGGCACAGGACCCCTGTGAAAGGGGAGAAACCATTAATGTCTCTAGACATCCCACTGCCCAAACTCACCAGCACCTCCTCTTTGCAGCAAGAAAATGGTGAAAAGATTTCCCTGTCCAGATGGGCAGGGCAAGAAGGCATGTGTTGGATACCTTCCTCTCCCCACTTTTGCTTCCTCTATGGTGATGCTTTAGAGACCCCCCCCCCCCCTCTTTCACTTCTTATCTCTATGGTGATCCTTTGGAGGCCCTTTCTTGCTCCTTTTTTGCTTCTTTCTCTATGGTAATGACAATATTTTAAATTAATAGGCTGTATGGAAGTTTGTTTGGAAGTACGTGTTTTTTGTAATGGACATTCTTAACTCGGGGATTGCCTATATTCTTGTTTTTATTGTTCTAAGGTCTTGGGGTTTTAAATGGTTGTACACAGCCTTGATGGCTTTTTAGTTGATAAGGTGGTATAATGACAAACACACATAGTGAATCCAATTAAAAATAAAATTCTCATGAGGCTGTTTACGTATCTGACACCTGTCCAATTTATAGTTAGAAAACAGAGGAGATGCTGTCCAAAGGGTTCCTATTTTAAAGGACATGGTGCCCACTCACTGCCAGTACAGAGCATTCTAACCACTGATAAGGAGGTAACTTACACATGAAAAAATAGTTTGGTTTGAAGATTCCTGAATCCAAAACTGTTCTAGCATCTTTTAATGCTTTCTATGTATTTTCCCAGAGTAGAACTAAAAGCAAGCCATATTTTCGGCTTTCTGTTGTGTCAGTAATAAAGATGCTTCCATACCATCTCAAGCCTCTCTCCTTAAATGTCTGTTGGGATTTTTACAGTGAGTGTGTGAATTAAAGAACAATTGGTTTCTGTCCTTGCGCTGCACCCAAGGACCATTTAGTATAGTTTTCCATATTGCCATAAGACCCAGCTGAGCCTGCATTCTTCAGCTGTATGTCCAAATGTCGGGAGAGGTAAAGTGCTTGCCATTTGCTTGGCTTGTGTTGCTTGCTCAATTGACTTGTTAATCTGGGGTTTTAAAATCCCAATATAAATGCAGTTTGCAAACTGATTTGGGTTAAGCAGCTCAGACTGTATAGAGTTACAAAGAGGATTTTTTTTTAGAGGGCACCTGGAAGTCAAGATAAACTAACTCTGTGTAAGAAGCAGCCTGGAAACAAAGTACCATTATGGCAAAGTTTCCTTCTACTAAAGCTCTGATAATCACCATCATACGCATTCTCAATCAGACCTTATTTTGTGTCTTAGTCATGGAGGAAAGCTAATGAGGAACACAAAAACACATTTGCAGGACTCGGTAAAGTTAGATTTTAGAGTCTTTGTGGATAGCAGCTGCAGGGCATCAATCTGGACCCATGATAAATGATTCTGACATTTTCCACAGACAGAACTCACACAGAAGGCCTTATTTATTTATTCTCAGATGTCAGATTCTGCATTATTGATCAGGTACCATTCATTAAATGTTGCTATATGATACTGGGGGAGAGACACAGCCCCTGAGCTACACCTAACATAACAAATTATTCCATTTAAAAGAACTTCACGGAGAAAGTGTCAAGCTTGCATGCTGGCAGCTTCTGTTGTCCAGTCATACCAAAATTAAGAAAAGGGTAACAATAACATTGCCTGAGCTGGAAGTACAGTTTGCAAAAGATAATTTATGCAGCAAACACAAACAAGCCATACATGCCATTCTGTGGCAATTAGTCACCTGCTTCATTCACAGCACCTGTGTCATTTACTACAGCACCTAACAGTGTACTGAATGACATTGAGAATCCTTACTCCTGTTCAGGCTAGAGAGGCTGATTATATTGTTTAGCTACTCCACACTAGACTGCGGCAGCCATCAGATCAAGGGTCGGTAGTGCTGTAGCACTGTGATCTCATTTAAGAGTAGTGGCTGCAGCTTATGGCAAAGTACTCTTTGTTTAGTCTTTCTGAACTTGAATTTAGCCTTTTTGTGAAATAACAGAAGGCCTTGTGACACTTGAAAGACTACCAAATTCATTATGGCATGAACTTTCATGAACTAGTGTCCATTTCATCAGTTCTATCAAGAGAACATCTGATGGTTTAAAAATAACTAAGCATATGTGATATCCTTGGCTTGTTTGCAATTACGTAATGAGAAGGTTTGACTAAGGAGCCCAGCTGAAGTCTTTGTTAACACAATAGGATTAAGTTTTTGTTGTTGCTGCTAGAAAATACACTGAAAAGGGGGAATCATTCAGAATTAAAAGACATTGGCAAGGAACAAGGTGTAGGAGTTCATTTACCTAGGCTTTCTAGATGTATAAGAGCTAGTCAGTCTGTATAATTGTGTCAGTTTGGTAATTTGCAAACTAGTCATTATAGTTCATTTCGCTGGAAATGCTGTAAGGATTGTTATATGACTCTTTCCATCCTTTCCCAGATGGAAATGTTAGAAATAAACACATTTTCCTGGGCCAAACTACATGCTATCTTAATTGCATTTTCAAATAGCATGCTTGTTTTGTTAAACTACGTAGTATCCTGCTTTTCCGGTGCATGCTTCTTGTTAAACTACTGCTATCCCACTCAGAGCATCATCTAATATAAAGAGAGATTCCTTTGTTAATGCGTTGTCCACCATGCACAGCCAAAGCACTGAATTTCATCTGGGAGATCTCAGGAGGTACATTTCACTGGTGGGTGGGACTCAAGAGAAAAGGAGCATCTGTTCTTTTCTTTTTAAAATATGTTATTCATTTTACAATGTAAAATACAAATAAAAAACCTACAACGGAAATGAAACATATAACATTGTACATACAATTAAAAGAAACCATTTAAAAAATTGTGCACCCCATGGCCGGCACCATTGGATACATGTTGAAAATTCTGTTAAAAGTTCTTTCAAGAAATTCCCCCCTTCCAAAATTGCAATGACTCTTCTGAAGGTTTCCTTTCCCTTTTAAAAATATATATTGAATAAATATACCTCAAATCTCATTCTTTCTATATCATTTTCTCAATTTACTATCACGAGTTAATTTATCATTAATAGCTGCTGTATTCCAAAGTTATTTAAGAAGCATATTTTCACTTAAAGTTCTTACTTCAGTAAGGAAGTGCACTTCTGCATCACTTTTAATCTGTCACTTTCCGGAGGCGTCTCCTTCCAAATTCTCTGTGGGATTAAGAACAACTCAATTTTTCCAGGTTTTCCTTTGCCTCCCATTCTTTTCCTTGTTCCGTCCCAACCATTACGTGGTGCTGTGGTATAGTGAAATCATACAAATGCAACAGGATTTTATGCTGCCATTCACAGAAATGCCAGACTTTACTTGTTAAAAAGAAAATAAAGAAAGTTTGGAGGGAAGAATCAGAACTGTATTGTGTAGGAAGGCTGCAAGCCTTGGGAGAGGTATTTCATCTTTTTGAGCAAATTACTACACAAAAGCCAGGAAGCCACCGAACCACTGCTGACTGGGGGAAAGGGGATGGGGTCAAGGAAAGTGGGCATGACAGTCTGAGAAGTCCTAGAGGGCAGGATTTGGTCTCTGCGCCTGAGAAAGCCCTTTCTCTCATTTCATCTAATGTGCAAGAGAAATACAGAGAAGGGCCTCTTCTTCTTCCCATAGGCAAATAATATGGAAGGAGGCAGCCCTTAAGGTATCCTGACCCCAAACTAAGCTTTTAAAATGCAGTTAAAGAATGATGTCATTTGGCCCTTAGATTCTCCAGTGAGAAACTTTCCAGTTCTGGCAATGCCTTTTCAGGGATACCAAGGACTGAAAATACAGGCTCCCACTAGAGAGCTTAATAGAATTCAACTAAGTCTTTAGGTATTGTTTCTAGTCTTAGTTTAAGCAACCTCTTTCTGTTGATCTTCTTTTCCAATTAAAATTTCTTACAATTTTCTTGTAAACCATCTGGATATTTTTTTAAAAAGCACTTTTTCTGTTGTTGCACTCACCTTTGGAATTCCCTTCCAAAGGAGGTGTGACTGGCACCCACTTTATCTTGCTTTTGGTGCCAAGCTAAGACTTTTTCCATTTATATCTGTTTTTAGATTGTAATTATTGGTTTTGTTGCTGGTTTATTGTTTTACTGTTGTATTGGTTTGTTGCATTGTACTGTGTTTATCCTCCTGTTGTATTTATATTGTATTTTATTCTATTATTTTTATGGTTTTAGTTATTATTGTGAATATTATTTATTTTTATCTGTGTTTTCTAATTTTATCTGTATTATTGTTTATGATTGCACTGTGAGCCACCCAGAGAGTCTTCTGGGTATGGGAAAGCATACAAATGCAATTAATATAATATAACTCAAATACTTTGGCCACCTAATGGGAAGGAAGGACTCACTGGAGAAGAGCCTAATGTTGGGAACAGTTGATGGCAAAGGAAGAAGGGGACAGCAGAGAATGAGGGGACTAGACGGAGTCACTGAAGCAGTCGGTGCGAGCTTAAGTGGACTCCGGGGGATGATGGAGGACAGGAAGGCCTGGAGGAAGGTTGTCCATGGGGTCACTACGGGTTGGACACGACTTTGCGACTAGCAACAACAATATAATAATATAATAGTAACTATAAATATAAAACAGTATAGAAAATCTTTAAATAAATAAAATTCAGAGAATTTTGGGGGTTCCTGTAATTCTGGTTGTCCTATGATACAAACATTTCATTGAAAACATGGATAGTTTCTTTCCTATGGAGCACAAACCTCCAAATTCATTTCAAGGGTTTTTTTTTCCAGCAGATGACAGTTGTTTGTCACTGTATGACTGAAATATATTGCTAATGTTCTTGCAATGATGTTCTGCTTACTAAAAATTCATTTGAATATTCTCCCAAGTAGGACATTCCCATTTAATCTCAGATTTCACTATAGAAGAAATCTGGTGTCAACTCCATTCTAGATTGTAAAGAAGCTCTTCCTTCATGTTTCCTTGTTTTGGAATTAGGCTCTTTACAAGTGAGACATGTAAGGACACCTTTCCCCCACCCCTCTTAATGCCTTTTCCCTGTTTTGTTCTTGTTTTGTTTTGTTTTGCTTTGTTTTTTGTTTTTTGTTTTTTTTACAAAGGACTGGCATGGTGCTAGGCAAAACTTGAGCAGTTTTATCCATGGGGGTAAGAGATAGGGTGGGGAGAGAGACAGATCTTTCCCTTCCTAAACATCCCTTTATAACGCAAGGGAAAGTTTTTATTCTTGCACCACACATCCTTCCATCCCCAATCCCCTTTCGGAGACACTTAGCATAAACTATCAGGGGGATAAGTGAGCCAGTTCCCCTTCTGACCCAGGCCTTCTTCCTTCTGCTTTTTCAGTTGGCACACTAGCCATGTCTTAGGAGCTGTAAACCATAGATTTAATTGACAAACTTGTTCTTTTTGGTGGCTCTGTTTCATTTCCAAACTGATCAGCAAATAGCTGCTTTCATTATTAGAGAAAATTATAACATGCATACTTATTCTTTTGCTTAATGTTTATATTTGGGCCCTGTTCTGACTAAGATACAGACTTTCCCTTTCTTCTGTTACTACAGCGGGGAAAAAACCCAACATGGTTATTTTCCTCCTTTGCAAGCCTTTAAGCCTATGAAGTCATTTTCAAAATCTTATTGCTTTTCACTGAGCACCATTTTATGGTTGTTTGTTCCACTTCTGGAGGTGCAATCCTACACATATAATGGCATCTTACCTTATACGGTAATACAACTCCTTTGGATTGATACGGCACTGCAACCCAATTCTGTTCTGCTGCTTCCGGACAAATGTTTACTGGTCTAGATTTGCTTTCCATCTAGGAAAATCCTGCATTTTTTTCCTGCTCAGTCCTCTGAATCAGTGTGTGTGTGTATATATATAGCTAAGCGATTATCATTCTTTGTTCTCCAGCTTGGCACATATCCTTACACACCTCCTTACCTTAAATTGTAATTTGTCACCTCTTCCATTTCAGCTTTAAAGAATGTGAGCTGCCTTATCTGATTGCACTACTGCTCATTATTTCCTCCACCGCACTATAGACTGTCACATGCAGACCTGAAAATCTTCCTTTCATGTAATCATGGAAACTATACTGGTAGAAATAACGACACCTAGGATAGTCTGCTGCCTCTGCAAGCCCTGAATATTCCCTGATTTTCACATATTTCACTGGAATAGCTGAGTAAAAATATATCATTTCTCCCATGCTGAAATTCTAATTTAATTCTGTAGCAACTAGTGTCTTAAAGAAGCAGTTCTCTACCTTTTTAAAATTTGAAACAGGTTTATAAGAAGACATACTGCTCACTCAATAGAGTTACCTTGAAAGTAGCTGCACAATTTATCAAGCTAATATATGGATCCAATTCCTTTTTTAAAAAAAGTGTTATTGTTATTTTCTACTAGCTAACAAATCTAACAGAAAGAAACTAAAAAATCCTCAATCATCAAAAAACATCAGACCTACTGGGTCAGCCCCTCAAGCTTTTTCTTTTTATGGTAAAGAAATTAACATGTTGCCTCCATGTTAATATTTTGAAGAGCATTTTAGAACAGGATTCAATGTTTTGGAGAGACAAATATTCATTTGGAATGACAAATCTTGCTTTCAGATGTTCTGGTAGAACAGCACTTCACAATAGTGTTGTAGAACTCTGAGGACTACAGAACCCAGCTGCAGACAGCACAGTGTGGAGTGGTTCAACGCTCCCTGAGCACTCCCTGGCTCTTTGCAATGGAGCCTGCCCTCGGTGGGGCACAAGGAGATTCCACAGACCTTTTAGTCCATGCCTTTTGTTTGTATGGCAGAAGCCAGGTTGTAGTGCATGAGGAGCTTAAGAAAGACTGCCAGTGTATGAAGTCACAAAGAGGTAGGACTGTAGCAGCAGCAGAATGGCGGGGTAGAATCCTGAGATGGTGAGTGGACTGCACTGCACTGCACTAGTAGGAGTGACTGCTAGTAGAACAGCAAACTAACACTTGCTTGTACATCTCTGGAAAGTAACAAACTGACCACTTTGAGAACAGGTAAGGTCAGTGGACATCCATCCATTATCTCCATCTGATAATTTGCCCTGATACTTTTCTACCATAGCTAAGATTTCATTATTTGAATGCAGCTGTTCCAAGTTTCAGTCTCTGGAATATCCACATAAGAAGCTCAGGAAAGACATTGACTTGTGCCCCTGCAGAGTCACTATCACATGAATTGGATAGAGTTTAATGGTCCAACTCCACATCGGTTAGCTTCTTATTTTCCTCTTCCACCTTGCCCATTCTGACTTGAAATTTTCCTTCACTGGTGGTCATTGCTATTTTACCTGATCCATAATAATCCCCCGCCCCCCCCCACAAAAAAATAATGGGTTAAATCCAGTGTTGCATCCCTGGACTTCCACTTGCATGACCAGATTTCCCCTTGTTCTCCTCTCCGCTGGAGACTCCCACACACAAACTGCCAAGTCCCTACTGGAGTGTCCCTCACCCCCCAGGGTAGATTTGGGGTGTGCCCAGGGAACTGCATGGAGGAGGGGACATCCACTTTGTCAGTGGTCTCATTCCACTGTGGATGGCCAGCACTGACTGTT
The DNA here is from genome assembly GCF_004798865.1 of Varanus komodoensis. Lineage (NCBI taxonomy): Eukaryota > Metazoa > Chordata > Lepidosauria > Squamata > Varanidae > Varanus > Varanus komodoensis. Next base: position 21,345,960 of record NW_025335268.1, on the reverse strand, counting down.
TCACAGTGCTGTGTGCATGATGACAACAGGTCTACTGACAGCTCTCCGCAGGAACTCTTAAGTTCGGTGCAGCAACACCAGAGAGAATTCAGCTCTGTGGAATGTGATTCCTTTATACTCAGCTGTATACAAGCACCCTTAATCAGGAAACTGCTCTCTTAGCTGTTTCCTACAATATCTTACAGTACTACTGTAGTTTTTTGCCAAGTCAATATCTTCAAAAGGAGTTAGGAATGCTTCTGTTAAAAACATAGCCAAGTATATGAGACCAGACAGAGTCATATATATTATGCTGTTCATTTGGTTTCATGCCAGGGGATAGGCTACATAAACATTATAATACTAGGAAAATCCCTTGGTCAATTTTATACACAGTTGTATATTTTGTGTCAGTTGCCGAGGGCTGAGGGCAGAATTTAGTGGAACAGATTTGACACGCGACAGATGGAAGGAAGGCACTAATTACGTCAGACCTTTTTTTGTCACTTACAGACTATTTCTATACCTCTCTTTATATCTGATGGTTCGAGTGCAAGAATATAATTACTTAATTTTTGTGATTGTATTTATAACTATTTTTCCTTTTCTTGCATTATTGTGGTCTAGAGTTTATCACGGATTGGGTTTGGAGTTACACCATTCCACATTTAAGTCTCCAACTTGCAGAAGAATTGTTTTTGCAGCTTCCTCCTTCCTCTGCAGCCACGGCACCTCTTCACCCTCTATTCCAGAGGTCTCCCAATCCTTTAGGACAAATTTTTGTAGGACATAGGAAGCTGCAGGGCGGGGGAGTGGGGGGGAGGAGTGAAGATCCTACCTTCCCCATTCAGCCAACAGAACAATTGTGCCAGAATCAAAGCCTCCAGTGATAGAAGGACTTTTCTGTCTGTAGGAGGCTTTTCCTGAATCTAGCGTCTTGTCTGTGCAACCTGAGTTTCATTTTTTAATGTAATATGTAATTACTTTATTATTGTATTTTAATGTATACAAACTGTTCTGAAAGGCTGTAGTCTGAAGAGCTTATAAATAAACGCTGCCTGCTGTAAATAGAAATAGAGTTCAGGCAAAGACTTCAGAACAGGTACCTGACTTAATATTTTTCTTGCGTATGATTTTTGTGCATTTAAAACGCTCTAATGCCCTGGACAAAAGGATCAACAGTATCATCCACAGTATAACAGCCAATGAAAAATAACTGTACCAAAAGGCACAGTATAATTGCCTTTTCTGAAACATCTGCAACAGGATGCAAAGTATGAAGTGCCATTGTCCTTTTCAAAGTGTTAGCAGCAGCTATTATTTTTGTGTTTATGTAAAAGAGAAGAAAAAGAGTTATACACACACTTGTTATGCACCTCTATATTAATTCCCAGTTTCTCAGTATCATCTCAGTACTGCATGTGGGCCATTACAAATTATCATGTAATTTGAGGTGACTGTCCATTAAAACTGCCCTGGCCTACTCCTTTTAATATCACCTTGATATGCAAGAATATACAGTGGTCATTTTCCACAGCATGGAGATGAGTGTTATTGCTTATTAATGGTTGAAAATCAAAGTGCTATAAAGGTACAGAAACCAGAACAAGTTTTGCTCTCAGTTCCTGCATCGGATACCCCATATAAATCTCATTGTAGCATTATCTCCAGATGTGACAATCCTCAATGACACTGGTATAAAAATAATCTAGGTACAGTTGGTCAAGTATTCCTAAGTTCAACACAACAGAAGTTGATTTTTTGTAAGCACCAGACTTGTGTTTTTGCAACTCCTTGACCATTGTGGGAAATTGGATAACTCATCACTTCCACCTTTCCTTGCCTTGATCCAATAATTTTGCTTGATCATGGAGATGGCAACAGGTTTTCAGACCCAATGGAGTGTCTTTCCCTGCCAGGGACAGGAATGGAATAACCAGTTACATCATTCCTGCCAGAAAATGTAAATTAGTTGCATCATTTCTGCTTCCTCTGACCTTGGGAGAACCTTCACTATGGTAGAGTTGACACAAATGGAATTACAGCAGTTCTCTAAGGTTGCAAAAAGAGACAACCTTAGAGCAGTGTCATTTTTTGCTTTGTTTTTTCCCCCTACAGTAGAGGCAGGGTGGCAAATCTGAATCAAAACTTCCCCCACCATCACCCGACCTGCTAGAATCATGATCTAGCTTGGACTGTTTACCTACTGTGGAGTGAAAATGAAAAAAGTCATAGTTGCCAGATGAGGACTGAAAACTGTGTGTGTGTGTGTGGGGGGGGGGTATAGCCACTAATTATATGCTTCCGCTTTCCATGCTTACTGAGGGTCCTTACACAATAATACAAGTTGTAACATGGATAAACATGCGCTTACTCTTCATAGTGATACTGTTCTTGACCATTTCACAGCCATTCAACTGTGAAATGAGGTGTTGGGAATGTCATCTATCTGGTAAACTTGTAGCAGAGCCCAAAAGATATTGATTCCAGTAAATTTTTCATATTTAAGGATGTTGTGCTACTTCGTCGTGGTCTGCCACTGCATTAACTTTGCTAGGTCTTTTCATGAGATAAATAACAGTATCAGCTGGTGATAGTGAACTAGAATCCCCAGCTTCCTTCTTTTAAAAATGTGTAGGTTTACTGTTTTCTCTTTTAAAAATGTCAAAACTATAGACTATATACCTCCAAGCACATGTTCTATTATTTTCCTTTTGTGGAATTAAGCAGCCTCCACTTTATCATTTAAAAAGATGAGAGGGAAGAATCTTAAAATGAACATGGTGCCTTTGAGCATGTGAAGAAAGTCATTGCTCTGGGACAGAAGATACTTTGAAGCAGCTTGTAAATGGGCAGATTTCCACTTGAGAGGAAAGTTGAATCAAAACAAGGTTTTCTACCAATTTAGTTTTTACAACCACTGAGCTCGTGGCATTCAAACTGTGTTTCCCAGAATCCAAGGGTTCCATGAAGGGGTTCACTCCTACAATTACATTGAAATTGTAAGTTCTACATTCTTTTGTTTCATGTAAAAGAGAAGCCTGTGACAAGGTAACGTCTGCATTTATTTTAATTCAGAGCCTTTACACACATACCTTTAAAAGCAGATTAATTCATTTTAAGCCAAAATTGTTTTATTTGAGTGGATTCAGGTTGCAGGGAATGATGTTGATGTGGGCTTAATATGGGACTAAGATGGAAGCAGAAGCAGAAATATGCTTGCAACTGTCAACAGTAACATCACTTTTGACTTTATTTGTGGCAAAACCCAAGCACATCCAAGTCATTAAAAGGAAGTATAATTTTTCTTCTTATTTGTTAGTGATGTTATATTCAATATTAGTATGTATTTAGTTAATTTAGTATTACTTTGTTAACTAAGTAATGAATGGTTTCTTGAATGCATTTAGTAACAGTTGGTGTTTACATTGTATGAAATGTGTTGCAGCATTAATTGTAACATTTTGTTTAAATAAAATGCATTTTGCATGATGCATATTTCTTAATGGGTTCCACACTAATTTGTCACACTGAGAAGGGTTCCTTGGGTATCTCTAGTTTGACAACTGCTGCACTAAGCCATTGGGAATAGTGGGAGAAAGGAAAATACTGAGCACTCATATTTTTCTAGATTTTCTTCTCATTTCTGTTGTTAAAATTCTGGGGAACTGTCAGCCCTACTTGAAACTAAGTTAACAATATCAGAATGAAAGTAAATGAAGTAAGGTACCTAAATATATTTGCTTGGGATTCTCATTTCCCACTTTTGCGTGAGAAGCTTCTATTGTGTGAAAACGTAGGTAGGTCATACAGATTGTATTGCACTGTTCAATTTTGTGGCTGCTTACAGCAAAAATGTATGCTTCCTTCCATTACTTAAAGCAGTAGCAGTGAGGAATTGCAAGGCCTACTCTTCATTAACCTCCAATAAGTCTGTTCCTATAGTCAGCCATTGCCATTACATTGATGGAGTGCTAATATAGCTTGATAGCTCTGCTCTGGCTCTGTCTCCAATGACAATGCCATTCCTGTCAACCCCTCCCCTTGCAGCGCATGTCCAATAAAAGGTGCCAAAATGACTGATGGGACAAATGGCTCATAAAGACACTGCACAAAGTGAAAGTTCGCCAGCTGAACACATCGCACACGTGGCTGAATAATCCAAACCTTGAAACCTTACAGTTTGGGGTGAGACAGAGCTGCTAATGCTGTAGATCGAATTCTTCCCATTGTATACCAGCCTCCATATCTGGTAATTTATACATTGCTATACTATGGTGTAGTGACCTAGGTGTCAGGAAGGGTTTCCATTGGCAAGCTACTTGGAAACTCCCAACAGAGCTTGGGTATCAAAAAGCCCAGAAATAAGAATTATAGAGTAGATTCTGCATCGTGGCATTATTCAGAAGAAATTCTGCTGGGATCAGTAACTAGAAACATAAAACACTTAAAGACATCTCGTAAAATTCTATGAGCCTTATACAAAACATAATGTCAGTAGAAAGAGTCCCATTTGGCTATGTGTGGTTTTCCTAAGTTCTTTTATGAAGAAACAAAAGCATGCAATGGTCTTTTAAGCAATGGTTTTGGTACAAGCTGTCTTCTACCATATGAACAAATCCAACCAAGAGAATCTATCTTAAATACAAGTAAATCAAAGTCAAGGAGTTGTTCCAAATCTAGATCATTTATTGAACTAAGTACACATCCTTAAACATACTTGGAGTCCAGTGTTTGTCTCGATCCAAAACAATGAGGTACAGTCAAGAACAGGATTAGTTACTGAACATTGGGAGTGTATTGATTATTCTCCAGTCTCATTAGTCATTTCAGTGAGATATACATGATTCCAACAGTGCAATCTTATGTATGACTGCTTAGGAGTAAGCCCCATTTAAGTACAATGAGATTCATTCCCTGTTAAGTTAGTAGAGGACTGGAGCCTTCAAAACTGTTTTAATTATATACAACTTTGTTGATCCTGCTCAGTGCATTTTTCTCACCAGTTACTGCTTCTTTTGTCTTCTCGTATGAGTCAGTCAGAGATCCAAGATCAAAGAAAGATCATATTATGAATGCTATGCTATCATATTGCTTTGTTGCCATTCATGAAATTACTGAAGGCAAGTGTGAATGAGGGCAAAGCTTCTCAGTCACATAGGAAAATCCCATCCAATCTGTGATCATGCTTCAAACTGTGTGATATCTTATTGCTTTGTAGGCAACCAGATTTGAGTGTGCGGCTGTCATTGAAGTCAAATGAAGGCAATTGAAAGTAAGAGCAAATAGAAACATAAAAACAGAGCGAGTCAGAAGGGGTCTCCCGGGCCATCTAGTCTGAGCCCTGGCTCCAGCTGGCTCTGCTCACGACGTGCCCACCATGTGCATGTCCAGCCTATCTTTGAACACCCTCACCGATGGGGTCACAGCCACCTCCCGTGGAAGCCCATTCCATACCTTCGGGGTCCTAATGATGCAACAGACCTGAATAGGCAATCATTTTTCCAGGAACTGTCAAAGGGGATGTATTTTTCGGCACTGCTAAACATACTTGCAAAAACACTGAGTAGTTCCTACTAAATATAAAATGAAGAACCTGTTAACCTGACTCACTTTGTTACTTTTGTTGTTGATACTTGTCAACATCAGGCATTTCTTGTTCTATATGGGGTAAAATTCTTTGCAGCAGCTCCTTGAGCATCACTTTGCATGGGAAATTAGTACAATGGTCATATAGTTGTGGCAGTCCTTAGCATCTCCTTCCTTGTGGGTTGGAATATATCCAGTCTGTGGCCAAGGTTTTGTTTTCCACAATCATTGGAATATTCATTTTAGGATGTGGAGCGATTCTATTTCTGCAGCTTGAAACAGTTCTCTTTGTACCCTATCAACTCTGGGTGCTTTATTCCTTCCAAGTGTTTTCAGAGCAGCTTTCACTTCACCTTCTAATATTGCAGGCTCTTTCTCACACGATTCCTCTTTGAAAGAGTCTGTTATCCATTTTATCTCTATTGTTTCCATCTTCTCTTTATTTCCTTAGATACTAAATTCTCCTGTTGGTCTTTCAGTATTCCTAATCTATGTTTTAATTTCTCTGATTTCTTGAATCTTCTGGAAGAAGTCTCTTGTTTTACCTCTTTTGTTGCTGTCTTCTATTACTTTACACTGGTTGTCGTAATAGTTCTTTTTGTCTCTACACGAGAGCTGCTGACCCTTGCATTCAGGAGTCTGACCCTTATTTTCTGTCACTGTTTGCTCTAGCCTCTCACCTATCCTTAACAGTTGTGTTTCTTCTGTCATCCACTTAGGTTTTTTTCCTTCTGTTTGCTACAGGAACTGTCTTTTTGCAGTCTTCCCTAATGATGTCTCTGTTTTCAGTCTACAGTTCTTCTGGCTCACAGTCCATTGAGTTCAGTAATGCAAATCCATTCTTTAGGTGGACTTTAAATTTCCCAGGAATGTTATTGAAGTTGTATTTTGGCACTATGTTTCTGTTAGTGATCTTTTGCACCTTTGCTATGATTTTTGATACTAATAGTTCATGATCACTACCGCAGTCTGCTCCTGGTCCTCCAAGAATGCAGCTTCTTCATCTTCTCATTTCAAGCACAGAGTCTATTTGATTTCTCTGTCGGCTGTCTGGTGATGTCCATGTGTACAGTCGTCTGATTAGGTGCTTGACAGATGTATTTCTTCGCAGAATTCTATGAGTTGTTCTCTTGCTTTGTTTTTGCCTCCTAAGCCAAATTCTCCCACACCATTTCATTCTACTTTGTTTCCTACTTTCACATCCCAGTAACTTAAATCAACATGTTTTGTTTTGGTATGTTATCAGTTTCTTCTTGGACATTTACATAAAAAAATTCCATTTCTTCATCTTCAACATCTGTTGTTGGAGTATAGACTTGAATGATGGTTATTTTGATAGGCTTCCCAAAAATCAGATTGATCTTATTTGGTTTGACTCTGCATGATAACCCCTTACAACTTGCCTCAGTATTAGAACCACCCAATTTCTTCTGAGTTAGTAATTTCTAGAGTTAAATACTCACTTTGTTTGTCTGACTGAAAATGTCCCTTTCCAATCTACTTGGGATAATAATAATATGATGTATTTGAACTAAATGCACACCAAATACTATGATGTTTATCTGTACCATTTCCTGCTTTACAGTTACCAGTTGGCCTTGATTCATACCACACATTTATTTAATAATAAATAATAATTTATTTATTTATTTATACACATTCCATGTTCTAATTGGGTAGGCTGTGCCACATTGGATTTTCATTTCACTTGTGCGCAACTAGACTTCCTTTCAGCTTTATCTAGTTGTGACATTAGCAACAGCACTATTCACACGTGTCTTTTGCTCTTACCCTGTGGCTGGTTGAATGCCTTCCAACCTGAGATTCTTATCTTCTGGCACCATCGCTGGTTGCATTTTGGATTGTTTCATCATAGGGTTTTCAACTAAAAAAGATTCAGGTTTTTTCCAAGGTTACCCTTGCTTTCTTCTTTGCAGAGTTAGCTTGAGCATTACTGTCACTGCCTGTGAAAGATTCTCCACTAGTGTCACCTCAGCTATGTTGCTGCCTTTCAGGAGCTTCTCTGCCCCCATCAGCATTAGAGATATCCATTTTCTTCTGCTGAGCGGAATGTTACTTCTAAAGAGTCTTTTGTTTCAGCTTTGACCATTCTGCCTTGGGTGACCCTGCTAGATAACCAGCTGAATAAAAGTGTCTGGCCCCTTGGAGGCATTGCTCTTGGCTTCTCTTACACTCTGAAACCCACTTAGCATGTTAAGGTGTGCATTCAAGAGTGGGGAATTGGTTTACTTCAAATAATATATATAGTGATGGTTTTAAGTATGGGGAGGACTAGTTACTTGTAGCATTGTTATGGAGAAATCACAAAAAAGAAAATATAAAATATACAACTTTGATTTTTAATCCCCTTTGACTAAGAAAGTAACTTGCAAGATCATTTTCTGTATTATTGCTAATAGCTAAGATCTTCAACTGCTACAACAGAATTGGGGGGGGGGTTGTTTTAAACACACACATAGATATGCACACGGACTCATTGATTTCTTCAGGCTACCCCTGAGTTTAATTAATTTCTTGCTGTTTTCCTTCAGACTGGCTCCCCATTAAAGTGCATTTCCCAGTCTTTCTCTGGCTTTAAATCCAGTACTCCTACTTATTCATAAATTGTATGTGAAATGGGAATGCAGTCGGCCGTATGGCTCCATCAGTTCTGCCTGATGAAGTCCATTTTACTTACTATTTTCATAACTAGGACTATGGTATCTATTTGGTTTTTAAGTTACCTACAGAAGGCAAATCTATAATTTGCATGTCGATAGTACTTTTCGTCTGACAGTACCCAAACTTCTTTACTGAATCTTAAATTTCCCTGAGAGAAATAAACTTATTTATTTAAACAAGAAGGTGGGAGCAGAGGCAAAGAAAATAAGAGAGTATGCAGGCATCTCAACCCCGTGCATCTTTACTTGGATGTAAACATGTATACACCTAGGCATGGAGCCAACTGGGTGATTTTGGGCCAGTCACAGACTCTCAGCCCAACCTACCTCACAGGGTTGTTGTTGTGGGGATAAAATGGAGGAGAATGATGTAAGCTGCCTTGAGCCCTTTGCTGGAAAAAGGCAAGATATAAATTGCAATATAAATATAAATAAAATAAATATATACATGTCTGTCTGTGTATATAGAATTGTAGCCTATAGGAAGGACCATAATCCACATTCATTCCCTAACATCTAAAATCAAAATAATCTTAGAAAATAGGCAAGGAACAACCTTTCACTGTCCAAGTTCTTTCAGAACCACTGGCAGAGTAGACAAGACTGGATAAGATGTCTCCATGTGACCAAATTCAGGGCCGCAGTAGATATTGCATGCAGGATATTCCAGAATTATAGATTTCTTCTTCAAGAAGTAGCAGTAGGAATTGTGATTTAGATAGGGCTGCAGCATGAGAAAGGCAAGTTTAGACTCTCCCTGTAGCCCCAAAGAAAATTAGCTGGCAAGATCCGGTCATGGACCTCCCAGTTTTGCCTTCAGTATAAGATGGCGGCAGGCATCTTCCAGCAATGGGCACAAACACAGCAGAGGCGGTGGAAGGGAGGGAGTTTCAAGGGGGGCAGGGCAGGGGCAGGATAGGCAGCGGGGGTTCCGACAGGGGGAAGGGAAGGCTTCATCTCTTCTTTTTGGCACACTTTGCTCTCCCTAGCAGGAAGTGCAACCACACTTCTGTCTGCCACCTCCACTGTGTTCCCACACATTTCCAGGGAGGAATGAGCAACAACAGCTTAAATAAATCACTGGTAGTAGTGGGGTGCCTCCAAAGTGGGGTGCACTGTATAGCCTGTATACTGCTAAGGCACTGTATCACCTACAGTCATCCAGAGTTCACTGCTTACAATGCCTGTGCAGTTCAGATAGCTTTTTTTATGCTAAAGGTCGTGATGGTAAGCAGAGCCTGAGCTTGGGCTGAAAACCTGCATTTTGTTTTGTTTTTTTTAATCAGGCACAGCTTTGTGTAAATAAATGTAGTTCAAGTATAGAACTTCAGTACATCACTGAGAGAAGTGCAGATGGGAACACTGGGGAGGGGGGTTACAACTCACCCACCCCCCACCAGCATCTCCTTTTTTCTGTTAAAGCTGGCTCTTGAGACTTGAGAATAGATGTGAGACTTGACACAAAAATTTTTTGCAATGACTTGAGACTCAGCTTGGACCTGAAAGTAAAGACTTGAGGCTAGACTCAAGACTTGGAGTTAAGGACTTGAACGCATCGCTGCTATTCAGTGTAATATATTGTTGTCTACTCAGAAAAAGTCAACGATTCATAAAGCAATTATAATCTCAGTTTATATTAATCACTCTTTATAGTTGCATGGAAATTCAAAATGCCATGTATCAGTTTAGCAGGTTACTAGCATTTCTTTTCAACTATAATTCCTGGTATGCATGCATCAGTAACCAAGGAATCTGCTTATAAATCAGATTTATTCGTCCTTCCAGCTATGCATGATGAGGAAAGAGGGGTGCTTTAGCCCAGCAGTTTATGCTGACACATTCCCACTCAGGCACTCAAATAGCAGAAGAGGCACTATTAAAAGGGAAGGGGGACAATTTTCCTTGGGGAGCAATTCTGAGAGACTTCCCTTGTGTGATAGAGCATGTCTTTCTGAGAATTTAATGAGTGATATGCTTTTATTGCAATTTGTTTGAGGTTAAACTCTTTTCTGAGACAGATAGACCTAAGAAAGTTAAAGGCAGGTGTGAAATTGCTGGGCTGATTGCAATGTAATACTCATTTTTCAGGCACGAGGTCTAATCAATGGCTCATAAGGTTCGGACTAATCTACTCTCAAAGAAATGCTCTTTTATCAGGGGTTGCTTTATAGCTCTGTTACATATACAAGACCACCTTATCATTGCCTACTTTACATACAGTGAGGATATGCCAAACCTTTACAACTTATAGCATCATATCTGTTGAAAAGCATTCCAAATATTGACCCTTAAAGGCTGGGTTTTTCATTATCCTACACTGAGACACACTGAGAACATAGCATTTTATTTGTGTGCGTTTGGATTATTTGAAACATTTAAACCACAGATCTAGCTTTTATTGCTGTTGTTTCATTGATCCCTTGGTTTTAGAAGTGCAGCACTGGATCTGATATCTTGTTCTCTAAGATAACATTTTCATTTCCCTTAATTGGATCAGGGGAGGGTGGTTAATTTTCCATTTGTTATTTAAGAGAAAGGTGAAAAGGCAAAGTGTTTGCATGAGAAGAACATGCAGCTTCATATACCTGGTAATTGCAAATGTGCAAATTGTTATGGCTAGAGGGAGATGGGTAAATAGTGGGTTTCAGACCTTATCTCACCTGTTTAAAATTTATCTGCACCTGTACAGCTTTTAAACATTTCATTTATTTAGGTTGTAGTCCTGTACACATTTACCCGCAATTATTTTCTATTGAACTTCATGGAACTTATTTCCCTGTGTGCATGCATAGAATTGTGCTGCTAATAATAGCTATGCTCCACTGGTGCAAAATACTTGGAGAGGGTCTCATTGAGTCATTGCTAAAGCAGGAAGGCTACTTGAAAGTTTACCTCCCATCATTTTTACATAACCTAATGAAAAATATGGGATTCTTCTTCTGTGTTTGTTGACAGGTGAAAGTCATGGTGCGCATTTGTTCTACCCTGGCCAGGGACTCTTCTGAATCCAGCGCCTTCTTAAAAGTGGATCCTCGTAAAAAGCAAATTACTCTGTATGACCCACTGTCCTGTGTAGGCCAAAACACCTTCCAAAAGAGGGGCAGTCAAGTGCCTCCAAAGATGTTTGCATTTGATGCCGTTTTTCCTCAAGATGCCTCTCAGGTAAGTAAAGTCTGACAGAGTTTTAGCAATTTGTTGTTGCACTGTCCATAAGACTGATTTTAGTGGTATTAGATCAAGAATGGAATTTCAAAATGGCTAGTTGATGTATTTCTCAACTAATATTACTATTTCAAGGTGTGTACCAATTTAACATGAAACGTGAGTAAAATAGATTAATAATAGCCACTGATTTACCATCAATGTGTACAATTCAGTGCCATCCATCTCCTCCTTCCGTGCACTTCCTGGTTCATGAATGCCAACGTTTCCTTTTGTCGACTCACTCCCTTGATGTCAGAACTATGGAAACCTTTTTTAAAAAACTAAAGTGCTTCATTGCAATGACTGCCAGCTTATTGCTTACATATCTCAAGCCACATATTCATCTTAGGCCTCTTCTCTTCATAAAGCAAGAAACCCTGTTGTACTTCATTGCTTGATTCATTAAATTTGTATCGGCTCCCTTCTTTGATGTTTCTCAGAATAGTATGAACGATTCTGACTTCCGTTTTGTCCTCACACACCATTGCAAGATAAAGCCAAGGAAGAGTGATTGGCTTCAAGGTCATCCAAGAGACTGTTAGTATTGGGACGGCATATAAAACTTTAAATAAATAAAATCCATGAGCTTCACAGCTGAATGGCCATCTGAAGCCTAGTCTCAGTCTAACACTCTAACCAGCACAATGAGCTTAGGGAATTCCTGGCCCACAGGCCTTATACGAACAGCCTGCGTGGGTTTCCCATCTTGTTGGTTTCTCTGTTTCCATCCCTCTTTTCTGTTCACACTCCTTACCCCCAGTGTCTGTTCCCATTCAGATGAAATTATCCTCTTCCCAGTCTTAGCAAAGATCAGAGTTAACATATTTTTTCCAACTTAAAGTCTTCACTCTCCAATATCTACAGAGATATTTCTCCTGTTTTCAATGCTGCTGTGCTACATTTGGCTTGGAAAAAAGTCTTGAGTAAATGGAGGCTTTTAAAAGCCTAAATGTAGTACAGGACAATTTTTGGAGAGGGTTACTACTGTGGGGCAAAGGGATAATTCCAGTCCCTAAAGCTATGAACCCTTCTCAAAAATTGTCCTTCCCTTCCTGTATGCTGCCTTGAAACAATTCCCTGTCGGTCCCGATGTGGCAGCTGTGAGTCCTTGTCAAGGAATTACCCATCTCCTATTCAACCAGGCTTCAGAGAACTCTAAATGGAATTTATTTATTTATTTAAAACATTTCTATGCCGCCCCATTTGCCGAAGCCTCGGGGCAGCTCACAACATAAAATTAAAATATAATACATTCAAAATATAAAACAAATTAACAATGTAAAATAAGCCGCCCTGACCAGATAAAATAAGCAAATAATATTAACAATTAAAATGACGTTTAAATAAAAAGGTCTTCGCCTGGCGCCGAAAAGCAAATAAGGACAGCGCCAGGTGGACCTCTCTGGGGAGTGCATTGCATAGATTAAAGAATAAAGGCAGCATGTTATGCATGGAAATACTTGCATACACTAAGAGAGTTAAGTGGCTGAACTGGGTTTGGGTAATCACATTGGGATCTCAGGCCAACAGTGCAGTGTTGTCCAGAAACAAACAGGCCTACAGGATGAAAAAGTTCCTCGCCCTAACAGTATACCATGTTGCCTATATACTGGGGAGAGAAATAATGTCAACATTAAAATAATAGCTCTCTTTATCAGTCCAGAAGTAAGGACCAGATTTCTGCTGGCTTGAGCCTGTTGGCTTCCTCAAGTAAGATCCAGGTGATTCTGCCGATTATTTCCATCTTCATTGAAATAGATTTCATTTATTTTTAACAATAACTAGCATTTTTACCTTTGTTGTAGGCTGAAGTATGTGCAGGAACAGTAGCTGAAGTTATCCAGTCTGTGGTGAATGGAGCAGATGGGTGTGTATTTTGCTTTGGACATGCCAAACTAGGTTAGTATGTTTCATATTTAAACAATGCTATACAACAAATTTGTCTTCTTGTATGAGTTTCTGTATCTAGTTTCTGTATCTAGTTGATGTATCCCTGTAATGCCAGGCAGTAGCAGGAAAGAATCGGACAGCTCTTGTGCTTTAATCCCGTTTTAGAGCCGAGGAGAGGTATCTCTTTCAGCCTAAACCAAGAAGATCTTGTGGGTCGCATTACAGGGGTGCACAAAGCTGAAAATTCTCTCTCTCTCTCTCTCTCTCTCTCTCTCTCTCTCTCTCTCTATATATATATATATATATATATATATATATATATATATGTATATATATAACTTAAAGCTCTTTCTGGGGGGAAACTACACACAGGCAGAGAATCATCAAGGAGGTGTGGTCAAGAGAAGGAGGCATGGGGAACTCTTGAAGCTTCAGTGGGACTGGAAGGCAGATAAATTTAGTCCTGAGCCTAAGGTTTCTTCATCCCTGCTTTAGAATCGTATTTTAAAATGATTATGTTTCAACTAAGGAAAGTAACCATTTTTAAATTTCATGGGTTAGTTGTGGTATGTTGATATGAAGGCTAGAAGTAATCTGGGGTAGTAGCTCCATTCAGCATAATATGTCTGAAAATAATATTTGATAAAAACATTTTCAGGCTTATACCTCCTCCAAATATAATAATTCAAAATAAGTATAAGCACTATTTATACTGATCCTTGACTTTGAATAATGACTTTAAAAAACATTGTTATTTGCAGTTATAACAAAAGAAATGTGAGGGACAACAAACAACATCAACCAAAAAAAAAAAAAAAAAAGAACAGGAAAACATATTCATTCACAGTAACTATCCACAAGAATAGCTGCTCATTTCATCTTCCTCCTGTTTCAACCATTTTTAAGTAGCTAATTTTGGCTGCAGTCCACAAGAGAGCTCCAAGATTTCGAATGCGCTATTTATCTCTTGTCAGCAAGGTGGAAAGGTTGCTAGAGCAGAAGTACTCCTCCTCCTGGTTTAGAATTAAAACAACAATAATAACCTATTTCACTTCCACTGTGAGCAATGGGATGGAAATGTTCCTGGCTGTGTTGGAGATACGGTGCAGACTTGAAAGCCATTCTGCCTACTTTTTACCTCTCCTGATATTAAAAATCTGATATTCATGAGATGAGGAGTGGCAGATCCAGTCTGTCTATAGGATTAGTGGCTTTGCCTCCAGTAACTTGACTTGAGATTGTTTATTTGGATGGATTTTGTTTATATATTGGTTGATGTTTATTTTGCATGAAACAAGCCTCAGTGTAACAGTTGTCGATGAGTTTTATCTCACTCAGTTTTACCAAATGGGGCTTTAGATGCAAAAATAAAATAAGTAAGTGATCAGAATATCCAGCCAGTAACACTAATACTTTATTGCAGATCAGATTTTGGCCTGAGAGGGTTTAACTGCATTTTATGGCCCGTTTCTTTACATTTGCTGTTTGCAGTTATTTTAATAACTTCCTTTCCTCAAAACAGGAAAATCCTACACTATGATTGGAAAAGATGATTCCATGCAAAATCTCGGCATAATCCCTTGCGCCATCTCTTGGCTTTTCAAGTTGATTAATGAACGGAAAGAGAAAACAGGAGCTCGTTTCTCAGTCCGAATCTCAGCAGTAGAAGTGTGGGGAAAAGAAGAAAACCTGAGAGACTTGCTCTCAGAAGTGGCAACAGGCAGCCTACAGGATGGACAGTCCCCAGGTGTCTACCTTTGTGAAGACCCAATATGTGGCATGCAGGTGAATACAAAGCCTGCTCTGTTTTCATTAGGATGGTTTCAAATTTTAAAAATTACCCCAACACAAACTTTTCTAACTTGGAAGTGTTTACTCTCAGGCACATGAGAAACTTTATGACCTGCAGCTGCAGGGCCATCTGCTCTCCTGGCCTAAATATTTGTGCCTTTGGCATAACTTGATGTTGTGCAGGGAACTCTGCTGTAAAATGTGAAAGGATTCAGATCAAACAAAATTTGTCTCCTTCCTACAATAATTTCTCCAAAGTATAACAGCACACTAAAATATTTACTATATTGCACAAATAGCTGGAGGCCGATAATATGGCTGTTTACATCTCCATGAACTACATTATTTATAGTAGTAGGATTAGTAATCTTGTAGAAAGTATTAATAGCTACTTATTAATTGTTGCCAGGCTGTGAATGTGAGCCCTGGTTAAGCCAAGAATAACTGTAATGTTTTTCATAGAGGAACACCCAACTGGTTTAAAACAAAAAAACAAAACAGAAAAACTTCATGGCCCAGTTGAAAGAAACACAAGTTGCAGAAACCTTGTGATTTCCTTTCCCGCACTATTCCACCACTCTAGCACATAGCCTGGCTTAATTCTGTACCTCCCTCTCCAGCCCTTGCTGATAGAAACAACTCATGGATGTCTTGTTTGTACAAAATGCTTCCTAGTCTGTGCATTAGGGACTGCTGCCTGTTTGGTGTGGAGTTTTATCTTGCTCTAAAGTTAATGTATGTAGTCAGTGGATATATTCAGGGAAACTGCAGTTTATAAATATGCAGAGCCATGGCTTCAAGCTTCTCAAGAAACTGCCAAAGGCTACAGTCTCCCCTTGAGAGCAAATAACTACCATAGCTCAGGTGTGGGTTTATTGGTAAACCTATGTGCATTCTAAACACTTTGAAACCTACCGTGGAAGTTGGGTGGTAAGTTAAAATTCTGATAGCAAATACTGGAGCATTATTTGTTAATATCCAGTGACAAAACCAGGCGCTACACTATTTGTGATTTGAAATGCACAGCTGTGCATCTCATTTCCTGCTTGCCCTCTTCAGCTTCTAACACATAGACATGTCCTCATGCCAGGATGTTCCATGCTTTCCTGCTTCTCATTCTTGGCAGCAAATAATACAGCACAGGGCAAAGAAATTGTAAATGTCATGATGTCAGGACTAGAGATAGGGGGATTTTAGTTCAATTCACATTTCAGGGAAAACTTACCAAATTTGCACTTCCTGAATCAATTTGTGTACAGAAGCATAGCTCTCTTTTTGTATTTGCACCTCTCTGAATTTTATAGTGCAGTTTTCCTAACAAAAATTGTATACCAAATGTGTATATAAGGGAAAAGTGTACACAAAGTTCTTATATAGTAGAGAAGAATGTGCAGGTAGTCCCCAGATTATTAACATCTGGTTTACAAACAGCCTGTACTTACAAACACGCAGACCACCGTAAACCTATATGACTATCTCTGGGGAACTATGTGATGCATTTGGTAGTCGCGGCTATCTCTAGGGAACTGTGCAACACATCTGGTGACATGTCATCAGTGGCCATGTAGTTCCCTAGAGACGTCGCATTGACAGCTTTTCATTCCATGGCATCTGGACCCTAGAGTCTACTGGTAACCAACCATGCCCCCAGCCAGATCCATCTTTCGTATCCTCATCAGTTAATGATAGGCTTAATGTTACCTCAAGAATGTTCTAAGAACTGTTTTAAGAACTGTTTCTTTTATTTGTTTTTTACAATAATGTATACGTACACACATACATATAGATCCTCCCTCCCTCCCTCCCTTTCTCTCTCTCTGTTTGGTGCCTGTGGTTACTTTATTATTAACATATTATTATCCTTATTACAATGCTTTAATGTTCTTAAGATACTATAGTTAATGTGGAAGTGTTTCTTAAGGGTTTTGCATAGAAAGGTAATATGCATATACTAAAACAAACATTTGACTTATTCATGTGATCCAACTTACATATAAGTTCAACTTAAGGACATTCTCAGGAACAGAACTCATTCTTAACCTGGGGACTATCTGTATACAAAACCCAATGTCACATTCAGGGAAATAACTTGCAAAAAAGTGCATATATTAGGCAAACATATAGACTTATAGAATAGTACAGTTAGAAGGGGCCAGAGGGCCAACAAGTCCAACCCTCTGCTTAGTGCCCTTAAACCCTTAAACCATCCCTCTCAGATGGCTGTCCAGTCGCATCTTGAATGCCTCTAGTATGGGTGAGCCCACAACCTCCCTAGGTCATTGGTTCCATTTTTGTACTGCTCCAACAGTCAGGAAGTTCTTCATGATGTTCAGCCAGAACCTGGCTTCCTGTAACTTGAGTCCATTATTTTGTGTCCTACACTCTGGAACGATCAAGAAGAATTCTGGCCTTCTCCTTTGTT
The DNA here is from genome assembly GCF_004798865.1 of Varanus komodoensis. Lineage (NCBI taxonomy): Eukaryota > Metazoa > Chordata > Lepidosauria > Squamata > Varanidae > Varanus > Varanus komodoensis. Next base: position 21,328,404 of record NW_025335268.1, on the reverse strand, counting down.
CAAGTACCTTTCACGTACTTGACAGTGCTATCATATCTCCCCTCATTCTTCATTTCCTGTGGCTAAACATGCCAAGTTCTAAACCCTAGACATACATATAAAAACATATATTTGGAAGATGTACACCAAAATGAATACAAGTTTTTGTACCAAAAATGTCTGCAAACTGATGCAGTTGGAACTGAAGGAATTAATGCAAGATGGGATCAATGAGCAACTGAGAAAAGTCTGCCCAGAGAATGCTTGTGGATTAACTATGGATGAAGATGAAATAAAGCACAAAATCAATATATTCATCCCTAGTCAAGACATAGCTGTGCTCTACTTGACATTAAGGAGGGAGAAGGAGAAATTCTGTACAACTGTCACTTTATCCAGCAATCATCACATTTCATACAGCCTTGGGAGATTATTCTGAGAGAGAGAACACAGCTATTGTGGCAGAGGTGGGAACATTTTACACACTCCATTACAAGGCACATAACTCCCCAAAACAAATTTTGGAAAGAGCAAAGAACTGTGGACATGAAGTTGGTTGAACATTACACAGCTGTCAGTGACAGTGAGCAATGCCCGCCAGGCTGGGGAATAGAAGCATGAAAACTCCTGTATTCAGCAGCGCAGATCAGGGGTGTATGTTGAGGCATTTCAGAAGGGGCATTCTGTTTGGCCACAGAGGTTTTGCAGAGCAGAATTCCCTTATCCACAGCATGCTGTATTTTGGTTTTGGCAATAGAAAATTACCTGGTCTGTGTTGCATCTCAGACAGCGTGCTTCATGTACTTTGTATTCCCTGGGTTGCCTTGCAGCTTCAGAATCAAAGTGAACTCCGGGCCCCCACTGCAGAGAAAGCTGCCTTCTTCCTCGATGCAGCTATCGCCTCACGTCGAAGCAGTCAACAAGATTGCCGGGAGGAAGATCACAAGAATTCTCACATGCTCTTCACTCTGCACATCTACCAGTATCGAATGGAGAAGAGTGGCAAAGGGGGAAGTAAGTCTCCCTGTTTCCCACTTGGTTCTGGGCTAAATCATCAAATAACTAGGCACCCTCGCTGAAAATATACCAGTGGAGATGATATTATGCTATCTGGCATTCCTGAAATGTGAGCACATATGGATGTGCCTGGTTAAACAGAAACAAGGCAACTCAGACAGGGTCTCCCAGGCCATCTAGTCTGACCCCCAGCTCCAGCTGGCTGCACAAATGTAATCTCCAAAATCTAGATTTATCTTGTCTTTTCACTTGTAGAAATTCTAAGTAGGGTGGTTCAGGATTAGCAAAGAGGCAAGTGATGATGTCAATAATGCATGTCATGAGCAGAACCGCTGGAGCCAGGGGTCAAACTAGATGGCCTGGGAGGCTCTTTCTGACTCACTGTGTTTCTATGTAACTATACATTCTAATAGGTGTGCATACCTATTTTCACCAGGGATAGGAAGGCCTGCAGGAAAAAAAATGGAGCAGGACAGATAGGGCTTTTGTGCCCAAGTGTTTGCAGACTTGACATCAGCTTATTACCTGGCCAGGGCTGAGTGTCGTCCCTCTGTCCTTGCTGACACCTCCTCCTGCTCCTCCCCCTCCTCTTCTTCTACTTCTGGAATCCCTGAAGACAGAATCTTTTTATTTGCTTATTAAATCACTGTACTGCCAAATACCCAGATCTCTCTGTATAGTTTGCAACCATTAAAACCATAAAGCATTTATGCAAATATTTTTTTACACTATATATACACATTGTGTATCTTTAGTGTCCATAGATATCAGACTATGTACAGTCTTTCTCACTTGCAATTATCATGTATTTTGAAGAGAAAAGTTGATTAATTCGTGCCTCTCATAGCCTATATATGCAACAGAAGATCAGTTTATACTGGGCAATTTATTCCTGAATTAGAATGATATAAACTGGCCCAAACAGGAGCACTTTGAGTTACCTCTGTATTTTGTTAAATTGGGAATTGCCTATTAACTTATAGATATTTATTTTTCATCAGTATCGTTCCTCTAATTCAGTGGTTTTCAAATTTAATGTAGGAACCCTGAGGAACCCTTCTCAATGTGGCAAATCAGTGCAGAACCCGTTATTAAATAAGTTTTGTGAGATACATTTTATTTGAACAAAGTGTTCCAATTAATGCTGCAATACTACATTTCTTACCAAGTAAACAGCAACTGTTAATCAATGCATTCAAGAATCCATTTATTGCTTAGTAACAAAATAATACTAAATTAAGCGAATACATACTAATGTTTAGTATAACATCAGTAACAAATAATATGAAAAATTATACTTCAATTTAATGACTTGGATGTACTTAGATTTTGCCACAAAAAATAAAAATGTGGTGTTATAGAAGACAATTGCAAGAACATTTCTGGTTCTGCCTCCATCTTATTCCTGTATTAAGCCTGAATGATTGACATTCTTTGCAATCTGAATCCACTCAAATGAAAACACGTTGGCTTTAAAACAAATTAATATGCTTTTAAAGGTATGCATATAAATACTCTGAATTAAAATAAGTGAAGATATTACATTCTGACAGACTTCTTTCTTTTAAACAAAACAAAGGAATGAAGATCTTACAATTTAAATATAACTTTAGGAGAAAACACCTGGATGATTGTCACAGAACTGGATGATTCTCAGAGAATCCTGGGGTTCTGGGGCACAATTTGAGTACCATGGCTCTAATTCAGCCAGGACTCCAGTACTGTTTGCTTGGTAAAGGATACACGTTTTAGGTATGACAGCATCAAGACTGCCAAATCCACTTAAGCCTGTTTTGGTCTCTGTGAGGTCTGTGAGACAAAGACCGCCTAACTTATATCCCAGCATGCTTCAGAACACTGCCCTGTGTATGTCTACTCAGAATTAATCCCATTGTGTTTCTCCTTCTTCTCTTGTTCACTTTATTTAATGGGCTTTATGCTTTTACTGTCTCTATTCAGCAAATAATGAAGAGAATTAATTTTAACACAATCCTGTAAATGCCCACTCAACGTTCTGTCGGATTCAGTAGAGCTTACTTTCAGGAAACTGGGCACAGGATTAAAGTTTTTCTTTCTACCAAATTTTCAATGATCCATCCGCATCAGAAAGCTAATTCTTAATTTGTCTCTCTCTCCCTCCCTCTCCCTTCCCCCCTTTCCCCCATTCCGTTTTGTGACAGTGTCGGGAGGCCGTAGCCGCCTACACCTCATTGACTTAGGCAGCTGTGTCAAACCTCTCAGCAAAAATCGTGAAGGAGGTTCTGGACTCTGTCTTTCCTTGTCTGCACTGGGCAATGTCATCCTTGCCCTGGTCAATGGCAGCAAACACATTCCATACAAGTAAGTTTTCTCTGTTTCTCTCCTTCCTCCGGTGTATGTGTGCATGTAGAAAGTAATCAAGCAGTGAGCAAACAGCTACATGGAAGAAGCGATCAGTAGCTTTAAAACATAGATGCACAGAAGTATTCCATATGCATATGTTTGTGTACATTCACGCTCACAGGTGTACTTGCACAGTGCCTTGCAGCTGTATTCACCCCTTTAACTTTTCCATGTTTGTGTCACAATCTGGAACTGAGATGGGTTTAACTGGCAACATTACTGCTTGATGTACACACAATACTCAACAGTGCGAAGGTCCAGAATATGTTATTGTGGCGCAAATGTTATGTAAACAAAATTTGCACTTATTGGATGCATAGGGATTCTACCCTCTGAGTCCATACTTGGCGGAACCACCTTCTGCAGTTGTAGATACAGGCCAAGTTGCATAATTTGCTTGCACTGAAGTCGCTCACACTGTTTGTACTACTTCCTGGCAAAACAACTCCAGCTCTGTCAAGTTGGATAGAGAGCATTGCTGAACAGCAACTTTCAAGACAGATTCTCAGTCAGAATGAGATCTGGACTTTCACTGAACCAATCTAATATGGTCAGGTAAACTGCTCCAGTGTGGTTGCATGTTTAGTGTCCTCATCCTGCCCCAGTCCCAGGGCATTTGTAGACCGACATAGGCCTGCCTCTAGAAATGTCCTGCATTTGGTTTCATCTTTCCCTCAAGTCTGCACAATTTCCCAGTCCCTGCTGAGGAAAATGTTCCCACAAGTTGAATTTGCCACCACTATGCTTCACCATGGGGATGATGTTCCTAGGACAGCATTTGCGGGAAGGCAGAAAGTTCAGTTTTGGTCTCATCAGACCAGAGAACTTTTCCCCTCATTCTTACTGTGTCTCCCACATGTCTTCTTGCAAATGCGAAGTTGGCTTTGATGTGGGTTTATTTCCACAATGGTGTTGTTCTGGCCACTCTTCTGTAAAGCTGAGCATTATGAAGTGTCCAGTTTATAGTTACATTGATGGGTTTTCCCATCTTAGCTACAGATTTTTCTAACCCTTTCAGAGTTACTGTTGGTCTCTTGGTTGGTTCTCTGACTAATTCCCTCCTTAACTGATCACTGAGTTTTGGTGGATGGCCTTTTCTAGGTAGAGTTGAGGTTGAGCCACATTCTTCCCATTTTGAGATAATGGGTTTAATAGTGCTTCAGGGGATGTTCATAATTTAGAATATCTTACTTTCAGAACTCAGCACTGATTGATACTTCTGCACAGATTTATCCCAGAGTTGTTTGGATGGCTACATGGACTTTATGATGTGGTTTGTTGCCTTCTAGAAACAGGTGTATTTGATCTGAGATCATGCGATTCTGGAACAGCATGCAGGTAGACTCTATTCAGCTCTTGTATGTGTCTTATGACATATCCAGTTAGGACTAGAATAGACTCCCATGTGAAACCCAGGAAAGCTTCTGCCGGTAAGTGTTGTCAGTCTGAGCTAGGTGAACTGCCTGATTCAGGATAAGACAGTTTCCTATGTCTGCCTTTCTACTTGATTTTGAAAATCGTTATTCATCATGTAATAATAATATTGTGCAATTCTTTTTCCTGTTCAGAGGATCTCTATGTTAATTGCTCATTATAGGCAGATTATCCACTTCTTCATTTCTGTTAAAATTACATCCCAGAAACAAAAATTGATGCCCTAAGTCCAGTTACCAGAGCAGAGTTTAGTTTGCCTGAAATATGGTTGTCGATACAGCCATATTTTTAACTAAGTACTAGTTTGAAATAAAACTCTCTAGACCAGGTTCTTGATGAAATAACAATATATTAATATAGAATATTAATACATAATAGCAATGTAGTAAGAGTTTAAATATCCCTCTGATGTCTGGATGCATTCATGTGATTGTTTGGACCTGAAAAGAAGTCAAGCTGAAGAAAAATTGGGGAAATGCCACTAGGCTTAGCCTACAGAGTACTGTTCTTAGTTAATTCAAAGGCACTCTCCTGCCACAGTGCTTCACAGCTGTTACACTGTAGTTCTTCTTGGTTTCTACAGACATACAGGTGCCAGAACACTTGTTCATGTTTCCATCTATCTCATGAAAAGAAACACTATGCTTTCTCTGAGAAAGCTGCTTGCAGAATATTTGCAAACCAAACATTTGGCCTGATCAAATAGTTCATCAGCCATTGAAGAGAAACAGTCCCACGAATAAAATTTATACAAGAACACACAGACCGTGAGATTTAGTGTCTTGTTTTGCCATCACTAAAGTGATAGAAAGTCTGCAAAACCTTCTAAGTAACTAGAGTGTGAGTATTTGCAGGAACAGTTCTAGACATGAATGGGTTCTAGATCACATTCAGGTGAATGGTTCCATGGGATCCCATTGAAAACAAATATGGGCAATATTCAGGAAGCACAACAGAATTCAAAGTTAAATAAACTTAAATTCTGTACTCTACAATGAGGTTCTGACTTCTGCAAGCAAGGGGGTAAGAAATTATCTGGATCTACAACAAAAAATTAACACCCTTCCCATCCCATCCCATAATCCTGACCAAGATGTCCTCTGCTATTGTTTTTTATTTAAATATAAATGAAATATGAAACTCAATCGTTTCTTTCAGACATTGTCTAAGAAAGTATGCAGACAGAGGAGTGCTCTGGATATAACCCAAAGGCATATAACATCAGGATTAGGGGCTGAATCTGGCCCTCCTGGGATCCCTGTCTTATCCAGGATGTCTCACCTGCAATTCCTCATCCTGTCTCTTTCTCACAACTACCAAGTATTTGATAGTTCTTTGGTTTTTGTGCAGGTTTTACTCCATTCTAAGAGGTTGCAATGCTACTTCTCTAAGGCCTAGTTACTGGCACTAAGAGATCTCAGCAAAAATATGTTGGATATTTTGGGACCTGCCCCTTTTCCTTTTGTTCCTGCCCATTTTGCATCTTTCAGCTCCAGAGAGCTTTTCTGAAATGGAATTCAGCCCTTATTCAGAGATTCAACACCCCTGATATATGCAAGATAAACTTTCTCATTACAAAATTTCCTTCTGAATAAAAGGTCCATTGTTTCTTAAATACCAATCCCAGTAAAAACCCTGCTTTCTAGAAAAGATAATGAAATTGCAGTCTGTCATAACTAAGTTTTACAAGACTTATTGAAGGCAGTAATGAGAAGATTTTAGTAAGATGTGTGCAGAAATGGTTACCACTGCTTTGTTTCTCTAAGTGCATTATATTATCTGTGTCTGATTTCTAAAATGAATGTGCCTTTTCATCCTCCAAATGAACACGCTTTTGCACAAATACTAGTTTACAGAGAGCAGTGTTCAAAAAATAGTGTTGGTTGCTAGGCAGCAGTCATGATAATTCATGGTAATGCTATTTTGGAAATAATGTTATACGATATAATGACTATTGAAATGCAAGAAATGTCTTTAGATAATAGTAGACATTTATGAATGTCTTGCTAAATAATATCTGTTTAACTTACTTTAGGATATAAATCTTCTAGCTGTGCATTTGAATCCTGTAGCATTCTTCAGTTTGGATTCCTAGTACTAACTAGTGATATCATTTGGTGAATACTATGCAGGATATACATTTGTGTGCATTTAATTCTGCAAATAACTGTAAAAAAATACAGGAATAATTCAACTTGCAGTACATTTCCTGCAGAAAGCAATGGTGTTGGAGCATCCATAGCACCACTTTACACAAGCCTTTTTGTCTTTCTATTAGATTATATGCCACTTTTTTCTTACAATGAATTCAAAGCGGTTTATATCCTTCTCCTCCTCCTGCTTGCAATCTTACCTCTACAACAGCCCTGTGAGATAGGCTGGGCTGAGTGTCTCTGCCTTACCCAAAGTCACCCACTTGACTCCATGGCTGAGCAGGGACTAAAACCCACACTCTTAACCTCTACACCGCACTGGCTTTTGCATACCTGCAGAAAAGAAACAACATTGGGAAAATAGTCATGAGTCTATTGCACTCTAATAGCAGTGAAGGTACAGTGAATCCGTTTTAATAAAACCCTGTATTAGTAAGATGTGGAGGGCTTTTGTTAATTTATTGCTGCTTAGATGTTTCTATATAATCCTACATGCCTCTATTATCTACCCAAGGATAACTTGGCACATATTTATTTATTTATTTGGAACACTTATATGCCGCCCCATTCACAAAAGCCTCGGGACGGCTTCCAATGCAAATAAATAACTATACAAATACATAAAATCTGGAGACATCCCAACATAAATATAAAATCAATAAATAAATTCAACAATTAAAATAACATTTAAATAAAAAGGTCTTGGCCTGGCGGCGAAAAATAAATAACAACGGCGCCAGGCAGACCTCTCTGGGGAGCGCATTCCATAAGTACATAGGCAGCATATGATTTTGAAACTAGCATCCAATCAAAATAAATTTATCTGTTCTTTTCCTAATGGACATTGGAATATTACTTTCTATCCCAAATGAATTTTGTTCCTATATGCTGGGATTTACCACCCCTGGTTGTATGTCCTATGATGAACGCCTAGTATTCAGTTAAGTCTCATTATGTAGTTTGCCATTCCATTTTCATATTGGTTTCTTTCTCTCAAAAAGATGCAATGCCTGGGAAAGTTGCTGATATTAAATCCCAAATCCCTTTTAGGGACTTTATATTTTCCTTCTGTATGTACCAGGGTCCATGGCAACCCCTTGCACAAGCAATAGCATGAAAATTACTCTTGCAGAAGTCCATGGACACTATAGTGGCTATTTTGCTTCTGCCCTGGGCTCTTTGGATAGAGTCCAGAGAACTGTATTTTCCATACAGTACCATAAGAAGAAAAACACCTTCTTAGTAGTATATAGGTGCTATTCAAAGGAAGTTACACGTGTTATACCTATTTGAGCTATGTTAAAAATCAATGCAAGTGGAGCACTTAGGCTGTAATCCTATTCCCAGTTACCTAGAGTGAGTTCCATTGAACTCGACAGGTCTTAAGTCTGAATAAACTTGGATATGATTGCACTGTTTTCTGTGTGTTTAAGGTTCATTTATTTAAAGCAAGACACCCTAGAAGGTACTCAGTGCTCTTGGAACAGTTCAGGTGCATTACATAGGCAATATAATGAGGAAATAATAATAGACTGTTACAGACAATAAGGAAATATTACTGTGCTGATGTACTTAAAATGGATAGTAGCTTTAAATATCATTCATGCCAGATTTGCACAGTTTCAGGAAAGATGGCTAGTAAGATGATTCAAGATGGCTACACGTTGATAATACATAAGTGAGCCATCACTGTGCCCTTTCTGTTCAGATGAGACCGGATTGGAATCAGTTAGGCACTATCCCCTGTGCATACAAATGAACTCAGGCTGCACTGATCTCATGAGCATTAGTAATTTCAGTCAGAAGGCTAAGCCACGGGTTCCCTTGTTTTCAGTGTTCTGTAACAGGCCTGTGCTATTATCCTGGATAACACAGAGTCATTCAAGAATGTATCTTTTTCAAAGGGCATTATGACCTATGTCAAGTAATGTTTCATCTGCCTACATAGCTATGCATCAAGCTAGCAACCTTTGCTATCCAGGAAAGGGACTGGCCTAAAGCTGGATGGCTGACCACACATGGAAGCCAAGCATGAGTTGGACTTGATGGCCTTGAAGGACCCTTCCAACTCTTCTGTTCTCTTCTGTTCTCTTCAAGTCATGGTTATAGAAGAGTTGAATTAAGATGAATTTCAGGAAATTGCCTGTCTTTCGAATGCCAATTTTTGAAACAAATTTTACACTAGATGTCTAACAGGTGCATTTAAAACATATGGCATGGTCCAGATGGGAGAGAAGGCAAAGGGTGGAGACAGATGCTGCAATGTCCTTTAATTGAGCACAGTGGGTATTTTATCTGGGTGAACAGATATGGGGCATTTGAATGTCCATCCCAGGTCAAAGATTACTGATCTCCAAGCATAACTCATGCTGTGACTTCCTCACTAGCTTTCTGCTGATACCCTTTTATTTAATTTATTTTTTTTATTTTTGCACATATGTTTTCATTATAATTTAACTAACAAAAAGCAGTACAAATGGTCCATACCAGTGCTATCACCATGCTATCTCAGATTATGTTATGCTAGTATAAACCAATGTTACTGCAATATCATTAGCATTTGCTGAGCAAACGAGAAAAGTGATAGTTTGCCAGCAGGTTTTGCTGGTGTAGTTTGCTGCAGAATTTAGGGACAAATCATCACTTTTTACCTTTGCCAAATAACTACTAATAACATGATAACAGTTTACGTTAGTGCTTCAACCCCATTGTATTCTGCTTGATATACCCCTGGAAATCAGAAATCAAGACAAGATCATATTGAATTGGCATTGCAGAACTGCAAAACAATTATAAAATGTTTTAAATTAGCATTACAAAATTGAAAATAGATTACACATAATGACACTATAAATCATTATATTCATTTCATTCATTGCCACCCAATAGCTGAACTGTTTTTAATGGCTCTACATATTAATAAAAGTTTCTGCTTGTCTGTTGCCCTTCCATCAGCAGGTAGCACATACTTAGCTCTGCTTAAAGTTTTGTGGGATTATGGACCAGACACTCTCAATGAGTCTGCCATCTCACAGCCATTGTTATCAGCTGCTGTTCCTTCCATCCTTCGTCAACAGTGCTACCACTTGCTTGCTTGACAGTGAAAAAACAGGCAATGGCCTCTGCTGCCCTCCATCTCATCACAACAGTTTTCTGGACCAGAGTGACAGGCACCAGAAGAACATATCTAAAATAGATAAATAACATATCTATGTTCCCCTTTTGGGTATGTCTGTAAAGCAGTAACGTTGACAAATTGGAACAGATTCAAAGAAAAAGAGGAAGCATGATTAGCGGTCTAAAGGAACTGATTGAATTATGAACAGTGAGTATGAGAACTGGAGCTTTTTTGCTTTAGAAAATAATGGCTAAAAGAAGTTATAAAAACAATTTATGAGATTTTCAAGGATATGAACACAGAGAATAATAATTTGTACCCACACAAGTGGAATCCATTTGGGGTGAAGGTGTAGGAACAAATAAAGCAAAGGGAATCACTAAATCATAAATCTGTCAGTACAGAATGAATACACCTGGAGGTCAACTCTAGAGAGACAGAATTTTCCATATATTTCCACAGCAGACTGTTCCATGCCCAGTTTCTAAACTTTATCTCCTTTGGTATACCTCTGACCTATAGTATTGGAATGATAGATTTCTGAAAATTGGCATTGGTATTATAGGAACCTGAATTTGTATAGTTTGGCAATATCATTTTGAACATAGGTAGATTTTAGTATAATCTACTGGGCTTTTTCAGAGAGAGAATTCCAGAGTCAATCCCATGAATATCACCTTGGCTCTGAATAATTCTGCAGGATTACCAGCTTTTCAGCTCACCCAGTATCCTTGTTTGCTTGCTCCCCCGTTACATTTTTTTAAAATTTTCCTGGCAGAAAAAATATGCGTAAAGAAATGAATATATTTTACAACTTTATTGGTTGTTTTGATTAGCTTGGGTGGCTCTTCTTACATAATTGGTTTATTGCTGATTTGTTAAAATATTTCCATCATATACTAGCAAAATCAAATCTATTAAACTGGAAACATTTTCACTTTTCCCCCAGTGAGAGATTTATACCACTGAGGATGTTTATATGGTGATTAAAAGTGCCATAACAAAAAGGTTTCTTTTGTACCTTGGCAAAGCTGGCTTTCATAATGTCTTATATAAGTCTCCCATGTTACTACTTAAGACAAATCCTACATTTATTCTTCCCATCTGGAACAATTTCTGTAAATACTACATAATCTTCAGGTGGGCAGGCATGATGTTAACAGAACTCAAGACCAGGTAAGATGTCTTAGGCACTGTAGTCACTTGTGATGTGAGTTCTCACTTGCTAGGCATGGACTTACCCACCTACTCATCATAACAAATCAAAGCTGTGCTGAGTATTTCTGGAGTTTAATTTTTAATGCAACCATTGGTATTAAAAAGGTTGGGAATATGCTTTTACCAAACTACAGCCCAGCTCCTGTAACTGCCAGCCACATATTTTTAAAAAAGGGAGAGATATTTATTGGAATATTTCTATACCACTTTTAAAGGCCAAACATCTTCAGAAAATCTAAGCATTACTGAGTAGGTGAAAATGATGGTTAAATGTTTCTCTGTATTTGAGCTTATACTGGTTACAAATATTTGCAGCAATTCTGAAGTCAGTGGAAATTTCATTAACTCCTGTTAGTTTGAATTGTGCTTATAAGGATCTGACTCCTTTGCCCTGCAGTGTGTTTATGTATTTATGAGGAAACATTTTAGAAACTTCCTTGCAGTATTCTTTTGTGGAATTTTGGTGAAGCCTTTTTTACAATGCTGACCTTGCACTCTCTGTCAGTTTTTGGTAGAAGGGAAATAAGTTCCCAAAATAGTGTAATCAGTTCTTACAGATCAACTATTCAAGGCACTTGGGAATGCCTGAGAGTCTCAGAAAAACCAAAATATAGTGGTGCGTTGTAGTTCAAATGACTCTTACTTCGAACAATCTAGAGATCAATCATTAGAGCTGAGATAAAATCTCTTCACAGTTTGAACCATGCTTCTAAGTTTGAACTGAAAGCAAAATGATAAAAATGTGGTCTCAGTGAAAGTGTCATTGGTTGTGTGCCCAAGTTGAAAAAAAATATTGCAGTAGAAGACACATTGGCATTAATTCCCCTCAAAATACTCCCCCTCAGTTGAAACAGACTTACCCCATCATTCTTGCCACTTTCTGAAACAGTTCTGGAAGTCCTCTTTCATGAGTGAATTTAGTTGTGCTGTCGTGGCTACCTTGATGGGGCTTGTATGTGCTGCACTTGATGTGGAAGAAGGCTCACCCTAGTGTTCATGAGCATTTGTGGACTTCATTTTGTCTTGGCTTGCTTCCTAATCCAGGGCTGAGCACAAGAAATCTGATGAACAGAAGAGAACTAGATTTTTCAGGATTACTGCAACCCTTGCCCCAGACTTTAATTTTTTATTCATTTGAAAGTATACCATTCTTTAGTAACAGAAACTGTGAAAGTGTCTAACATACATCCTTAACAGTAAACAGATTGAACAATAACTTATGTCCAATTACACTCAGCCTAAATAAAAACAAATGTGATAGCAATAACAAAACATTAAACCTGCTCATTTGATGTGTATGGAAGCCTTGGGTAAATTTCTTTAAAGCCCACTTAAGGCTTCACAGAGGAAGGCATTCCATAGATTGGGTACTATGACTGCAAAGGCTCTCTCTCCAGTCTCCATTGCCCTGACTGAAAAAGTAAGGAACTCAGAGTATGACTTTTAAAGATGGTCTCTGTACATGTCCATGTGGGATGAGGAGGCCCTTTAGATCCCTAGGACCCAAGGGTTTAAAGGTCCTGAATTTTGAATTATGATTTGCAGCCACTGTAGTTGTGTAAGAAATGAGAAGGACTGGGCCCTTTGAGTGGTTCCAGTAGAAGTGATCATTTACATTAACTGAAGTTTTGGAGAAGTCTTCAAGGGACTCCCCAAATCAAAAAGGACATTAGCACTTCCTAGGTTCGTGTTTCATGTCGTACATGGTTATAGGGTCTCCATGATCCAAGAGTAGTTATAATTTGCTTTTTCATTTAATTTTCATTCACATTAACACAGGAAGGAGCTACTGCTCTTTGTGCCATTTACTTACAGCTACTGTCCCCTCACAGTTCTTGGTTATACATGACCCATTGGCATTTCCAACAGGCAAAGTCCAAAGGTTTTTAATATGATATTAATCAAAGCCATTTCATGATTACCGTACACAGTGGGGAACAAACAGCAAAAGTTATGCTTATTCTGATTAGAGACAGCCACTGTATAGGTATTGCTGACGTGCTTACTATGTATTTAAAATATCCTGTTTTTATTTGTGATGCAGCCACATTTGTACGGATCCATTATTTGTTTAGTATATGAATTTATCCAGATTTTAATGATCAGCCATGTCCCAAACTTTACACCGTTCCTGAGTTCATTTCCAACTTGCAGTACAATCTGAACTGAAGAAGAACTTCCTGGCTTGCCCCGTCATCCCCTTTCCAATTAACTGGTAGCTACACCAGAGTAGCAATGACAAGAGAGAAAGAGGGTGCAAAATATTATTTTCCATCACACAGCTTGAAACATTATTGGCCCAGGTCACAGGATGGCAGGGAATCGTAAATTTCTGCATTTCCCATACTGATATTCCAGGCACCAGAGCAGAAGGAGAAAAGTGGGTGCTTTAGAATACCAGAACTGTTGCTGTAGCCAAAGCTGGGCAAGACAGGACAGCTAGAAAAGTGGGGGTAATTGAGTGTAGAAAGTCTTCCAAATTGCAATTAAGCTGAGAAACTGGAGTATTTTTCTGATCATTCAGGAAAGGCCTTGGTTAACCAAGCCAACTTTGAGGGAGCTTTTATTATTTTATGCACTAGCCAAATACTAATTTTATTATTTATTTTAAAATTGTATTTAATTGTTTTAAGTAGTATCCATATGAGCCATTGCTAAATTTTTGAATAAAATAAATGAAACAACTCCTGCCACCAGCCACCTTTCATTAGTCAGTCTCGGCAGACTTCTGTGATTTTTTTCTCTTTGCTGCTGCCTGTTTTGCCAGAGTTTTTACTGTTTAGTGTGCTATAATTTTAAATAGATCATATTCTCCAGCATTTTTAAGAACTGGCTTAACAGCTAAATACAACTAGCACAATTCAGAGGAAGGTAGTGGAAGACTCAAATCAAAAGTTTTGTTGGAATTAATTTTTCCCATTTCAGTGGGAATACAGCATGACTAATTTTATCTGTATTGGAGCCAGTATATTAAGATCCAAACTTGTAGCTCTGTAAATGAAAGGCTCCTTCCAATTGTGGAGAGAACTGAGATTCAATGAAGATTCCCACAGGAGGAAGGGAGTAGTAAATTTGGGACAGCAGTTTTTGACAGCTCTCACTCTCTCTCGCTCTCTGTCTCTCTCTCCTTCCTCTGGAGCATCCTTTTCAGCAAGCGTAGGGGGTTGGAGAAGAAAGGAGAAACTGACAAAAATCATTGCCTTGCTCCCTTCCTCCAGCACAAACGGAATTCTGAATGCAAGACTTGATCTACCAGTATGGAGAATAGCACCCCACAAACACAGACAAAAAAAAAATCAGCTTATGCTTTTCATGATATATTCCTTGCAGTTATGTTAGTTTTATGGTAGTGTCCCTCAAATAACTTTTTTGCTCTTAATTGTCATTCACAGATTTTTGGTCTGTTTTCATGAAAGATTTGCTAAATAGATTTATATATGGTTGCATGATTGATTTGAACGGTACCATTCAAGAACATGGATCAAGCACATTCCATATGCAGAAGATTCATTCATTAATAAATGACAATATCATGAAGCTTCCAATATGTGTTTCAATTCAGGTTTAATTCACTAGTATGCCACTTTTTCCTCAAACATTTGAATTCTGAAAGGAAAGACACGAGATAATATTGCTAAGAAATACCTTGTAAGCATTATTTTCAGCATATTAAGTTCTTTGAGGTTTACATAGCTGTACAATACTTCAGTCTGTGTAAGTGATCCACATGCTGCAGAACCACATATTGAAATGATCTTAATTAGGGCTTTGTCTGAGCTATAGTATTCTTTGATGTAGTTCTTCTTTGTAACTCTGCATTTGTTAGCAAGTTTCTCTTATTTTTGCTTTGTGCTTTTGGATTGTTTGGGAGAAGGAGAGAATGCATTCTGTCTTTAGTAATTTGGCAGACTTGTTGGAAAGAATGTTTTGATGTTAAAATGGCTAATCCCAATTTTTAAAGGGTTTACTAAATCATAGAATAGTAGAGTTGGAAGGGGCCATGAAGGCCGTTGGGTCGAACCCCCTACTGATGCAGGACACCAAGTTACACCATCCCACTCAGATGGCTGTCCAGTTTCTTTTTGAATGTTTCTAGTATGGGAGAGCCTGCCACCTCTCTAGGCAACTGGTTCCACTGTCATATTGCTCTCACAGTGAGGAAGCTTTTCCTGATGTCCATCCTGAATCTGGATTGTCAAAACTCTGGCATCAGCAAGAAGAGATACTGACTTTCCTCTTTGTGACAGTCTTTGAAGGATATAATGTCCCCCCTCAGTCTTCTCTTCTTGAGGCTGAACATGCCCAGTTCTCTCAGTCTCTCCTCATAGGGCAGGGTTTCCAAACTCTGGATCATTTTTGTTGCTTTCTTCTGGACCCTTTCTAATTTTTCTGTATCTTTCTTAAATCTTGGTGTCCAGAGCCGGACACAGTATTCCAGATGGGGTCTGACTAGTGAGGAGTATAGAGGAATTACTACTTCTTGTGAGTTGGAAGTAATACTTCTGTCTATGCATCCCAAAATAGCATTTGCCCTTTTGGTCGCTGCAATGCATTGTTGGCTAATGTTTAGCCTATTGGCCACAATTACTCTGAGACTCTTTCAATTCTGTTGAGCCATGTATTCCTCATCTTGTATTGATGTATTTGGTTTCTTTTTCCTAGGTTGAGGACTTGGCACTTGTCCATATTGAATCTCATTCTGTTGCTTTTAAAACAAATCTTGGAGGACTGATCACTCATCATAACTTAGTAATCCATCTGCTTATTTTAATTGTGGTGTCTCTTAACAGCAATACTGAATTACAGTGTCATCCACAGAGATGACTTGTTCAGAGATGCTGAGAACTTCAGAAAAACCAAAAAATGACAAATATCATTTGGAATGCTGCTGGTAAAAAGAGTTTGATGGTGCTGAGAAATACATCCTTGGCTAATATCTCTTTGCCTTTGTCTTCAATGTAACTAAAAGCCTTTCAGTCTGGTGAGTCCATAGGATAACTACTTCATAGACACTTAAACGACAGATGTTACTTTGCTGATTGATTGACTGATCAGATGTTCATCCCCTCCTTCCTGCAAGGACCTCAGGGTGGCATATATGGAGTCTTCCTCCATTTTATCCTCACAAACCCCAGTAAGGTGAGTTAGAGTGGGCATCAGTGACTCGAGAACATGGCTGAGTGAAGTTTCATGAGCCCTGCTCAACACCTTAGCCATGTTGCCATGCACTATGGTCCAGGAGCAAAGAATACTTACCTGAATGTTACCTACTGTTGGAAGTGGCTTCACCTTCCAGCTTATTGTTTACGAGAACCTCAGTATGTGCTGAAGGGCATAATGTTCCAACCTCTCCATTATTCTGACAGGCCCAGGGGGAACTGTCCTACCCCTGAGGTATGAAAACACACACACACACACACCCCTCTGCTGCTGCCCCACCCTCATCCACCTTCCACAGCCACCTCAGCCCCCTTTCCCTTTACTGCATCACTCCACCCCTTTCCCTTCCTCATCACACAGGATTCCAGCCTGTTCCCCCATCTCATGGGTCCCACACCACCCCTTCCCTCATTGTGTGTGCCCTACTTCACTTCTTCCTTAAGTATACATACCCTACCCCTTCCCTTTCCCATACCCGTTACCTCATCATTCCCACCCTTTCCCCTCCCCATGCCTTCTGTTTGTCTTCTCCAGCGCTAGTGCGCTGGCCCTTTGGAGGGCTGGGCAGATGGCTGGTATGGCACTCACAAGAGGCCAGGCACTCTCTGCCTGGCTCTTGCACAGAGGTTCATACCAGGAGCGAGAGTGCATCCTTTGTTTCACCCCCTCTGGGTGAAACAGGGCAAGCAGCTGCCCCAGAGTCCCACCCGTTGCTTTCTTGCTGGAGGATGGGATTGGTGGGGCACCTGCTAGAATCCCCACCTGGGCAGCTGCCCAGGCATGCAACAAATGCCACAGCGCTGGGGGAGTTGCTAGTGGAGCTCTCCAGAGCAGCTGCTGGAGAAGTGGGGGGCAAGTGGCATAACTCACCGCTCCTCCCAGTCCACTGCCTGAGGTGAGGGCGTCACCCTGAATATGTGGGCAGTTACAGCATAAATCAGAAATGAAGGTCTGGACCTGAAAGGAGGACTATCTGTACATTTCTAAAGGAGATAGGAAAGAGAAGAAAGAGCAAACAAGCAGAATTCCTTAGATCTGTGAAGACAGCCTTAATGCAAATTCCGTTTCTACTATCCAAACTGAAAGGAGCAAAGCTCTCACTGGCTGCAGGGGAACAAGAATGTTCTCCAGTGGGATATCATTCCTTCCATGTGACCTTGGAATGATATAATGACATATTTACCCAACTAGTTTCCATGAGGCTACAAAGTATTGAAGGCAAGATAAAATTTGTTCTCTTGTGTATGATAATAAAACCCTCTTAAAATGACTAAGTGGGTGCTGTCAAAAGGAGTAGCTGCTGTACACTGTAATAAAAGGCACGCATCACATGGGAAAAATAAGTAAACCTGAACTATTGGAAGATGTTAGAAAAGCCATAATGCTCTGTACTCTCGAAACAGCCATTTAGCTATTGATTTTATTTATTTAGTGTTCATTGGAGAACTTGCTATCTTTCAGAATTAATTGGATACAAAGCCTGAGTGCATTGCCGAGACCATGAGCATGCAGTTGGACTACACAACCATCTTAACAAATCAGTGTACAGCTTTACACACTTGTTAAGACCTGTCAGTAGCAAGATGTAATTATGTGGATGTAATGACTCCCCTGTTACATATCTCTAAACAAATACCTACAAAAGGCTTCCTCTGAAGTCACTCTTGAATCATCAGCGATGGACAAGTTGGTTACACCCACACTTACTTTAAAAAAAATAATCAAAGAAGATCTGTGTTCTTACGTCTATCCCGGGCTGAGTAGTAGGATTAGTGCTGTCCCTTTTTGCTGTCCTTTTCTGCCAAGTAAGAATATATGCCCAGTCCATGTAGCTACCTCTGTTCTTGCTTGGGTGCTCTGGTACCCAGCCAGAAATGGCCACTACCTTCCCCTCAGCAATTCCAGTACCACAAGCAGTTATGACGTAGACAAGTCACAGAGTATGAGTTGTCGTTGACAGCAGTCAGTCGTGATAGTTAAATATGGAACCCGATTGGTCCGAGGCTTTTGTTTTTCATATGCCTGAGACAAAACAACAACAAGAGATGGTCTCTTTTTTTCTGTCCCCAACTTCTGCACAGTGATGACAGCTGCTCCAGACTGTCCTCTTCCCGCTTGCTGGCAAGTGGTTGTAGCAGAAACAGGGAAGGCAGAGCCACTAACTCACCTGCCCTTTTCTGGCTGGCTCTGGAAGGTGTTCTGTGCCCACCCACTCGCTCGCCTTTGGCTCACCTACCTGGCCACTCGGAAAGGCAAGGGCAGGTAGTAGGAAGGAGCAGCATTTACTTTCCCAGGATCGTGCAGGTGAGCAGATAGCTAGCTGCAGCAGCTGCTCTGAGCCACACTCGCTGCTTGTTTGCCTGCCTAGATAGGCAATTGATGGAAGAAACAGTAGGTTCCATAACCATCTGCCACGTTCCTCAGGAGCCCAGAAAATATGCTTAAGTCATTTGGTATGGTTTGAAGTGTCTGGATGAGAGACCACCTAGGAACCATACGTAAGCTGCTCTGCGTTCCTTAGAGGAAGAATGGTGTATAAATATAATGAAGGAAATGTACCTGCCAGTACCAGATGCTGGAAGGACAGAAACAGCCTATTCCTATCATGCCAGGCTTGTGAACTTTCAGGGGCATCTGGCAGACCACAGTTGGAAATCGATGAACCTTTGATCTGAGCCAGCAAGGCAGGTTTGTCTATGTTCTAATCCACTCTTGATATAATATTTTGCAATGTGGCAACAGATGTGATGCACTGCGGGTGTTGCCCCCTGCTGCATGAGATGCAGAATAAGCTTCTTGACCTCTTAGGGCTTGCGCAGGTAAACTTTCCAGCAGGATGGCAATTTCATCAAATGCATTTTGGGAATGTTTGGGAGCAAAATCCTCCAACAATTAAAGTTCATAGGTAAAGGATGATGTAATGGTAAATTAGTAAATACCAGGATAGCTTTGAAGCAAGATAGTTTTAGATTAAAATTAAATAGATGTCTGTATTCTGCTTTGGACTCTTTGAAGAATGACAGGAATACAAATGTGGAAAACTATATAAGCTGGTGAATATGAAAACAACCACCTATTAGAGGCTGCTTTAATTTACTTCACATGCTGGCAGCTATTAATGAGCAAAGAGATTTTTTCATCATCACAGCAGTTTTTTTTTTAATGTTGCTTTTTCAAGAATAAAAATGGCATGGAAAAGTTCCTTGATATTGGGTTATTGCATATGAAAAGCTCACTGCATATGCACAGTTGCCATGGAGAAGTATTTCAAAAGGCCTTCATGTGGCAACCATTTTGTGTGCATACAAAGTATAGACAAGGCCTGTTCTGGAAACAATTCTGAGAAGTGGATTAAACCCTCAGATTTATGTTTAGTTTAGATGTGACTTTCTACTTTTCTAGTATGGCAGTTGGTCACTAGAGCCATTCTTCGGTACTTCAGGCTTCAAAATTATCAAATGATACCCCACTACTTTCCCTTTAGATTTTCTTTTTAATAGAACTTAAATTTAAGGACCTACATTTCAAGGGCACAGTGTTATGTATTTCTGTAGAAATGCAGGTGTTTTAATATACCACCTAATTTCTAGTGAAAAATAAGCAACCTCCATTTTTGTAGCTACCTCTTACAACCATTTTGTAAGAACACTGATTGCCCATAGATTCAAAGCTGGTGTACTAAAGTAATATTTTGTCCCCGGTTGGTTTGTAGCTAATCAAGGTGCAAGACTATTTGTACCCCTGGCATTCCTTGATGCTACATTCCATATGACAAATGAAGCTATGACTCGCCACAGATTAAAGGCACCAGAACATATGTTTCTCCTATCCCATTTTCCTCCAGAGACTTAAGTTTGTTAACTGGGATGTTGAGGTTTGAATAATTGCATTTAATAAGATAATTAGGGAGAGCAGAGAATGTTTGAGGGGTTGTTAGAGACTTTGCTATTGCTGCTGGATATAATGGTTTGGAGCTATTATAAAAATATGCTTTCATGCTTTTATTTGAAGGAATAAGCTGTATGAACTTAGGTACACTTATAGGCAAGAAAGTCTTTTTCTCTGTAGCACAGATACAGTTCTGGAGTAATACAGTCTGAAAGCCCTGGAAGACTGGTACACAAAGCCCTTCTGCAGAAGTCAAACACCTTACACAGCACCCTTCCTAGCCTTCTGGAGAGTTGATCTATTTACACTAGTTGCAATTCCAAACAAAGTGTTTTCTAAAATTGAACGGTAGTCAATTTATTTTCAGGTACCATTCCATTTGCAATTGCAATTAGGATAACAATATCAGTTCCTCAGAGCAGGAAATTGGGAAGGTCATGCTGTACGATTGTTGGTATCTTGATGGGGGGTTCTGCAAGCAAAAGGGGACTGATGTTGACAATCAAAGAGATCTCACACAGGTAAACCCATAATGTAATAATGAAATCTTCATGAAAGTTCATGAATATGCACGAGACAATCAGCAATATTTGATGTTAATTTCACTTAAGGAAATAATTCTGGCATTCCATGTTTAACGAGTAATGAACCACAGCAGGGGAGTACTGGGCAGAATTCATTGTGCTCTCCTGAACAGTGATACTAGTTTTGTTGTCCAGCATGCTGTGTCATTAGGATATAAAATCCTGGCAGTAGTATGGTGCTGAAAAGTGGTCTAAATGTGAGTTGCATTAAAACACATCTATAAAAAATCATGATGCGAGTTGGGACTTAGCACTGGAGTTTTTCTTGTCCCACATTGATCATTCCAGCGCATGATGGTACAAAATCACACAGGCTGTTACAATAGAAAATATGCTGAAGAGTGCAACATCTGAAGATGCCTGCTCTTGTGACAAATGTAGGGCTATCTAAGATGCCTAGAACTTAGTGCTGCCTTGCTCGGTGGTAACTGAGAACTTCACTAAGTCATTTGGCACAGTCAGTAGCTGATGTCTTGGTTTTATTCCACCAAGCCCTACAGGGCTTTGGCCGATTTAAAGACATGCTGGCAGAGGAAGTGTGAGCATGCCAGGTATCTCCTATGTTGTGTAACTTTTGCAGTTTCGCTTTGGGAAGAAATGTGATCATGGCTGAAGGTACAGCTTCTATATGCCAAGGAGATGGATGAGCTCCATCTTTGGAGAACACCCAGGAAATGTGAATGAAGGCAGCTCAGTTTGTGATGTGTAAGCCACTTAGGATTTCTCTGTTTTTCATTAACATCTAAAGCTGCTCTGACTTACAACAGAAAGCCTATTTTCAGAAAAACAGAAAGACTTACAACCTATTATTTTCTCCTTGCTGTAAGCAGTAGTCTTCTGTTACTCATACAAAGCCAAAAAGTCAGTGGAGCTTTAGGGTATATGGGTGATTTCAGAATTATTGAGTAATGTCAAGACTGATTGGCTGAGCTTGGAGGAAGCCACTGTCTTTTGTTGCCACCTGAAGAATTCCACAGTGATTACAGCCCCTCTGGGTGATCAGGTCAAAGTAGTCACAGAGGATAATTTAGTTTTAGTGGCTGTGTGGTATGTTAATAAATTCATTCATGCATTTTACTTTATTCTGTTCTGCCAGGATCAGAGCTCTCCTTCAGTCTAAAGGAAAAGAACCTAAAAAATTTACGATCTTAGTAATTTGCTGTGAGCTGTTTGTTGTACTTCATTATAAAAAATGCTATTCATAAGAGTGCATCCACACATGCTTAATAGGGAATAAACAGATATTAAAGCTGGCCCTTCCTGGTTCAGGTGGTAGGCACCTTTATTTAAATGTGCCAATCAATAAGCCATATCTCTCTTTACATATACATGTACATACATGTTCAGCAATAATTCACTTAATCAATTAACGTGATATTTATTTATTAGATTTATATTCTACCTTTTTCTCTTTAAAAAACTCAAAGTGGCTCACATCATTCCCTTCCTGCTGCTTTCAATCTTATCCCCACAACAACAACCCTGTGAGGTAGATTGGGCCGAGAGTTTGTGACTGCCCAAAATTACCCGGTTGGCTCCATGGCTGAGCGCAGACTAGAACCCAGATTGCCCAAGGTATATCGTCTCTTAATTGATGCAGTATTCATACCAGAAGTTCTAAGTGTGATAGCTGCTCTATGACAGCTTTTTCATAGTCAAGCAATTATATGATAGTTAACACATATTTAAGCTATAGTTATAGTTATGTTACTATAATAAGAAAACTGGCTCACAACATAGTCAGGCACTGGATGGAGAAACTAAAACTTATTTTCCCCTTGGGAAAGTTTCTTTCAGTCTTGCCTAACTCTCTTTGCTCAGTAGCTTATGTGTGAGACTGGATGAAAAATTTAAGGAAAGAGAGCTGTTAAAATATCTCCGTGGTTGATTTGTCAGATGTCCCATGGTGCCACTTGTTGCTGCTCTTGGTCCTGGGGTGCTCTCCTTAATTTTTGCCTTTTTACAGGCCATACATGTATGGCCTGTAAACACAAATACAACACAAACATTTCTTCTGGAAACAGCTTAGTTAGTCTTGCTTTGGTGAGATTCCCATGTCCAATGGAGATTGCTGTCCAACACATCTAGAGGATACCAGGTTGGAGAAGCCTGCTTTTTCATCTTTTCTGCCTCTGTGTAGTGTTATGGAATGGGGCTTCTTGGGAAAGAAGGGCCTAGCGTATTTTTGCCCAGAAACATCTTGGTCCATTGATTACAGACTTTTGCTGTATTCAGGAAATGCAGGAGATCGCACCTAGGAGAGTGGGACCAGGGTACACTGGATTGCAACACTGACATATAGTCTGAGCATTTGCACTGCATATAAAATACTGTTTGGATTTACTTTAACTGAAGGTCCTTTCCTAGCATATTTGCAGATGTGAGTCACTGAAATTGTGGCAAACTGCAAGATAGGACTTCTCTTCCTGTTGTTACTCTGCCTCTCGGATGTCAAAGAAATCTGCAATGGATTCAGTATCACACTGCATTCATATGTAATATTTCACAAGAATTTCTGATCTGAAGAGTTTTTAAAAACACCATTTTTTTATGTGACAAGCAGTTAATGACTGAAGTTCTTTGAGAGTTTTTCCTGTCTTGGGGAGAAGATGTTACTGCAGAGCAAGATGTTGATTTTGAATAAGACCTTTCCATTTTTGTAATTAGAGTTAGTCCAGCTACAGTGGAATACACTGACACTCTATGCTTTCATATACTTCTGCTGCTATGAATGGCTTTCTGTCCTCTCAAGAATAGTATAGAACTTGTATCCCTCTTTCATGCAGTGTGTTTGACCAAGCTGCTATTCAGCTGATGGAAGAACTGGGAAGGAGTGATTTCCCTCTGCACAAACATGCACACACAACACCCTGTGCACCCTCAGAATCTGCTGTGGACAGATTTTCAGGCAATGCAGGTGGGAGGAGAGAGACAGACATGCTATGGGCATCCACTAAATGCAGTGCTGAATTTAACACTATGGTTTTGGATGCCAGAAATAAAGATTACAGATGGACCAACTCAGCTAAGCATGTCTATTATTCCAGGGATGTCCGTAGGAAAGAAGTGAATATGTAGACAAAAAGTAAGATGAAGTTCATTGTTGACTGTTCTTCTGAGTACTTGGATAAATCTTGTAGGAATACTGTGCTAAAATGAGAGCTGATCTGTGCAAATTACAAATCACAATTGGAACTTTAGAAAATCCAGTTAAAATGCCAAGATCATAGTGAATTATTGAGATTTGCTGGCAACTCTTCATGTTTTAGGAGCCCACTGGGAAATACCAGATAACTGTGGGCAGCTGGTAATCTACTAAAATTTCCGTAATGTATCTGCAGTTTCAAAGATTTTGGTAAAATCCTCTCTCATTTCCATGGCCTACTGGCCAATGTCAACATTTACCATGGCATTTTGGTAAATGTTCAAAAATTTCAAAAATAAGAATTCATGGAATAAATCGTAGGCATCCCATGAGATTGATCATCTTCAACTAGTTAAGTGTATCATGACAGGTTCAGATACTTCCAAAATTCAATTTCTGTGGAGTTGATAGGTTGTGGAAGCTGCAAGGGGTAGGCAGGAAGGAAGGGAATCTGGTTGTCTGAGTTGAAATCCACTCAGGTGTATTTGGAACTTGTCCTCTGTTTGTATAAATGTGAACTTTATATGAGCTAAAAGTTTATTAGTAAATGCACATGTATATGATGTACTCATAAATTTTCATTTTTATTAGATTGCATGTTAAATTATATTACACATTTTATGTCCTGTTATGAATTTTGGGGAGGCCCCTACTTTGCCATTATTTGCAAATATGATTTTTCTGTGCCAAACAAGAAAGGTTGGACTCTAAGCTGGGAATAAGTCTCTCACCGAATGAAGTGGGATTAGTTCTACGTAAACATGTATAGCAGGGTTTGGGAAATGTATGGCCTCTCCGATGTGGTGTACTTTAGTTCCCAGAATCCCTACCATTAACTTTGCTTGGTAGGTCCCATGAACTTGTAATCTACAGCATTTAGAGAGCTTTACAAATTCCACTCTGAAGTATAGAACTGAGTGTGAGCTTGAAATGCTATGGCCATTTACCTGGGAGATACCCCATTGAACTCAGTGGGATGTGGTTCTCAGATGAATATATAAGATTACACTATTTATATTATGGACTCTGGGGAAAATAGTGATTATAATACATTCTCTATCACATTCTGTTTGATGTTGATTTAGAGTGGCATAAATCTTATGTGTTCAAATGTAATTCAGATATGCAAGATGAAATATCACCCGAGGTATTGTATTCTTCATTTTCAAATATTCTTGACAGAACTTGATGTATCAGATGTCATAAGATGGGGAAATGATGGCATGTATTATTCTGGACGGACTACAAAAGGGAGGCATTTTTTCCTGGCTAACTATGCATAAGTTTGTATCCTCGATCAGGTGACTGCTTCCAGTGCAACCCTTGGCAGCCTGCTGCCCCTCCCTTCATTTCCAGAGCACTGCGGTGCAACAGTTCAAAGGGCTGCAATCGCAGAGTTTCTGACATTCACTATGGCAGACAGAGCAATATATGTAATTACGCTTTGACTTGTTAGTAAAGTGATAGTGTTTTGTATGCGTTTTAGTAACAAAGCTGCAAAACGTACCACTACTGTGACATTTATAAACCTTTGCCTGCTTTTCATGTCTTCGTAACACATGAGCCTACTTTGACATTCTTATTCATGCTTCCTTTTTATAGTGCTGCTTGCTTGGAAATTATTAAGCAATAATGAAATGCAAACCTCATTCAAATGATTTAACAGGGCTGTCACTATTTTCAGTGGAATGGGTTGTCACAATTCCTTCCTCTCCCTTTTTCTGTTTTCTTTGCCTTTTAACCTGTAATTTTTTTCAAGAACTGGACTTACTTTTTATCTGTGTTTTTCCAGGATACAAAACACATCCAAACGCCAGAACTAAACATAGCTTTCTTTCAGTTATATCAAATAATTTTAATTAAAGTAGTGGTCCTAATATTGCAGTTGTCATTATTCCTCAATAAGAGAGGCAAGTTAGACCTGGGCTTCCCCTCCAGTATCACATTACTATGTATGGATACACAGTAGTTTTATTTATTTATTTATTTGATTTTGATTTATTTATTTTGATTTTGATTTATTTATTTTGTTTCATTTTGGAAAAACTCAAAGTGGCTTACATCATTATCTTCCGCCTTCTCAAATTCCTATCCCTACAACAACAACCTGGCAAGGTAGGTTGGGCAGAGTCTGTGTTTTCCCAGTTTGAATGATGCAAGTAATTACAGCATGAAGAAATCATAGAACAAACCTGGTTTCTAAAGACAAAACCCCCCTCAATGAAATACGATAATAGCATTTGGGCAACATGAAAGACCAGTAATGGTTTTTAAAAAGAGCTTGTTGTATAATGCAAACCCAGCATGAAAATCAGCTGCCTAATGCAATCATTATGCTCTGCCTAATAGAATTAGTATTTTTGGACCCCAGGTCTGTTCTCCTGCTCTTTTACATATAATACCCATCTTAAAATGGGAGAATAACCTATAATGAAACATTCCTGGATCAAAATTAGGCCCCAAATAATTGGAATAATTAATGTGAACCTCCTAGCCATCAATTCAGCCTCTGTTAATTAGAACACCCATGGTTCTCTTTTCCCAAGGACTAGTTTCAGTGATGGGCACTTTCAGAAAAAATCCAAGTTCTTCAGAAGGGAGGTGTGGGTTGTATTATTGATTAGCCATGTCTGGAAACAGGCACTTGATCTCAACAGCTGGCCACTCACAGGTTTTTGCTGATTTCTGTATTTGGCTAGCATCAGGGAAATCCTCCAGGGCCCTGTTCAGCAGAAAAAGATTCTCATTAGGCCCATCATATTATAATGTATTCACTAGATTCTGTATGCTCCTTGGACTGATGTTTCCTAGATCAGTTTACAGATCTGTTACAGATTAAATGAAAAGTTAACTAGTCCTGTGTACTCCTTCCAAGTGCCTCTGGAAGTTCACAAGCAGGATATTCTCTGGTCCCACAAATCTGGTAATCAGGTATGTACTCCTCCTTGGCATAGAAACTCCATTTACCTATCAGAGCTAATTTCCAGTGACAGACCTAAATTCATGATTTTGTCTAATCGTTTTATTATAGTGATCAGTTTAGTTGCTCACAAGTCTTATGGTTCTTGGAAAATCCATCTTACGTAGTTCTGTGATAATGGATGTGACGTCTGCCCCATCTCCTGTTGAAGAGTCCTGCCAATTGCACTGCAACAATTAGGGAAAGGACCTGAGTATGAAGTTCCACAATGTGGACCAAATCTGGACACTATATCTAAGGCAGCCTTTTACTACTTCTGTATACTGAATTATACTGTTTTGTATTAATGGGCTATTCAATTATCATGTTCAAGTAGAGTGTTTATATTTCCCACATACATTAAATATATTTACATTTGCTCACTCTGTTCCATTAAATGACTATATTTACAGACTGCTTAAGGGCAGACATTGTCTTATCATGTAATAATCACATGCGTAGGTGGTTAAGAACATTTGCTGTTGGCCTCATGCCTAGCAAGAAACCATGATATGTGATTTGCATGACTACAAGAATTCATATCCTGGTGTGTTATATTGGTTATTAAAAGCAACAATGTCCTGTTTGAATCTTTAATTTTGCTGTCATTTATGCCTGCATCCTTATCTCTTTATTGGCTCAAATTCTAAGAGAAATGGAAACAGGGAAGAGGAGGGGGAAATGGAGAAAGGAAGGAAAACATTTATGACATAATATGGTTAAAACCTTGAATAAATGCACTGTAAGTTTTATTCAATAATCCCCTGTGGAGAAAACCTGGATCTAATGTCTTAGATTGGATCACATTCCTTATATATGTCCTTTTCCTTCATGAAACAATAGTTCATTGTTCATTAATAAGTTGTTTCTAATTAACTCAACAATCCTGCAGACAGGATGCTGCTTTCAGATCCACTCAAAGAGGCACTTTATTTATTTATTTAAGCTTTTGTATACTGTTCATTACAAAAAAGCTCTCAGAATGGAGTACACAAAAAGCCAAATAAAAACAATATATACTGTCAATAAATAACTTGGAATTTTTTTTCCGATTTATATCCTGTCTTTTTCCTACAAAGGGCTCAAGGCAGCTTACATCATTCTCCTCCTCCATCTTATCCCCACAACAACAACCCTGTGAGGTAGGTTGGGCTGAGAGTCTGTGACTGGCCCAGAGTCACCCAGTGGGCCCCATGGCCAAGCAGGGACTAGAACCCAGATCGCCTGAGTCCCAGTCCCATGCTCTTAACCACTACACCACACTGGCTCTCTGTATTTCAGTTTGAACCACTACACCACACTGTATTTCAATCAATACGACCAACAAAATTCAAACATAAACAATAACTATAAATAGTAGAAATATATAACAATAATTTAACAACTAATCCACAATGTACCGATAACTTTGTTAATGTATGTATTTATTAGATTTATTTCCCACCAACTTGGCCCAAGGGCCCTCTAAGCAGAATACACATAAAAACCAGTATAAAATAGAACAATCATATTTAACAATTACAATAATGGGAAAATAACCTGGGACTGGAATGTGTATAAGGTCTGTGCCAGAACATCTCCTTGGAACAGTTCCATAGTTGGGGCACCACAGCCGAGAAGGCCCTTGCCCTACTGAAACCTATTAAAAGGCAGGATAGCAATGAAAGACATCCAAACTGGAATCCAGGTAGAGATCTACAGTTCTGATTGAGGCAGAATTAATTTTGCAATTTGTGTACCATCTGGTAATGGTAATTTCCTGGTCTGGGCTGGAAAGATCTGAAGCTGTTCCGTGGCCACATTAGCCTCACAGAAGCATTGACAATGTCACTGAAACTCCCAATATGCAGGACAAAGCCTATCACTACTTTGAGAGACCAGACTGAATCTTGGCATCCAGTTTGAATTTCTTGTGCCACTTCAGAGTATTTGATCAGACAAGAATGTGTCTATTCCTAGATCCACCAACACTGTTTATAGTGCAAACCAGTACTGTCTGAATACAGCAAAAATAATATGGTTCAGCATCACAGACCAATCATGTTTGCCATCAAGTATAGCTGCATCATATTGCACTTCACAGATACTGTTTCAGCAAAGATGAATGGGTTATTTAGGGTGCTGTGGGCATAAAGTGCTATGCTACAACTGTTTGCCACAAGAGCTATCTCTTCTTACCCTCTTCTTACCGTATGTGCCCTGAATTTTCAATAAGTTAGAAAACCTGAGTTAATGATGTCTGGAGCTGTTGTACTGATGGCTGGAATCAGCATCTATATACATCCACAAATCCATCAATCAATCATTGACAAAGCTACCATCAGACTTGGTGGCAGTGCTTTTTTTGTAAAAAAAAAAAAAAAGGTGCCAGAACTCACAGTAAGCATGGGACCACACACACCAATCTCACTATCAGATAGCAGATATCAGACACAAAAGCAGCCTGCAGGCACTATGTTAATTATGTTTGCTGCTGATCTGCTACGATTCAAAATCACTTCATAAAATCCATTGGAAAAAATGGTGCCGGAACGCTGTTCCGGTGCGTTCGATGACAAAAAAAAAAAAGCCCTGCTTGGTGGTCATATTCTCCATAACTCTGCTTTCTAACTGGATTTTTCAAAACAGGATTACTTACCTGGACTAAATTGGCACATGGAAAGGAGATTTGTACCTTTGGATTAAAAGGCATCTTTGAATGTTTCATGTATTTTTCTGCATATTACTTTTACTAAATAGTATAAAATTATTAACAATGTATTTAACAAAAAACATTCATTTACACAATATCTCTTCTTCGGACTGCTCTACAAAAATTAACCTGGTTTCTGAAATTATCATCTTAGCTTTCTTAATGTAATTTTTAAAAACATCTTTTATTCTGAAAGAAATAAAGCATCAGGTTTCAAATAATATACTTGTTCTGTGCCTTTTCATCAGGTATATTTTAGATTATAATAATCCAGATTCAGTGATTTAAAGAGCTGCTAAGTAGAATATCAGAAAAGCCAGTTATTAAGTAACATGCATCTGATGGCATTTTCCTGGCTGGTTTTTTTCTCAATTATTAGCATGCAGTATTGAAAGAGGTAATTGAACTGTTGAAATAGGAAGTCCAAGTGTATGTGTAAAATGCAAAATATTTGCAAGTTGTGTGATTAGTAACATTTCCCTTTGTAATTTTCGCCAGATCTGATAAGAAGAGCAAAGTGGAAGAGATCACTGAGATAAAACTATATAAGAATAAGGGCTACTCAGAAATAAGACATCACTTTTAAAATCAGCCCTTATCATTTATAAGGGTAGTCTGAATTAATTCTCTCATTCTTTCAGATTTTTATAATAGGCTAACACTGGAATTTACTGCATCTTATCTCTCTCCCAACAATAAGACATATTTTACTGCAGTGCAAACAGGGATTAGGCAATGTAGGCACATCCATCATTTATAGTCTGAAGGAAGACCACACCAATTTGCTGATGATGGCTCCATATTCTCTGGAGCCCTAAATGCAGTCTGTTGCCCTTTTGCACTGTCATTCCATGTTTTGCTTTGATGGAAGCTGAGTAAATGGAAGGCTTAGTATTGATTTCTGTACAGATGTTAATAATTTCCATGTACATTGTCCCTGGAATCGTGGTTACTGATGGAACTTGATATTGCAATATTCCTTGATGAACGAAGATGCACTATGCTTGCATGGCAACCTTTTATCTCTTGAGTGTGCGGGTTCAAAGCTGAGTCCAGTCACCAATGAAATAAGTGCAGTTGCCTTGCTGTCATCTTAATGGACTTTTGTTTATACTGCATGTCATCATATACAGCAGTGGGATTGACTAGCTCTGCCCACAGGAAGCTATGAACTAGCAGGATCAGCATGGAGTGAAAGATCAAATTTAAACTTTCTGGCTAGACTTCCAATGTTTTCAGAAAGACGTTTCATTTAAATATAATAAAAAAAGAACTGTTTGTTTAATGGATCTATTTGAGGTAGCAGGATATCTTGGAGCCAGTATATCTCTTAAAAATAACACTTAATCAAGAGGCTCTTTCCTGATCCGGTACTATTTCTAAACATAGTACTTCTAATCTTTAGTGTCTCTAAATGTCAGCTATCTATCTGTATTACCATATGACTAGGGTTATGATGAACCCTTTCAGAATCTGCCACTGCAGAATCCACAGACTTCCTCTCATGCTTGGTCCAGGCCTGCAAAGCAAGCCAAACCAAGAGGAAGTCCACGAACATTTTCAGACCCCAGTTGCAAAACTGGCAACCATGCCCAGCCACTGTTTCCCAGCCAACATTCTTCTCCACCCGCTGCTGCCAGTAGCAGTACATGCAGAAAAGGGGTGCAGTGAGCAGACGTGCTGGCCACTGTTCCTGCTGGCCCACCTTCTTCCTCAGTCACTGATGCTTCCCAATTCCCGGTGGCAGTAGCAGAAGAATTGGCACTGCTTCTGCAGCATGCACAGTTCAATTCCTGGCAAGTGCCCACAACCCCTGGGCGCATGCACCGGGAACTCAGATTCTGCGCTGCTGTAAAGTGGACTGGAGTCCAGGAACCTAGGAAACCTAGTAAATGTTGTGCACAAAATGGATTCCTCACACATCCTTACTTAGGACATCTGTATCTTGTTTTCCCCATTGCATTTTGCAGTGGTTTATAATAACAAATATAAAACTGTTCAAATCATGACAAGCAGAATATGTTTAAAACAAATCTTCAGCCAACAGGCAACAGATTCAGAACATGTTGAAAGAAGAAAGTGTTTGCTCTTGTTTGACATGCAACAGGAACTTCAGCTACATCCAGCAATGTCTGGAGCTGTGACGAGACCTCCTCTTCTATTACTTTGCCCAGACAGGGTAGGACAAAAAAAAAGTCCCTGTAACGTCAATATCCAATAATGTCTTGTTTGTTCCACCAAATACCTTTAAATGATGGATTGAATACATGAATTAAATTTCCAGATCAGACATCTTTGTTCTGTAGGGTTTGTTAGAACATGGACCTCTTGCTTGAACTGAACTCTGAATAAGGCTGAAATCAGTTTCCTGGGTTCACACATGAAAAGCCATGGTAGGATTGTTTGTTGTGTCATTCAAACCCAGTCATATTTCTACATGGAGTGTTTTGTCTTTAGAGACCATGATAAGAAACAACTGTTTGTTCCATGGTTTCTTTATACCATGATGTCTTCTTGTGATGTCCAGATCTGGCGGGATGGTTTTCCATGGTCTTGGTACGCAGCTAGCACAGAGTTCCTGGGAAAAAGCAGCTGCAGCAGGAACCACGCAAGCTTCTACAGTCTTCTTCTGCTTAGTATCAGATGAGTCACCGCCTACCTTGCTCCTACGCGCTGCTCTCTATTCTCATCCGTCTCCAGCTCTTCTGCTTTCCTCTAGCTGTCTATCTGTTGTAATAGTTTTCCAGCAGCAGAGATGTGCCTTATGCCGCTCAAACAGCAACCTTGGAGCCAGCCACTTTCTGCACTCCTATCTGCCTGTACAGATATGTGAGGGTCAGCAGGGTCAGCCTGCTTCGTAGGGCTGTGAGTCTTGCACAGCACTGGCCAGGAACTGAGCCCCACACAACCACTGTGCAAATGGCATCCCTCTTCCATGCACATGATTTGCAGCCTTTGTACTGCACATGATGGGGAAGTAAGTTGCCTGTTGCACAGCTGAGGTTCTTCTAGCGTTTGCAGACTTTCTGTCCATTCAGCTCACTTTCTAAGACAGGGCTGAGCACAAGAGGAAGCCTGCAAACTGAAGAGAATGAGATACCAGGTAAGATCGCCACAATCCCACCTGCCTGTTTTCCCTTGTGTTTTCAAGCAAAAGCATGTCTTGCATGTCTTTTAAAGTCAGCTTTTTGAATGGAGACATACAGGTGACACAGTGGCATTAAAAAGGGGAGTTTTTCCTGAAGGAATGCTGCCCTTGACTGCACTTTCCTTGCTATCCTCTACTCATATGTTATGTATAATACTCATCAGGGCTGTCAACAAGCCCACTGTCGCAGCTCTACCCTGCTAGATCTGCAGCACAGACAGTTCCCTGAAAGTCAACCTATCACTATTCTGAGGGAACTGCAGCATGGGATGCCTCTGGAAAGCTGGAGCCAGAAAGACACACTCTGGTCCATCCCTGACATGGCCGCCAAAGAATATGGACACTGGGGAGGATACTGTCAGCAACACCCAGCCTCTTCTCCCAAAGCACTGCGGCCTCCCAGACTCTTTATCTGCAGTCCTCCTTAGACAAAATCCCATTGGTTACAGAGGAACAGCACCTGCAGGACCTGTAAAAGAGTGATTCCTATTTTTTTGGTCCAAAGGAGAACAGGACACCTTCAGCAATATGTGGACCAGCCCAGACAATCGGGGTACTTGAAGTCCACACAAGAACAATCTCTTTCCATGGATTTTGGAGCAACTAAAAAAAATGGGGCTAACTGTTGCTTACCCCAACATAGTGCAAGAATAAACTCAAGAAGAAGCTCAAGAAGGCCATCTTGCACAGCAAGTGCTCTGGGGAGGCTTCCAAAAGCATACTCTTTTATGGCAAGACTTGCATCATCATCTGCTCAACATCACGCC
The DNA here is from genome assembly GCF_004798865.1 of Varanus komodoensis. Classification (NCBI taxonomy): domain Eukaryota; kingdom Metazoa; phylum Chordata; class Lepidosauria; order Squamata; family Varanidae; genus Varanus; species Varanus komodoensis. Next base: position 21,294,760 of record NW_025335268.1, on the reverse strand, counting down.
TGGCTACACTGCAGGAAGAGGATCCCTTCCTTCCCAGCTCCAAGAGTGCACTGCAAGCCCATGGGGGATCCAGTAACCATCCAGAAACTCCCCATCCACCACTTCCTCCATCTCCACTTTGAGGTGTGTTTTGCTGTGCGACATGTACTGGAAGACACACAATGCTTTTCCCATAGGGCGGGGTCTGCCGCTTTCACTACCTGCTGCTGCACCTGCCTCATCCCACTTCTGTGGCAACCTGCCTTGCCCCCTCATTTCAAGGTGCCCTGGAAGTTTCTCTGTTCCACCCTCTCACACACCACTCTTTCCCCTGTTTCTGCCTCCTCCTCCTCCTTCACATTGCTCTTTGGGCACAGTGGCAAGAGATTTGCACATCATGGTGCCCAGCACACATCCAGACTTGCTTGGCATTACAGTCCATGCCATTTCAGAGACCCATTATAGTGATGAGGACCACCAATATGGGGAAAATGGATTTTTCAACTGGATTCTCTGAATCCCTGGTCCATTTTGCAAGCTTACCTGTGCCAGAGGAGAGGAACTGAGCATCTGCACTGTGAAGCTGCACCTGATAGGGTCCTGCCCCTTCTTCAATCAGCAACTTCTGGTGATGTCTGCTAGTCTGGACTAGGAAAGAAGAGGTGTGATCACTTCCTTGGTGGCTGAAGAGCTATGTTTGGACAGATGCTTGGTCCTAGATTGAACCCCTTTTCATGAAAAGGCAGTGTGGATTTCCATCCTGGATGTTTTTATGCTACTTTCCGCATGTCCAAGGCCACCTTGGAGATCATTGCTTCTGGAATGGGGCCAATAATCAAGTGTCAGGACATGATCATGAGAAGTTCAACTGAGCCAAGGAAGCACCCTATATAATCCTATACAATCTGGCTTTCAACATTGGCAACTCCCCCTAAATACTACCTTTAGCATGGTAATTCTACCATGTCTAAGCTTTTCTGAAAAACAATTCACACCATCAGCGAGGTCTACCTGGCACATGTGATGAGGGTGGGAATGAACTTTTAAAAAATGAAGGACCTGCACAGATGGGGTTTCCTCAGGTGGGGGCCCCAGATCCCATGCAAATGCAGGTGTTGGCCTGCCCCCAAGCAGGGGAGAGAAGTACTGCAACTGGAAATGGTGCTACAGGCTCTGGTGGACTCCAAGCAGGGTTCTAGATGTGTCTGCAGGGGTTTCTGGGTGGAGTCATGATATGGCCATCTTCTGGAATTCTCCCTTCTTCAACAAAGTAGAGAGAGACATCTTCTTTTGAAGCCCCGCCTGCACTTGTTAATGTGAAGCCCATTCACCCCCTGATCCTGGGTGACCAGGCTTTCTCTTTGCAGTCATCACTGATGGCACTCTATCACACTCCCAGAGTAGCCAAGCAGAAGAACTTCAGCTGCTGCCACAGCTGAATGAGACTCCTGTGGAATGCACCTAAAGGTGAGTAAGTGGCGCCTATACACCCTGCTCGATACAGAGTACGACATTGTCCCAGAGGTGTTGGTTGTATTGTTGTGAAATGAGGGGGCATGTGTTGCTTGAGAAGAATTCAGAAGTGGCTGGGTTGGGTGACAGAAATGATGCTGTATTGGTCAACACTGGGCCAAACTACCCCCCACCCATCCTCTGAGCCTCCCTACCCACTTGCGGCCAGGTGAGGGCACACAGGATCCACGCAGCTATTTCTCAGTGGATCTGGGAGAACTACCCATGAAAGTACTGTCCCTAGGCCAACGTCCTTCATCCTGGCTTGGATGCAAGGAGGCATCTCAGAAGTGGCCAGAATAGAATGGCCAATCAGGACTTTTTGTCCTGTAGACAATATGCAGGTGATAGATCATCAGACAAATGAATTTTCCCCACAGTAGTTCTGCCGGCAGCTCTAAGCGCTCTTAGTGCTTTGTTGAATGCAAGTATGGTACATAGATGTGCAGTCAGATTATTGTGCCGGGAGAGAAAGGAAAGTATAACGCCTTCCTGTAAAAGTAGCAGACCTGTATCCAGTAGTTGGAAATGTGTTAGCACTGTGAAAATGCTATACTGGAGTTAAGAGTGACAGCTTTTGGGCAGATTTCAATAGGTATTTTTGCCACATAGGACTCTGTAGTTTCCATCTGAATGCTTCTTCTCCATGAACCAAGACACTCTGTGGTGATGCTGAAATAAAGCTGTGCTTCTCTACAGATGTGTCTTTCTCATAGGAAGGGTCGGGGGTGTTGCTGGGAGGATGTGTCCCTGTTAATGATTTCTTTGGAATGTATTTCCTGGGGTGGGAGTGGGGAGAAGGACTCTCCTTAATATAGAGCTCAAAGGATAGGAGGAGATGTACGTGTGAACAAAATTGAAGAAGCTGGAAATTTGGCTGGTGGGTGGTGGAGGATGGTGGAAAGCAACCACTGGAAGGCATCCTATCAACAAGACAAGGAAGGAATGAGGGAGGGAGCATGAGCAGCCAGGGCATTTCTGGTGCCAGAAGCGGAGTCAAAAGAAGGGAAGGGAGAGAGAAGCATTTAAACCAGGGTGGATGGGTTCTGGAGGGTAGCTTTTGTGGACATGGGCACTTCCTGAAGCATCTTGAAGCAGGGGCAAGAACAGGGAGAGGGAAAACAGCAGTGGGATCAAATGAACACATGAGATGCTGGAAGGAAATGGGTGCTGTAGCAGTTTACAGGGTGGAAGAGTGCAATGCACCTTGGGACTAAATTAAAGGTGTGGTGGCCAATGGGATACATGCCGCCAATGGGAGGTCTCAAAAGTGGGAGGTTTGAGCGGGGAGGATGGAAACTTCGCTAATGTGGAAACCACTTGATGACTGCACAGGTTGCTTTTCATGATGTGTGAACCTGCCCAATGTAAGATGTTGTGAATGTGGGGGGATTTCACTGCCAGATTTAATCACAATAGTCTGTGATATTATCAAGGTCACCATCAGTTGTACCACCAGTGCAATTCTTTGGTTGTAAGCGCTGCCCCCTTCCTCCTTGGTTTGGTGTGGTCTTTCCAAGACCCAGCTACAATGAGTGTGTGCCTTCTGCCCAGAAACTTCAAGCTGCTAAGTTGTTTGGTTGATAACTGTTTTTCAAGAGTAAAGAAGTTCCTTGGCTCCTGCTGCTCCATGGCGTTAGGACAAACGAGCTGGAAGGTCATCCCACACATGAAGTATTTTTCACCAATCCCAGAGTACTAAACAAGGAAATACTACAAACTAGGAAATGATATTACAGCAGTGTGGCAGCTGTATTACATTCTCCAAAGCCTCAGACTTCTCAAATTAAGCCAGCCTGAATCAAGAGACGGATGTCCATTGGTATCTGAGAGTGCACGAACCTGAAACACCATCACAGCCATGGGATTAATTCCAGGGTCGTTCTGCAGCTGGGGGCCCGGGACAAATGCCTTGTACAAGCTGCTACCTCTTACACTTTTACAGCCAGCCTGGGAGTTCTAATGGCCAAGTCCATGGTGGCCGTTAGGGGGCCAGGGGCTATGTGACGCCATTTGACGCCATGCCCTGTGTCTCCAATCATGCCATAATGATTGGGACCCCTTTGTGACCGCAGGAGAGCTTGGTCAGATGGTGTCTCAAGTCATTAGGTTAAGTATAATGAGCCGCCTGCTTATTAGGGTTTGTTTGTTTGTCATTCACATCCTGCCAACATCTGAATTGAATTTACTGGTGCTTAAACTGTGGAACACCCTTCTTGGATAGGTTCCTCTTCCTCCTTTCCTGATGACTTTCCTGTGGCTTGTAAAAACTTTTCTCTTTCAGCAGTTATTTGGTTTGCCAAAATATTGGGTGTTTTATCTCCCTGGTTTTGCTATCTCCTATCTCTTTTTATCTTTGACATTGCAGTTTTATATTATGCATTTCCTATTTTAACAATTGTTGTAAGCTGCCTTGAGCATTATGATGGGTGAGATGTACATTTTGTAGATAAATCAAGAGCTGACAAGAGGCGCAGCTGGAAACAAGTTATGCACATGCCTGATAGGAATACACCGTATTTACCGAGCTCATTTGGCAATGGAGTATAATCTCCTTAATCAGGAAACAGAGTTAACTCCCAAAGAGCAGCTTTAGAAAAGTGGCTTCCAAGATTTCCTGCACCCAGAATCTCAGATGGGAATATCAAGGTAGAACTTGAACCTTCCACATAAGTGCATTTGATTTTGTGTGCATAGATTTGACAAAGGATTTGCATTTTGATAGAGGTGACGGCTGAACCTTCTGGTTTTTCATCAGCATGCAGTGCATACAAGACATAATCTCCCTTGGCACTGCCGTGCATTCAGAGGAGGCAATGGTAAATGGCAGCTCTCCTTTGGGATAGGAGGAAAGTATCTGGAATTCTGCAGTCAGGGCTTCAGATCTATCTTTGTGGGCTCTTGCACACTCCATTTTTACTGCCCTAATCCTCTATAAAGCTGCCATGAGAACGTGGTTCCTGTTGTACTTGTAAGAAATATGTTTACTTTATTTATGTAACAATATTTTTATACCACCTGTCATGGGGAATATATCCAGGTGGCTTATAATAAAAAAGCCACAATACAAATAAAATTAAGGTAAAATGATCAGTACACAACATCCGTTAATGAAAAATCTTAAGACAAGTGTTGCAAATCAACAAACATGGCGGCAAATAGAACTCTTCAACCTGTACTGAAACCATACTGTAGTTGGCACATGTTTTATGGGAGGGGGGTATTCCAGAGAGAGTCTTAGCAATTTTATGTTACTACTTTTCCACAAGAAAAAGGGAGATAAACCATATTTATTTGTGTATGTATGCAAAGACCTACTAAAACAAATAACCACAAAAGTGAAAGAAAGAGAGAGAGGGGGAGAAACTTTCCCTTGTGTCAGAAAGCAACAGCTAGCCCAACAAAACAAATATATATATTTTCCCAACTATTTCCTGTGGACAGACAAATTCATGAAAATATGAATGTCCCATTAATCTCAATCCATGCACCAGGGATATATACACTCTGGCCACTTAGTGACACCTTTTAGCCTCTCAATAGCCAGAAGTATATGAATCATTGCCATCTGAAGAGGTTCCCTGTGCCCTCTCAGGAATTGAATCCTATTAATTCAATAATATTATTTTATTATTATTATTCGATTTATATCCTGCCTTTTTCCTACAAAGGGCTCAAGGCAGCTTCCATTATCTCTCCTCCTCCATCTTATCCCCACAACAACAACCCTGTGAGGTAGGTTGGGCTGAGAGACTGTGACTGGCCCAAAGTCACCCAGTTGGCTCCATGGCCGAGTGGGGACTCGAACCCAGATCCTCTGAGTCCCAGTCCCATGCTCTTAACCACTACACCACACTGGCTCTAATTATTACTACTAATAATAATATATTAATCGATCCTATACAATAGACAGATAAATAGATAGAGTGATTAAGAGCAGGGTTTTTAAATGAACCATGCATTTCTCCAGCACCTCTCCCATTCATTTCAATGGGTCCGTCAAAGGAGAAGCTGCCCGTGGATTGTGCCCTTGTTAATAGCATTCAATATATGCTTCTCTCCACAATTGCATATATACAGGGACTGAGTCACCCTATGCATTGTTAACAGAAGCAAGAGGTTTTTTTAACAAAACAAGAAAAGCCTTTTGTTGATTTTTTTGACAGCACACCACTGTTGAAGTATTAAGCTGGTTGCATAAATGATTTGCATTTGCACGGCTCCTTCACTGCACACACAATTGTGTTGCAATACCATTTTCAGGTCTCATTACAATCACTGGGAGTGTTAAAGAAGACAACAAGTTGGCAGGGTATTAAAATTTTAAAACTGAGTTTATCCAGTGATGCAGTGAATGACAGGAAAGAAAGATGGCACAAAGTAATCCCATATTCAGACATCACAAAGAATGAACAGAAATGATCATTTCTTTTCAGTGCTATTCCTTCCAAGCCTTACTTTTTTTTTTAATGCAGCAATATTTTCTTTTTTAAAATTCCAACTAGCCTTGAATAGGTGCCTGGCTGTTAATTGGTGTCCCATATTAAAAGCAGTAATACTGCAAAAATTAGCTGGGTAAATAGAGACAGGCAGAAACCCCTTAAAACTCTATTCAGCTAGTTGATTTTCCAGCTCATTCAGCTGCAGATGTAGTGCACAAGAATCCCAAAGAACCATACTAATTAGTATTCCATTAAAAAAGAAGAAATCTTGCTGAGACCTGGAGTTGCATCCCAACAGTCAAAGTGAAACACGGCTCACTAATGTAGCCTTAATTCTTTTTATTTTGCAGAGACAGCAAGCTGACCATGTTGCTCCGGGAGTCCCTTGGGAACATGAACTGCCGTACCACCATGATAGCTCACATTTCGGCAGCTGCTGGGAACTATGCTGAAACACTTTCTACTATCCAGATTGCATCCAGGGTCTTAAGAATGAAGAAAAAGAAAACTAAGGTAAGGGCAAGGGGAAACTCCTTTGTTGTCTTTCACTGGAAAAAGACCAAGATCTTAACTAAATACAGAAGGCCTTGAAGCACAGCTTCCAACAAAATCAATATTCATAATTTCTGTATGCATGGCAGTGTATGGGGGAAATCTTGTTTAGCATTAGTGGAATGATTTCATTTTTATAACAGTTACAGATACAGTAGAGGGTTCAAATTCTTGTATTTCTTTCTTAAGGCGTTCAGTCTTGGTTAAAATTCAGCTGATAAACTTTATTATCATTCGCATTAGTGACCTAAGGGTTGTTAAATGTAAGCTGAGGTCAATTAACAAATTCCACAAATAACATTGCACAACTCTGTTCATAGAATGAAATCTCTGGAAAAGAACCAGCTGTATGGGGCTAATTGCTCTTATTAACAAGTACAAACTTTAAAAAAAACAAACAAACAAGAGTAGTTAATGTGGTCGAGCTGGTACTGCTAATTCGGCCAGTGCATTTGAAGATAGTGCCATCATTTATCTTGTGAGTGAGGATGAAAGTTGAGAGGTTTGGTATTATCTAAATTCAATATAATATTGTTTTGAAGTTCATGTTTCTGAGGTGAAGGGAGGTATCAAATAATCACTGTCACCATCTTAACTGGGCCCACTTCCCAGTGTTCATTTCTGATAAAATCAAGAACTTACACACTTGTACAGCAAGTATGTTTGATCCAAATTAGCAAAAATAATAGTGCAGCACAAGATATTTCATTAAACGACAGAACAAGGTGAAATTTTCAGAGTTTCCCAAGACTTCATTTGGCGAGTTCATTCCATCTCAATTACTGAGATATCTAGTGCTGTTCTCTTCCTCGTTCCTCGTTATAGCAACTAAATCTGTGAGAGCAGGGCTTTTATAGTGCTGGTGGCCACATCTGGAAGTCCTTCCCTAATGACACCTTCCTCACTCCCACCATTTCTGCCACCAAGTAATGTCCTTTTTATTTTATAAAATTCCTTCCTTTAAGCACATAATAGGACATAACCTGATATGGACCCATACTGCCTCATGCAAGGGGAGGCCCAGTTGAATCCATATATAGTTAGTTCTCTTAGTTTCTTATTTTTATCCTCTTAGTAATGGAATTGTTTTTTTTTTTCATTAGCTTTTACTTTTAGTAGGTTTTGAAAGTGGCAAAACTTATAAAATGTATAAATAAAATTAGTTTTCATACTGTAGTCCTAGTTACTGATGCTCATTTAAAAAGCAAGCCCCTTTCCTTCCCCCACCCCATGTCAAGGATTGATATCAGGAAACAAGCTTTAACTGTATCAAAATCTATATAACTTGCCCAGAAAAGTTGTGCAATCCTTTCTTGGGGGTGTTGCAAGAGATTACAGAACAGGTGCCCATGCATCTGTAAGTGACTTTGTTTCCTGATGTGCCTTAAATGCAAGTATGAGACGATACTATTGAGGAACAGTGTGGTTGAGTGAGTAGAAATTTGCAGTGGGAACTAAGACATCTGTGTTTAAGCAAAGACCATATTGTCTTGGGCAAGTCACTGCTGTCCAGTCTCTGTTCTTCACTTGAAAATAGTATACCCATATGTCATAACAAAGGGATAAGGAACTATTCAGATTTAACACATTTGTAATAAATCAGTATTTCTTTCACTTAGGAACTCTCTTTTTTTACTGCAATGTTGCTCTAATGCTACATACACATGAACAAGTGGTATGGTGGCTGTTTATATACAGCCACGTGGAGTTACTTAAGCTGCCAAAGTGTTCTTCAGCAGGAGCGTACTGTGTGGTCCATGGCACCAAAATCCATCACTCCAAGCTTGTGACTAATACAGAGAAAGTCACCAGGCTCATGTGGTCCTCTGCTACACGTAACGTAACGCATTCTTCGAATGATGAAACCAAGCAGTCGCCACACATGTCACTATTTATGTGTGTGCCTCAGGGCTGGCTGTCAACCCCTGAGAAGGGATTGGCTGGAATTCAAACGTTGTCTTTCTTTTCCTTTTCATAGTACACATCGAGCTCTTCTGGAGGAGAAAGCTCTTGTGAGGAAGGGAGAATGAGGAGACCAACCCAGCTGAGACCTTTCCATTCTCGGAATGTTGTTGATCCTGACTTCCCTATTCTTCATTTGTCAAGTGACCCGGATTATTCTTCCAGCAGTGAGCAGTCATGTGACACTGTCATTTACGTTGGTCCCAATGGCACCGCCCTCTCGGACAAGGAGCTGACGGATAATGAAGGCCCCCCTGATTTTGTCCCCATAGTCCCTGCTCTTCAGAAAACCAAAACCGAAGGCAAGCTGGAGGAAATGTGTGAGACTGCCCCCAGCACCTCTGAAAGAGACTGCTTGAAGTGCAATACATTTGCAGAGCTCCAGGAGAGGTTAGACTGCATTGATGGCAGTGAGGAGACAGATAAATTTCCGTTTGAGGAACTGGCTGTTCAGTTTAGTGCAGACCAAGTCACAAAGTGCCCTTTGTCAGGCCAAGTGGCAGAGCACGGTGACACGTCAGAACCAGACCGGGAAGAGGGCCTCATGGACTGCCAAGAGCCTGTTGAGGATGTTAGGGAAAACCTGAATGCAACAGCCAGCAAAATTCCAGGAAACCATTCTCCTGCTCACACTGGCATGTTTAATGAGGTTTCCACTCCTCCGTCCCCCAGGAGTGTCACAGGCAGCCCTAGCAGTCAGATTAACTGTGCCCAGCAGTCCCACTGCACAGACTTGCAAAGCAGCCGAGAAAGCCTCAACAGCTGTGGCTTTGTAGAAAGCAAGCCACGGCCCATGGGCTCCCCACGGCTTGGTATTGCTAGCCTTTCCAAGACATCCGAGTACAAACCACCTACTTCTCCTTCTCAGCGGTGCAAGGTTTATACCCAGAAGGGGGTATTGCCCAACCCTGCACCTCCACCATCATCACTAAGCAAGGATTCAGGGATGGTGTCCAGTGAATCTTTGATGCAGCCAGAGATCCGCACTCCTCCCATTGGAATGAGCCCTCAGATTATAAAGAAGTCCCTGTCTTCCAGCAGTGGAGATTATGGAGAGACTGTTGACAGTGCAGAGCAGCAGCAGCTGTCTCTTTCTTCTGACTCGAAGAAGGAGATTTTGAGCACCACCATGGTCACAGTGCAGCAGCCATTGGAGCTGAATGGAGAAGATGAGCTGGTGTTCACCTTGGTTGAAGAACTGACCATCAGTGGGGTTCTGGAAAATGGGCGGCCAACAAGTATTATCAGCTTTAATAGCGACTGTTCTGTGCAAGCTTTGGCTTCTGGGTCAAGGCCAGTCAGCATCATCAGCAGTATTAGTGAAGATCTTGAATGCTATGCCAGTACTGCTCCTGTCTCTGAGGTCAGCATCACTCAGTTTCTGCCTCTACCTAAAGTAGGACTGGTAGACAAGGCTGAAGAGGCTGAAAGCAGACGCTCTTCTATTAGCTCCTGGCTGAGTGAAATGAGTACTGGAAGTGATGGTGAACAGTCGTGCCACAGTTTCATAGCACAAGCATGCTATGGCCATGGGGAAGCGATGGCAGAAGCTTCTGTTTCTGAGCTCTCCAGAGCTGTACAGAACAATAGTGTGGGTTTTATAGAAGACAATCAGAAACCAGTGATGGAGGATATATTTGTACTGCCAGAGGTGGTTGAAGAAAGTATTACTAAAATGTCACCCATCAAAGGTTGTAAAATATCTGCCCTGGGAAAGACAACAGTCACTATATCAAACACAGCAAGCCTCAGCAGTTGTGAAGGATTCATTCCAATGAAGACCAACATTACAGTCTATCCATGTATCGCTGTTAATCCCTTTAAGGCACAAGAAACTCATGAGGCTGTCTCAGCTGTAGCATCACCAGCAAAATTTCCACACCCTCAAGAAATGAAAGAAAGTGTAAGAAAAGAAATAAAATTTGATGATCCTTGGCTAAAGAGGGAAGACAGTGTGAAAAAGGAAAACAGTGTTCCCAAATCAGAAGTCACATCTGAGCAAATTAAGAAGCAGAAGTCAGCAGATAGGTTTAGTAGTAGCAGTGGGGAGACTTCTAGTTCCCCAGGAACTGAGAGCCTGAAGAGGGTGGTAGATGGGTGTGAGGTGGGACTGCCCTGTTCTTCAACCCACAGTCCAGTGCATTCTACTGAGAGCTTAAAGAATGGCAGCCTCACCAGAAGCTTCCAGAAGGCCAGCAAACTGGAAGACCTGGATGCAGTTTCATATCATTATGCTGAGGATAACAATGTGGCTGGTGGTTCTGCTTCAAAAGCCAGCCTGGAAAGAAGGGTTGCTTCCCCCAAGCACTGTGTGCTCACACGTCCAAAAGGGACACCACCGTTGCCTCCTGTGAGAAAATCTAGCCTTGACCAGAAGAACAGAGCCAGCCCCCAGCACAGTGCTTGCAATAGCAGCACCAGCAGCCCTTCCAATCAGCCAGCAGCTTTTCTGGCTGGTTTTCCTGATGAGCTGAATGGGAAACAAAAGGGTTCCAGTATGGATAGCAGTAACAATAGTAGCAGTAAATTGTTTAGTGCCAAACTTGAACAGCTGGCTAGCAGAACCAATTCCCTGGGAAGGTCCACCGGGAGCCACTATGAGTGCCTGTCATTGGAAAGGGCAGAGAGTCTGTCCTCTGTCAGCTCCAAGATGACACCAGGGAAAGACACCACAATGCCTAGAGCTGGAAGAAGTCTTAACCGTAGTGTCATGTCCTCACCAACTAACTCTGGCATTTCTCAGTCCGCAGGTGCCTCACCAAAGGCCAGTCAGTCAAAGATCTCTGCAGTGAGTAAGCTCCTGCTGGCAAGCCCAAAGGCTCGGAGTCTTGCTGCCTCAACCACCAAAACACTTAGCTTTTCCACAAAGTCCCTTCCTCAGTCTGTGGGACAGAGTTCAAATGTGCCTCCAAGCGGAAAGAATATGTCCTGGTCCACTCAGTCTCTCAGCAGGAGCAGGGGCTCTGGCGTTTCTTCAAAGCTGCCTCTCAGAGCTGTCAATGGGAGGATTTCAGAACTGCTGCAGGGAAGTGCAGGCACCCGAGGCCTGCAGATGCGCAGGAACTCGGACACAGATGACCGTGGTGGCACCCACGGGGACGAGAAGCCCTCTGTTCCCCTGCTGCCTTCACCTTACAGCAAGATCACTCCGCCGAGGAAGCCCCACCGCTGCAGCAGTGGCCACGGAAGTGACAACAGCAGTGTTCTGAGTGGGGAATTGCCACCTGCCATGGGGAAAACTGCCCTGTTCTACCACAGTGGGGGAAGCAGTGGCTATGAAAGCATGATGAGAGACAGTGAAGCGACGGGAAGTGCTTCCTCAGCCCAAGACTCTATGAGTGAGAACAGCAGCTCGGTCAGCGGGAGGTGCCGAAGTCTCAAAAATCCAAAGAAGCGCTCGAATGCAGGTATGTACTTGACTGCACTCGACTACGTTCTGCACAATAGCTGAAGTTCAGAGCAAGCTACATTTGTACAGAGCGGCAGACTTATCTTATATGGAAAATTAGAAACCAGGCCATTGATTTCGGGTGGGATTGTACAGAAGAAAGGTGAGGCTGAAAAACCAAGGCCAAATGTGGGTAAATGGAGCCTGAATTGTAAATAGAATACTATCTGACACTATAGAAAAGGGGTCCTATATAGGGGTCCCAAGGGGTCTTTGCACCCATGGGCACATTTTGGAATTCAAGAAACTTCTGTGGACACAACCACAAAAAGCCTAATCAGTGGATTGGCTATTTGGCATCTCCCTGTTGTTTCTGTGGGTCTTATGTCATGTCTTATTCACCCCCCCCACCCCACCCCATATTTATTGGATACTGCAACATTTCCTTCATAAAAGATTTTCCAATATAGCTAATTGTTGGAGGTACAATACAGAAAATACTTTGTTTGAACGAGTAATTTGGCCTGTTCAAACCATGTTCAGTGTTTCATTCTTTATCATATTGCACAAGTAAGTTTTGTATTGAAACGGTCTTTAATATCTACCGATTTTGTTTATTATTGCATTACATTTATATCCTGCCTTTTGCATGAAATCCAAGATTAATAGTGAGCTTCATGGCTGAGTGGGGTACTAGAACACAGATCTCTCAAATTCCAGTCCAAGAGTATATGTTCTGCAACACACTGATATATACACACTTTTAAATAATTTTACTTCCTCAAAATTAACAAATGGAAGGGGAAATTGATTCTCTGCATCTGCTTTGACAGAAAAAAGCCTGATATTGCAATATTGGAAGGAATAATACAGTGGGTTGCAGAACATACAATGCTTTTGATATATAAATTGATGGCATACAGGCACTACCTGCAAATGAATACTTATTTAGATGATTGGTCTATTGTTATTGAAGCCTAAGTAGAATCACTAAAATGTTGTGTGGAATGCCTGCGGCCATATTTGCCCTCCCGCCCCTTGAGATCAGCAGCAGGGGCTCTTCTCTGGGAGCCTTCCATAAGAGATATCAGGAAGCAAAGTACCTGGAGGAGGGCTTTCTCTCCGGTGGCGCCCCATCTGTGGAATGCGCTCCCCAGAGAGGTCCGCCTGGTGCCGTCATTATTTGTTCTTCGGTGCCAGGTCAAGACCTTTTTATTCAAACAGTATTTTAATAATCTTTAATATTTATAGTTTTAATTATGCAGCCAGTGTGTTTCCAAGTTTTAATTGTAATTTTAATTCTATTTGTTTTATTTATTTGTTGTTGTGAGCCATCCCGAGGCTGTGTAGCAATGGAGATGGCATATAAAAACTTTAAATAAATAAATAAATTTCATGCAAAACCATGTATTCATATTTTTAAATCCTGAAAAATTAATCAGTGCTTGGGTACACACTAGCACCATACTGGGGATGTTTTTGTGGGTGCCATTGGAGGTTCCCACAGGTGCCCCATTGGCACCCCACTATAAAATATCCCTACTACTCACAGGAAGTTATATGGAAGAGAATCTCCATGCTTTGGGGTACATAAGTGAACTCTTCTGTTAAATCAAACTCTTTTTGGTTGTACCATTTTCCTTCTGGAAAGGAATTTTTCTCCGTTCATTCTTCTTCGTGTGCCTAAACTTTACATCACCTGTTTGGATGGAAATTGCTGTTTAGATGTGTTTTTCTCTGCTGGGTTCCTTGACTCTATATTTTGATTAAGAGCATGTGAAATATTTTCATCAGATATAATTCTCCCAAATGTATTAGCATTAGCGTTCATGTTCAGTGTATTACTGTTCCTAACTACAACACTAACCCATCATCCTGTTTTTTCTTTTCTCTGTTCTGTGTTTTGCAACCCTATTCAAGTGGAGATGTATAGGATTGCACTGCACATGGTTTCTAATAGTGGTGATGTGACATAGGGCAGCGTCGATGGAGGCAGGCTGTGACAGCAGACATCTGGGTCTCAGTGGGAGGTTAGGAGCCATTTTATACATTGTTGGGAGGATGACAGCTGGAAGCAGCCCTGCAGGTCCTCATCCTTCACTAGGCAGCTTGTATGCAGTCTCCCCTCTCCCCTCTCCCCCTTGATCTCAGTTGCCTGCACACTTGTCTCTGCTGCTCGTGGTCGCTGCTGGCCATTCAGCTCCAGCTTCCATTGTTCTTTAGGGCAGATCTGACAAAAGGCAGTGCTGCTGTTCCAATAGGAGGGTTGCAGAGAGCACCTGTCTCCTCCCCAGGGCCGTCTTAATGCATGGGCCTGATGGGCACTTGCCCGTGGGCCCCATACTAATCTGTGTATGTTAACCCTTGGAAAATTGGAGAACTTCCAAAATTAACAGTAGTTGTAGTTGTCGTAGGGGCCCCAGTACACTGCTTTGCCCGGGGCCCATGATGCTGTTAAGACGGCCCTGCTCCTCCCCTCTGGACTGATTCAACTGTGCGACTACAATGTGTGGTCCGGTAAGGCAAGACCAAGCTGAATGTGGGACACGTTCCAAAAGTGGCTCCTTGGCCAGTTGCTGAAACGAATGTCTTGTAAGAGATGCTGCACTAGAGTGACCTTGGTAGGAATCACAGACGAGGGATAGTAGAGCTCAGTAAGCTTTGGCATCAGCTTGCTGCTTCCCTCACCTTGATTTCTGCTTGTATTTGTGTCTCTTGTTCATTTTGCACAGACTGGACAATTATGCAGAACTAACAGCTGTTGGATGTTAAAGTGACGCAAATGATTCCCAAATTTACAAAGCTGCCCAAACTTCCCCATAGACTCAAGTGTGGGTGATTTTAAAAGTGTGCATTTTAAGAAAGTTGCTCATCTTCTAGGTACACATTTTGCAGATGTGAAGCTGGGTTTGGCAATTAACATTTTTTGGGAAGGTATGCGCCACTTTGTGCTGGCATTCAGGATTACAAATAGGCCATTTTCAAGTGATCTGTGAACCAAAACTATATTCTCATATAACCCTAGACCTTGGCATATTCTGGTAATTCGTTTCTCTAGTGCCAAAGTCAGTAAGATGATCCGCATAGTATAATTGGCCTTAAGGGGGGTGGGGGGGTGGAGAAAAAAGTAAATTGTAGGCTTCCTCTTTCCCCTGTCACCACACATACAACCCAGTTCACATTCTAGTCAGAAGTAGGAAGTGTTAACCCTTTGCCCTCCACTATGGTCAGGATCAATGAGTTCCTGTTGGAGAGAACACAGAAATCAGCAGCTTGAATCTAACACATTTTCCACACATGTGGCTACAAAGTGGGTGACGCAGGACAGAGCCAGCCCACTCTTGGCCCTGTGCTTCCTGGGTGCTTTACAGAGCTGGCAATCCCAGGACAAGCTAGGAGAATGACACTGCACAGGTGATGCTGTAAGCCAGAGTGCTTACCAGGATCCTGCTCTTGTGTCAGGAGGGAAAACTTCATGCCTTCCCTACAGTAGCTCGAGACTGTGTGGACATGCAAGCTGTGACATGAGGTGGAACATTTTCAGCGCTTTATTTTTTCACTGAACAATTTCATTAGCACAAAAAAGTATACCATATTAGGCAAGCGTTGCAGTTTCAAAGTTGTAATTAATACACTTCCTTAGTAAGTATGTGGGAGAATAATGTATGCTATTGAAATATATATGTGTCTCAGGGGGAAGTGGAATGAAGAAACAGTGAAAGCAAAAGTGGAAGTGTCCCCAAAACCTTAGTGGAACAGAATTGAACTCTGTGGAAATAGATGAGTGCATGGCACCACTTCACGCTAAGTTCTTTGAGGTGCTAAAATTAGTTTCAAGATTTTTCAGGACCATTTTTTTAAAAAATAAACAATATGCATGCTATTGTATTTACATTTTTGCAATTATTGCATTAGAATTCTACAGAATGCAGCACTTCTATCACATTACCTGTGCTGTAATTTTCCCCTCATATGTTTAAGATCAAATACTTGTGGTAACTGGGAGAAAAGAGTAACTGTTTTTGTTTTAGATGTGTTGTTTACTAAATGCAAGCAGAATGAGCATGCTGAATTAGATCTCTCTAGGGCAGAGAGAAACTTTCAGAAAATTAGGAACTCTTTGAATTTAAGTGCTGCCACTGCCAAATGGCTACTGCAGAAGATGTGGCTAGTCACAAAATGGTTGCTGTGCGTAAGTGAGAGAAATAGCAAGGTTAGTGGGTGGAAGGGAGGGAGAAATAGCATAGTAAAGAGAAAGAGAGAGCAAGCCATAGGTTAGGACTGGGACGAACAGCAGGTAGACAGGCAAGGAAGAGAGAAAGATCAAGGCTAGGGGCTGAAAGAGATTGAAGGGGGAAGGCTGGGGAAGGGAAAGGGAGAGCCAGAGCAAGAAAAGGGGGAGAGTAGACAGAAAGAACAGAGCTAGCTAGCATTTGGGAATGGAGAGAGAGAGGGCACAGGTTTGCATGGATGAAAGATGCTGGCTGGGGTCACGATGATAGTCTAGCTTTCTGTTCCAGCCCATGGAACAGCAGATCAGTGCCAGATTCAGGAACAGGAAGGAGAATCTGGCACTATACCATTTTCAAGTTTCTTAAAAAAATTAAAAATGATTTTTGATGGTGAGCTTGTGGAGAGCTTTGCAGGTACCCTTGGAGGCCCCTGTGTTGGGGACCCTTGTTCTAGGGCAAAAAGGGACAATTCATGGCCTGAATACTTTGGCTTACATTATAGCCAACAGTGAGGGATGTTGGGAGTTATATGCCAAACCATCTAAAAGGCTCCTGCTCTAGAGTATCAAAGCATTTTCTGATGCAGACTAAAACAACTTCTATGCAAATGAACCTTCTTTGCATCGGGAAAATTTCCAATCCTAGCAGGTTTTTCATATGCAAATAAACTATACAAACTGAATTTGCATTGGGAACTTTGTCAGAAAATGTTCTGAAAAGCTCGTGTTACTAGATGAGAATTCTTACACTCTCAGATGACAAGGATCTCTGCTGTCTAGCCTCAAAGACATCTGAAAATATCTCAAAGGAGTTCACTACATGAATTGAATATGACGGCCATTGTTGTTTTTCTATATGTTCTGTTGGAGCTTCATTCATGAAAACAATCACTGTATAGTAGGTATCACCCTATACTTCTGTAAATAGTTAAACTAATACAGCAGAAAAATCTGTACACTTCAGAACATGAGAAGAGCCATGCTGGATCAGGCCAGGTCGATCCAATCCAGCATTCTGCTCAAATAGTGGTCAACCAGCTGTTCATGTGAACCCACAAGCAAGACAGGACTACAATAGCACCCTCCTATGAGGGCACCTGTGCCCTTCTGCCATGTTCCCCAGCAACTGGAAGTGGCATATAGCTATCAGGACTAGTAGCCACTGATAGCCATATTCTCTCTGAATTTATCCAGTCCCTCTTTAAAGCTCTCCAAACTGGTGGCCATCACTATGTCTCATGGAAGTAAATTCCATAATTGAACTATGTGTGGACACCAGTGTTTCTTCCTCTCCAGCCCCCTCTCAAGAAATGGAAAGAAAAAGATAGACTCATACATTCCAGATATATTTGGATATCTGGCATGCCCTGCTTTTATTTCTCCTGTAGGGCACATGATTCTTTATCTATAGTTTCTTGAAGAGGCTAAATAAGCATCTGTCAGGGATGGTTTAAGTCTAGCAAATCCTAGTGTAATGCAGGTGTTTGGATGGCTTGACCCTTGCGCTCCCTTCCAGCACTCAGACACTCTCCCTGGGAATTGCTTGCCCTGTTTCTCCAGTATAGCTTGAATCTAGTGACCTTCAGCACAGTGTGCAAAGCTCATCTTTACTGAATTATGAAAGAGGGCATGGGTGTAAAGGAAGACAGACATGCTGAAGCTTTATTTTGAGCATTGGTGCATCTATTTTTGTCTGACTAGCACTTTAACTGGATTGTACCTCTTTCTCATTAAGCCTATAGCTACTCAGCTTTAAAGAAATTCAGTGGTTTTAAAAAAGATTTTCAGCAAATCAACACTTAGATATTTTTCCTCATTAAACTTTTGATTGTGAATTAATGCCTTCTACTGCCTTGCAATATGCTGTCTCTTTGCATTTGCTCCAGCCCCTTAGCAATAAAGTCATATTTCTATATTTGGTGGAAACACAATCTTTTACATGTCGGCAGATTTATGTGGTCATAAAAGCAAGATTATGACTGCAGCATTGGGTCAAGATTAAGCTCGGATGCTAAGGGGAAATTTGCTAGTATTAACATATGAGTGAGAGTAGTAGTACTTCATTTTTCCCTCTCTCTTAAAGAGGGAGTTCTTCCCTTAATCTTTGTCCTTGTATAAAGGATTGTCATTGTAATTTAAAAAAATAGGAATCCAAGGCATTTCTGCTTGGATATTATTTTAATCCATGATGTCAAGAGCACTGGACCCTTCTTGATTTGCTGTCATGGATACACACTGCTATAATGGATATGGTGCTGTAGATATGCTCATTTCAGGTCAGGTGACCTTGTCCAGTTTATTTATGATTATTATTAACGGAAATGCTAGCTGTCAGGCATGATCAACATGAATCAAGAGAAAGCCCCTTTAAGAGAGGCCATAAAGTCTTTTAAGGAAATCACTAGCAGTCTTGTCAGGTTTCACAATTACTTTTGAAGTTCCAACATACTGCAGTGACTGAATCCTCTTTTCTCCTTGTCTCCTGGAGATTGCGATCTTGTTTTCTTTTGGCTTTTCTTAAGTGCACTACTTGTACATACTTATGTAATGGTTGTTAGAACCTTGGAGATGAAGAGCCCATGACAGGTTTTGAAAGACAAGACCAATTTACCTTTCAGTTTTCATTCTGGTTGGATTTCAGGTTCTAAGCATAACAAGTACAGGAAGATGCTTGTAGCTACCTGAAAGTTTGTAGCTTAAACAAAGATGTATTGTGTAATAATACAGGCAGGCAGGAACACACACACACACCTCTAAGTATATATGGACATTTTCCTGGGAATACTTTAACAGCGGGCCTAAACTTTCCATTATTTGCCACCGTGGTCTAGTATTACACAACCACTGTGCTGAAACAGTGAAAAGACAGTTCATGGCAAAGTCTGGATTCAGTTGTACTAAATAATGTTCACACTTGTCTGCCTCCCATCATTCTATAAGTGTTTCATACTTATTTGTATAAATGTATTCCTGTTGTGCACCTTAACCACTCCCATTACATAGGTCAGGAGGCAGACAGCAACCCTAAATCAGCCCATAGATTCTGGGTGGTTTGTGAACTTGGCCAACAAACCACCTTCTCTGGGTTTCACAGCAGGCTGCAGTTGCGGCTTGAATATTCAAAAGATGCACATGACACTACCCAAGCATTTAGTGTGTGTGTGTGTGTGTGTGTGTGTGTGTGGCAGGCCTTCCCTCTCTTGCCACCTCCTGCATCTGTGCAGCTCCTAACATCTCTTTACCCTGCAGAAGATGAATCCTCAGCATGGCATGCGTGATAATGCTGGCTTCAGCAAGCCACGAGGCTGTCGGCTGGCCTGCAGAACAGCCACTCAGGCATCAGGCATGCCAGGAAAAGCTATAATACAAAGTAGGGGATGCCGCTCAGGCAAACTGAAGGGCGTTCAAGTCCCATTGATCCTAATTGGAGTGTTCAGTAGGTACTTAACTCCCTCTCTCACTGACATCGATGGGGCTCAAAAGTTCTTCACTTGGTGCTTTTAAAATTAGGAATGCCATGGCAAAAACGAATCCGGTGGTTCTTTGGAAACTGCTTGATGTTAGAAGTATGCCTGCGTGGATGCCTTGGCTTGGCTGCACATCAGTATGCAGGCAAAGCCACACAGACACGGCTGTGACTCCTCCCCAGGGCCCTGCAGGAAGCTTTTTCCAAGTCCTGCAAATGGAAGTGCTTTTAGTTAGAGGAGCCATGGCCTGAACCTGGTCCCTGTGCAGGAGTGCATACTAAGGGTCCTTAACACACACTCGCTGTCAAAAGCACCCGTATGTGAACTCTTAGTGTGAAGGCTCAAATCCCATCGATGGGCAATGAATATTCTAGTTAATAACAGCAATGTGTGCATGCAAAACTAAAAGCAGCACACCCTTCCGCTGTAGTGCTCAAGGAAATGATGCCAGCCCTTCTCCCAGTAAGCAAATGCAATTCTTCCCCGTGTTTTTGGACTGATGATTACCATCCTTCTTCAACCTGGTGCCTTCAAGATATGTTGGACTGGGGGCGGGGGCGGTGTTGGAAGTTGTACTTCTGGAAGGTACAGTCAGGAAAGATTGCACTTTCCTCCTTCCTGTAACTAAGTTTAGTCTAAACGTTTTTGCTAAAAGGCCTGAAAAATTGTTATCAGGGAGCCAGGGGGAAGATGTCCATCTTTAAGATTCCTGGACTGCCTTCCCTGAGTCCAGTTTTGCTGATAAAAGGACCACCACTGTCCCTCTGCTGCACGTGAGTGCAAAAAAACTCACTTGAAAGGATCCTTCTTTCCTACACATGGGAGCAGCTCCTCCCGAAAGCTCATGTTAAACTCTTAAACCCATTCTGCTAACACGCAACTCCACCAGCTCATTCTGTTGCACTGTAGTCCCTTAGATTCCCTTTAGCTGGACTTTGAAGGAAGCAGAGCAAGGGATAGTCACCAGCACTGATGGGAACACTGCTCTCCCTTTGGTGAGTGTGCGCAGTGTCTTTGCCAAGGCTAGACTTTGCAGAGGTATAAAATCCTGCTGGTCAGGTGGGACCCAGGCAGCCACCCCCAGGGAAAGTCATGGCAGATAACCCTGCTGCCCTGCCTGTTAAAAAGTCGTTTCGTAGCCTGCTGTTGAGGCTGCAGCTGCATCCGTCGTCTTCAGATTCCCAGAGTGCCTGCGAGGGAATCAGGCTGGTGGGCACAGTTAGGGCCTCAGCAATTACAGAGGCTCTGCACAGCGTGCCTGCTGACGAACCAGGGACCTCTCCTCACCGTTGCCTGCCAGGCCGTGTGCTTTGGAGAGCCAAGCCTGCCAAGCCGTGTGGAGGGAGAGCCAAGCAGCGAGAGCACTGCAGAGAGAGAGCTCACAGAAGCATGAGAGGAGGAAGTGCAGTTGCAGCAGCCAAGCACGGCGGGTGGAGGGGAGGCTGGGGTGGCTGCTGCCAGGAAGCTTGCTTGGTGTGTGGGAAGGAAACCTGGCAGGCCTGCGCTCTGCACACCGCGGGGGCCTTGGGCCGGACTGGCACTCTGCCTCATGTCCGGTGTGCGCGTGCCTTGAAGTATATGCTGCTCCCTGCTGTAGACTAGGGGACACCTTTTGCTTAGTATTTCTAAATGCTACTATTGGGCTTTCTAAATCTCAGCCCTTCAAAATGCCCTTGAGTTTAAACTAGTAGGAGTCTTTCTACCTGAGGTGAATTTGACCCTCTCGGTGTGAATATCCCATTCTTCAGGTGTATCACTCCAAGCAAATCGGTCCTGGAAAGAGAACGGGGAGAATGCAGCAGAATGCAAGCCTATAATTAGGTTTACCTCATACATCAAGGCATCACTTAAGCTCTCAGAAAATCTTTACAAATACTTTTCCTACATGCTATTTATTGGCTTCCACCTCCCATCCCCTGTGGTGTTTCCAATGTGAAACAAGCCCCTGAGCACTGAATAAGTATCATTTGCAACAGGATGAGGTTTTCTGAGGAAACTTTAGTGATCTTCCTCAGAGTCCCCCCTTCCTTCAGGTTTGTATAAAACAGGCTCAGGTCCATTTTCTATAGTTTGATAGATCAAAGGGCTCCTGGTCTGCCTGTAACTGTGATTAATTATTGACTGTAGTGCTGGTTCAGGAGGGAACCAGTTTTCCATCATTAGGAGGATGTGTCTACATGGACTGCAAGATCTTTGGTGCTCCCTTTCTTTTTTAAATGCTTTTGCTTCTCTGTAAACCAATTAGCTCAGAACTGGAAACATGCTAAGCCCACAAGAGAGACTCAGTGCAGCAGAAGCGGCATGCCTGGGTTTTATAGAACGGGGCTTTGTGGCCAGGCTTTAGGGAGCAGCTTGTTACAGGCAGACAAAGGGGCCCAATGTAATTTGCTCCTGGCTGCCTGGCCGGCTGCCTGCTGGCAAGGACTGGGCTGGCTCACTTGGAAGGGAGATCAAGGACGTGGGCATTGAGGCATACAAGAGTTTATGTGGATGACTGCCTTGCGAAAGAGAATTGAGCTACAGGTTCTTTGGATTCAGTGCAAGGACTTAACTCAGCCTTACCTGATTTGCACATCAGATAGAAGCAACAATTAAATCCATAGACTCAGGGTGGATCCTGGAAGGCAACAAAGAGCTCATTAAAGTGGGCCTGAGACAAAATGTTGCAGAAGCTTCTCTTTGAAAAGGAGCATTCCTGTTCAAGGTTCCAGCCAGCCATTCGTTCCAAACTGGCCATTCAGGTTCCTACCCATTTTCCTTGTCCAGCTGCTGCGCTCCCTTCCATGGCTACCAAGAATACCAGTCTTCATTGGGTTGTTGGCAGGAGGAGAGACTGGACCTGTCTGATTTCTAAAAAATCTGTATGCCTTTCTGCAATTGAGAAGATTCCCCCAAATATGCTGATCCTGGTCACTTGTCTTTTGGCCATCCTATTTTGTTTGCATGCACCACTCAGTTCACTATTAGAAGGGAAAATAAGTGATATTTTCTAACATTTGATAAAGACATTTTAGAAACAGTGGTGCTGATTTCAGTGCTTCCAATCCCAGTCAGCTTTGACAGTCAAATCCAGGTGAGGTTTCTTGTTCTGTTTGCTTTACACCAAAACTGTTATGATTAGAGAAAATTAAAGCTCCATCTCTAAAATTTTGAGCTGCGCCGTCTTTAGTTCTTTGTTTGAAACCACAATTCATACTCCTGCTTGTTGGCAAGATTCCCCACTAAGGGAACTGATTAAAAAAAACTGTCATAAAACAAAGAGGCTAAGTGCCAATAATCAGATTGAATTAGATCATTTGCATTTTGGTGTTGGGCCTCTCATGCTGACCGTGTAGTCTGGGAAGAACAGAGGTTTCAAAATCTGTCATATGCCAGTCAGGGTTTATTTGTGAATATCTAGGCAGAGAAGGCTGCTGCCCCTGCTGAGAAGGCCACTGTCAAGGAAATGTTTCAGGTAAAAATATTCCACTAGAAGAGGTATGAACATGCTTAGATAGCAGCAGCCACTTGTACTGATGCACCTGTTCTGTTGCTTTTGTTTTTAAGTGTTAGTACCCACCCTGCAGGTAGAAACCTACATAGGGAAATAAAATTACTCTCCCCAGACTTCCCTGTGGATGAATTTGTATCTTCTTGATAATGATTTCCAGGAAGTGGTGAATAAAAGAAGCAGAAGTGTCATACTTGGACTTTCACTTCTCAGCCAGATTGGCATGGGTACTTTGCTACAGGCACCCAGAACCTGCCTTGGGTGATTGGCAGAGCTAATACCTAGATTTCTGGACTTTGTGGTGAACTGTATGAGAGGAAGAAGGGGGCAAGATTGGCCCCAGTGGCCCTCTGTGAGTCTCTTCCAGCTTCGTCATGATTTAAATAAGCCCTGAACACCAAAGAGTAAGAAGGGGTTGTTGTTGTTGTTTTTGCTTTGTGCATCTGGATAAGAGAAAAGCAAAAGCAATGCTATATATAAAACAGCCAAACATGTTCAAAAACCCAAACCAAACATAGCGTAGAAATAAGGCTGCCTTCTCTTAAAATACCATATTCCAAGCTAGAAGGTTCAGACTGTGAAAGTAAGCTAGAAGAAATGGAAGGGTTGTAATATGTTGCTGAAATGCCAAGATTTGTCAAGAGGCTGATGAGGACTAGACCGCCCCTGGTTTGGGGTGAGACCCTGTAGAATGGGGAGAGGTGTGAGTTCATTAACCCAGTGGTAAAAGCCAAATATGCAGAGCAATTCATGTCCAGTGTTCCTACCATCTGGCCTGCCACCAGCATGAACCTGTCTGGGGGTAGAGCCAGATGGTTTTGGAGGGGAAGAGAAGAGAGAGATTACATTTGGAATCAGCTCCTGACATGAGCAAGAACTGACTCTACCAATCAGAGGAATCATTGCTTTGATAGATGCTATGTGTTAACACCTTCACATTGCAAAGCCAGCCTCCTCAATAAAGGAGTATTCTTGGGGTCATGTTGGATTGCAGGCACAGTCTTTGGAATAAAAGCATCACACATAGTTTTCATCCCCACAAGTCATGGTAATGGCAGTATGGATGGTAATTCATACACAGAGTTATTTTTTAACTTACGAGTGCCTTCATAGCAGTAAAAGGAGCTGATGAACCTCTGTGTGCTTGGTGACCCCTTTAAACACCTGAATACTGACTGGAAAGCAGAGATGGTGGAATGGGCCCCAATTGCATTTTTTATTGTTGTTCATTAAAAACAACAGCATTGATTTTCTCAGGTCACACTCAGGCCATTCCATGCAGCAAATCTGTGTTGAAAGGGATCAGAGTAATCATTTTTTACACGCTTGGCTACCACGTGCCCGTACTGAGCTTTCAACCGCATGAATATAGGAATGATTTAATAGAGGAAGTAGCAGTGGGCTATTGTGCATGTTGAAAGCTCTCCGGAACATGCATGATTGAGTTGGACACCACTAGGCCACTTGTAAATAAAACCTGCCTACTTGGCTGGCTTGGAATTAGCTTGCAGGAACACAGTCACCACTGGCTTGTCTGGCATTGTGCCTTCGCTTTTGGGAAAGTAGGGAAAGGGAATGGACCAATTCATTTTTTAAAAGGAAGCTGTGCTTAGAGTGCCTGGGACCGTAAGCAGCTGGGAATCGCTTACAATAGCATCAGACAACTGACACAGAAATAGTGAACTGGCATCTAGTCCCTGTGAAGATAAGCAAGGCAGGGATTGGGGGGAATCACTGTGCAACGGGTAGCTGGAGATGTGTGGGTATTTGGCACTGTCTGCTAAGAGCTGTATTTTCCCTGGGACTCCCCCCAAATTACTTGTCCGTCCACCATGTGCAATGAGGCTGTAAGGGTCTGCCTCAGACCTAGATCAGGCAGCACAGGGAACATGTGGAAGAAATGGGGGTGGCGGTGGAGGAAAGGCTAAATGAAATAACTAGGACATATAATCAGTTAATACTGACCGGAGACAAATATGTGGAATTTTATTGAATTTTACACAGTTTTCCCTTGAGAAAACTTCAGTGTTTAACTTCCTAATGAATAGTTGCATGATAAAAAGTTGCCCGCTGTATTGTGTCTTCAACAGGAAATTGAAGGTCTTTCTTCTATTTATTATGATTAACATTCCCATTGGAATTCTTTTATCTGTACTGCTGTTACAGTATGTGAACACATGAAGACTCTAGCTGTCAGCCACATGCTAACAGGCTCAAACAACAGTCTACACTCAGGTGTCCTCATTCAATCAACTGATGGCACATTTGGCTGCCATCTTGGTACAACTGGCACAATTGGATGCTTTCAGAGTCAGATTCGGACTGTCTTGCAGTAAGGGAGTATATAGAATCAGTCCTTAATCAATATATAAAACCAGTCCTCCTGCAGCCAGGTGTCCTCACCACTATATGGAAGGCGTCAGGCCAGCTCCTGCATGTGGTTAAGACAGGTCACTCCCAATATTTGTTTCCCCCTTCTCCTTGGAAGGGCTTTTCCAGATGAGCTCCAGTTATCAGCAACACTTCTGCTTTTTACTGGAAAACAGTAGCTCTGGGGTTAGTCCCAGACAGATGTGTCAGGGAGGCAGCTTGTCTTGCTGCTTGGAAGCCAGTTCTTTACTTTCTTCAGGCAGCAAAACAAGTGGAGCAAAAGGTGTGAGTTTTCCAACCCTTGAAGTCTTGAAAACTCGGAAGAAGAATATTGAATCTTGATTATGGGAAGGAGAGGAAGCAGGGGGCAAGGGAAAGATAAGAGAGTGCCATGTCTTAAAGGTTCTATCTAAGATCAGGTAAAGAATCTTAAATTGCATCACTGGACTTTTTCTTAAGAAAATCAGTGCAGTCCTAGACTCACTCTATTATTGAAATACTTAAATGCTTGTTTACTTGTTATTAAAACTTACTTTGTTAGAGACAGTAA
Source organism: Varanus komodoensis (assembly GCF_004798865.1). Taxonomy (NCBI): domain Eukaryota; kingdom Metazoa; phylum Chordata; class Lepidosauria; order Squamata; family Varanidae; genus Varanus; species Varanus komodoensis. The sequence goes on along the minus strand of NW_025335268.1, from coordinate 21,268,817 downwards.
CAGCACATTTCTATGCATGTCATCTTGGAAATAACTGTCAGTGGCTTCAACAGGACTTACTTGAACATAAGTGCATACAGTAGCAATGGCTAGCCATTTAGAGACAGAGTGCCCACACTGCAACCCAAAATTCACTTATCTATCGCAAAGTGCCAACACTACAATAAAACCTGAAAGCTGAGGTTTTAGTTTAAAAAATAACCTCACAGGCAGTCTAAGCAAACATATATACAGTGGTACCTTGGCTCACGAATGTAATCCATTCCACGACTCTGGTTGTGACCCAAATTGGTTGTGACCCAAGTTAAATTTCCCCATAAGGTTCAATGTAAATAAGGTTAATCTGTTCTGTGACTATTTTTTTTTAATCAGAAATTTTGAAACAAAGTGACAAAGAACAACAAAGTAACAAAGTACTGTACAGTACAGTGGAGAACACTAACCTAGGTGGGGTAGGGAGGTTATTGTTTTGAGGGCGAGTCCCCCTCCATAAGGACATTGGGGAGATCTCCTTCAGGGGTTTCCTCTCTTCTTTGTCTCTTAGCTGCAGGGTCAATTTTGGTGAAAAATCTGTCTATAGTCACTTGTTTTTTCCCACGCTGCATAACCCTCTGGAAACATAGAAACAGAAAAGGAAATGAGAGACCACGTTATTGTTCATCAGATTCAACACTCTGTTCGTTACATTTATGTTGGGGTGGTGCTTCTCAAAGAAACCCTGGCATGGGCGCGCTCCTGCAGGAAAGATGGGCGCAATCTCGGCCATCTCCCGCCCCCCAACCAGCACGATTGCGGCCATCTCCCGCCGCCCCCCCCCCCGAGTGGGGAGATGGCCAGGATCGCAGTTGTGTTAGTGCAGGGAAGACGTGCGCGATCACTGGTGCGCTCCTGCAGGAAAGACGGGCACAGCACAGCACAGCCGTGATCACACATGTCTTCCCTGCATGAACGCAACTGCGATCCTGGCCATCTCCCCACACATTACAACCATCAAACTAATGCCAGGACACATTGCTTTTCTAACCCTAACCCCACCTTGGTGCACACCCCTAACCTTAATATAGTTGAAAAATTTCATTGAAAAGAGACCGATTTTGAAAAAGCTCTACTTGAGTAGCTTTTTCTACACAGCTCATTCTTTCGGCCCATTCTAATCACTTTCCTACCATCAAAATAATGCCATGACACCTTGTTTTTCTAACCCTAACCCTACCCTGGTGCACACTCCTAACCCTAATATAGGGGCAAAGTTCCACTGAAAAGAGGGCGATATTGAAAAAGCCTTCCTTGAGTAGCTTTTTCTGCACAGCTCATCATCTCTGCCCATTCTAAACACATTCCAACCATCAGAATCATTCCAGGACTGCTCATTTTTCTAACTCTAACCCAAGTGATGGCGAACCTTTTAGAAACCAAGTGCCCAAACTGCAACCCAAAATCCATGTATTTATTGCAAAGTGCCAACACTGCAATAAAATCTGAAAACTGAGGTTTTAATTTAGAAGGAACAACTCACAGCCAGTCCAAGCAAATATATATATTTATATATTTATAAATATATAAGCATAAAGGATATAGATATCTCCTTGGCAGCGCACTGACTGGCCATGCGAAAGCTCGGATGAGTTGCAGCTAATGAGTCGCGGCTCGTGCCATCATCGCCTGTTGCTGCTGCTCCCTTTTGAGCATGCGTGTGGCCCCTTTGTGCACTGTTATCCAATGCTCAACTTCTGGGGTGATGCTGGGGTGACTTGGCTTGCATGCCTACAGAGAGGGCTCTGCGTGCCCAGTTTGGCACACATGCCACAGGTTTGCCACCATTGGTATATAGGATTGCCACCTAACGGTGCAACCTATCCATTTTATTTATTATTCATTACTGCATTTATATCCCACCCTTTTTCCTCCTGCAATGAAGCCAGGATCACCCTCTTCTCCAGTTTATTTTTACAACAACCTTGTGAGTAGGCTAGACAGAGAGTCTCAGACAGAAAAAGCCCTAAATTTCCCAGTATTCCACAGCCAACATCATATTTCTGTCTAAACATGCAGTCTGAACAACTCTAAATCTAGAACTTAATATAATGCCAGGCGAACACTCTCAGGAGAACATGAAGCGTCTGAAAGGGGCTCTGGTCTTACTCTCAGGAGCTGCACATCTGCTGTTCTTTATCATAATAAGTCACACCAGTAGGAGTGAGTTTGATTGCCGGCATTATTTTGATGGCAGCCATTGGATCTTTGCACTGGCACTGGGATGCTGCTTTCTGATCCCTTGAAAAGTATAGTGTTTGTTTGGTAACCTGCTCTGAATTTTAATTTGCATCTTTCCAAACAAGTAGAGCAAAGAGTAAAGCCAAAGCAGTGTCAAGCTTTGAAATTAAATTTAATCAGTCAGTTTATTGATACACATTAATTAGCATTATCTTTATATAAAAATAAAATCATTAACTTGAAGGCACGGTTAAGCTCATTACAGTTAGTGTGTGTGCATGTGTTCAAGTGGACACTTTTTGACTGCTTAAAGTGTCCCCCTTTTGTGTCACCATGAATTCTTGGTGACACTCACCTTAAAACATGACTGTGTAGATGTATTATCTTACACAATCCATCTCAGGCAAAATCAGATAAACCACGGAGACTAAGTGGAAGGACCAAAAGGCAGCAGGAATTCTTCGTAAGTCACACCATACTTTCTGTGTCCAGACTAATAAGTAGCTCATTAATCAATGCTTATTTAAAGTAGATTAAGTTTCAGATCACCTTCTCTGCAAGTAGGAAAGATTGTTCTTTCTCCTCCCCCCTCCTTTTCCACTGCTACACTTAGCAAGATGACTAAGCATTTACAAATGTGGCTCAAAAGGTAAGAACCCAAATATAAACAAGATCAGTCAAATTCACAAGGATCTTCAGAAAAAGCGTGGATCTAATTCCAACATCACAGCTAATGGACCTTTGAAATGGATGGATCATGTATTATGCAATCAAGTGCACTTGTTCAGTTTAGGCAACCTATCCATCTCTTCCTGAGAAAATCCACTTGCCATAGCAGGAAATGTTCCATAAGAAAAGCACCCAAACAACCCTCTGTTAGAAGCAGAAGCAAAACACTGTTATCTAGAATCCTATCTCCAGTTTTTCCCCAACATTGTTTTTAGTTTTCAGATAACCACACAGCCGTCTTTCTAATAACAATATTACTTGGCTATTGTGATTGTACAGGGATAGCAGGGATCAGCTTTAGTCAATTGGCTTCCAGTAGTTTTTCAAACTGAAACATGAATTACTTTGAGCAATTCTTGGTTTGTGTTTAATGTTAAACCAGTTCATTTCTGAGAGTCATCAAAACTCTTTTATTTGGGGATTAAAAATAATCTGTGTGCACTCACAGTACTTCCTTCCCATTGGCACAGGACCGAACCCTAACAGCCAAGACATTTCCTTTAGAAACTGTCCCAGACTATCTGGGCCAAACGGGCCCAGATTCACATGGTGCTCCATTATGAAGAAACCCTTATTTCTTCATGAGGAACTGACTTTTCCCCAAGGATACAGACAATGGACAGAAGGAGTCAGAAGGAGTCCTTGCAGTGCTCTGCAACAGAAGGAATCTTTGCAGTGCTTTATTTGGAGATACTACACCGTGCAAAGTGATCATAATCTTACACTTGACCTGTAATTCCCTTTGATATGGCCACCCCAATGTTGTTGGAGGCACTAGTTCATGAGTTGTCATGGATGAGTTGAGTTACTGCTAGTTTTGTTTTGTTTTTTACATCTGGGTCTTGTTTTGAGTTTTGAATGGACCAGGGGTAAAATGTAGTGCAGCTGCTCCAACACCTGTCAGTTCAACATGCCAACTGTACTCTCTTCAGTTGTGATTCTCAAAAATAGTAATCACTGACTCTCAGGTTGCATCCTGCTGTCTTTTGTCCTGCTATCGCTGTCTACCTTTCCCCTTTCTTTTGGTATCTGGCACCACAAGACCCAGGACTCTGCCAACAGAACTCAGCTGAGCTCTGCCAACTGAGCCATTTGGCTGTGTCACATTTGCAGAGGCACAAATGGTACAATCCTATGCCTGTCTACTCAAAAAGAAATTCCGTTCGGTTTAATTGCACTTACTCTCAGGTAAGTGCCTGCAGCATTGCACCTTTGAGTTATTGTTTCCCTCTATTTGGAGTGAGTAGAGAGTCAGTTTTCCCTTTCTGGAACCCATTCTGCATTGTTCCACTATCTGTTTCCACTGTGAGCTTTTTGTATTACTCTCTCATTCTGTAACATTTTGCAATTCCTGTGCTAATTGCCACCAGTCAAAGCAAAGATCAAATGCAACAACATCCCCTGTGCAACACAGAACATATATGTAAGCATTTAAGGAACTGCAATATCATAGAAGCTTTAATGGCAACGTTCAGAGCTAAATCTTTCTTGCTCTTGGTTCCTTGCATGCTGTATCTTTCGCAGGAATTAGAGGCTCATTCTTTGTTTTTAAAAAAGGCCTTACAATTGATTTCTCCAGGTTCTCAGAGACGGAGACTCATTCCAGCTTTATCACTTGACACAACATCCCCTGTAAGGAAACCAACCAGCCCAGCAGTACGCTGGGTAGATGGACCCCTGCGGAGCGCTCAGAGGGGAATGGGGGAGCCCTTTGAGATCAAAGTCTATGAGATTGATGATGTGGAGCGGCTCCAGCGACGGCGCATGGGTGACAACAATGTGAGACCATCCTCATGGATTTATTTCCATTTTAAAAATACAAATAAGTCAATTGTGTCTTGGTGTATTTTGCTCATGTATACTGGTATCTTCTTGGCCCTTTCCCTGGACCAAAAGGGAAGCGTAGAGCAACCACTGTTGCTGCAAGTGAAGTTTGCAAGTAACTCTTTAAGAAACTTGCAAAGAACAGATAACTTGTTAGTCCAGGTACTGAGCTTCTGTAATTGTTACGTTCCACTCCATGTATTGAGCTCCATGTATTGAGCTTCTGTAATTGTTACCTAGCTTCTCTAATGCTTCCATGGGAGGTGGTTGAAGCCCCATCCATGAGGGTGTTCAAGGATGGGCCAGGCATGCACATGGTAGGCATGTCATGAATGGAATCGGCTGGAGCTGGGGGTCATACTAGATGGCCCAGGAGACCCCGTCTGACTCACTCTGTTTCTATGTTACTACCAAGAATTTGCCTGGAGGAAATCTAACTTGGTCTCATTTTTCCCTTTCCCTTTTTTCCTATCTGCTTCTCTTCATATATCCTATTGAGTAGGAAGTGATTTGCTTCCATGCTAAACTGAAAATCTTGGAGCATCGGCAGCAGCGAATTGCTGAGGTCAAGGCCAAGTATGAGTGGTTAATGAGGGAGCTGGAAGTGACCAAGCAGTATCTGATGCTGGATCCTAATAAATGGCTCAGTGAATGTAAGTTTTACTGCGCAAGTTTGATACATTTCATTGGACACAACAGTTTACCATGCATTAGCTACTTCATGAGCAGTTATGTTTATAAGCAAAGACTGAATTGACATTTGATCTGAGATGGATGTAGGTTGAACGTGCTTCTAGAACCATACACACAAAATCCTGCCTAAACGATGGCATCAGAACCAAGTGGGCCAATTTGATCAAAAGCTGAATCCAGGAATTGTACGGCACTGTAGTGAGGAATATTGCCGTCACTAGATTAACGCTTATGCGTCTCACTCCACAGCCTTTGAAAATGAGATTTTTTTTTCCTTTTGCCCTCAGATCACTCAGACATATGAATTATATTATAAATCTTCTCTCCTGCTGTGAAATAATACTTTAAGGCAAATTTGACTCTTGGTTGAAATGGCTTATGTAAGATACTAATTTCATTGTTATATATAGCCAGAAACGGATATAGTTGATACAACTCAGTCATAAAAGGATTAAAGAATCCCACATTCAAATCATGATACCTCTGAAGAAGAAAACAACATTTTTTTAAGGATATAAATACAGCCAAATCTCCATAGTAGTACCAAACATGCATGAGGACACCTTTGATGGGAAGGGATAAATAGATGTAAAGCAAAACTGTTTTGCTTCTGGTTGCTTGGAGCTGTTACAGGTTAGTGGGGAGTTAGGTAGAAATTATCATTTATAATAAGCATTTTTCTGCCCTTATGCAACCAGACGATCTGAGCTCCAGTCCAATGACAAGAATAGTCCTTGCTAGCCAAGGGCATTGTCTGATGACAAAGACATGTCCTTAACATGAACTGTGGCACTGTAGCCAATCTACATTAAGAATAGATTGTGTGGAACTGGCTGTCATTTAATTATTTCCTGTATTAACAACATGTGGTATTTAAGACACAAGCCCTGCTCTTAGACCTCAAATATACAAAGTGACACACACACACAAGGGAACTGCAGATGAATAGAAGAAGAGATCACTTTAACAATGCCAGAGCAAAGAAGGCGTCGTCATTCTGTTGGGACCAGGCTGGTGTTCCTGCTGGATGGAAGTGCTTCAGCAGACTTGATCCTTTGGCCAGGGACGTGGGCCTTCTGTGGTCACAGTCATGACTAGCATGAATTGGCAGCTGCCTGCCAAGTGGCAGAGGCAAATTGTCTGAAAAGCACCGGCTTGGTTAAGCATCTGTGATCCTTGATAACTGACCAGTTTACATGCACTGGAACATGCATTCTCAGGTGATTTACAGCAATGTTTAAGGGTAAATTAGCTTCCTCTATGCCTTAATATAGTAATTTGCCTCCTTTGGAAATTAGTCCCTCCTTTCAAATGATAATTTTCAGTATAGGAAGTAATATACATTCACATTATATGCACATTAGTACATATGAAGAAAGCATGGCTGTTCTGTTATTGGAAGACTGTGATTGGCCACAGAATCATCCATTGTGAAGCTCATATGCACGTGAGTTTACGTAAAAGAGAGACTGATTGTCTTGTTTCAGGTAGTCCCATTCGCCTACAAAAAAGAAAAAGAGCCATGTACCTAGGAGCAGTTTCATTGTTTATTCCACCAGAGCAGATAGCCTTTTAGTTGCTTCAAACCATACCAAGTCCCCTGTGGTGCCTCAGAAACTAACAGTTTTTGTGTGTGCCATAAGCTTGTGTGGATTTGAATCTCTTTTGTAAATACCATCCTCAGTTGGCAGAGATATATATGAAGAGAGAAAGAGGGACTGATAACACAAGCAAAAGGTCCTAAAAGCAAAGTGTAGCAATGAATGTGATATTTCTATGACGTTTTCAAGAGAGTAGGTGATAAGGACAGCATCATTTATCCACAACAGTCCTCACTGGAGATAATATTCTCTTTCTAGTTGTGCTGTGCTAATTTAACACCAAAGTAGGAAGGAAACCCAGTCTGATTTGCTGTAGATTGGTCGTTTTGGATGGCATGCCAAGGAGGCAGGCTGCAAGCAAGGAGGAATAACAAGTCAATCTATCAGACTGGAGAACTCAGTACAGGACAGGCCCAAGAGAATAGCACCAGTCTTCAGTGAAAGTTGCTCATTTGCTTGCCTGCAAATCAGTAGCAATTATGTAATTAAGTGATGAGGTGTTGAAATCAAAGATGCGTTTCTGCACAGGGAGAAGAATCCAGATGGGTCCTTGCATCTCCACCAACTTTCTTGTGCCCCACCAATTTTGTTGCACAGGTGGGTTCCCCACAAGAGAGGTTTAACACATTCCAGATGAAATCAGAAACTTCTCAGAGAAATCCCCAAATGAATAGGAATGTTCTTTTCTGGATTGGGTTGTGGGAATAAGCTCCCTTTTGTGAGTTCTGCCAACTTGTCCAATTCCAGAAATGAACACCTTTGCTTATTTCAGTTCCTCAAATGGTGGGTGCTGCTTGCAGACATAAATTGGTGGGGTGCCCCATTGCATTCTGCCCATGAATCTGCTTCTGTACTCAAGAGGATGTGCCCAGCAGAGCGGAATTAAGCGACAAGTCCAGCAGTGTTCTTCTACTGCTTGTGCAAGTGGATGGATGATCCCTGGTATACAGCCTTCTTGTGAGAGGTGCACTGCCTATATTCTTGCAGAGATACTTCCTTGGTCCCATCCATTATGGATGAAGACCTTTCAAGTAAGGTAGGAATTGCAGCTCTGACTTTGGCACTGTGCTGGTTTTCTCCTGCCTCTCCAACAGCTTCGGTTTCTTTTCTCATAGTTGATCTGGAGCAAGTATTTGACTTGGATTCTCTGGAGTACTTGGAGGCTCTGGAGTGCGTCACTGAGCGACTAGAAAACCGGGTGAACTACTGTAAGGCCCACCTCATGATGATAACCTGCTTTGACATCACTTCCAGGCGCCGGTGAAGGGTTAACCTCAAGAACATTCTGGACTATGTCTCCCCTTCCTCCCTTTTCAACAGCAGCCCAAAGACACAGAATGAGGATGGAGGTTGGTGTCATGTTCCGACTGTGTGTGGGAGAAGAGAAGTTTGTCTTTATTATGCTGAAGAGCAGAGCATAAACTGAACAGATGATGGTGAAAAGCAAAGATGCTGAGAAATAAGGATGTGGAGTCTCCTAGCCTGAAAGAGCACTTTGAGAAATCTGTAAGGACATGTTTGTAAATAGGAACTGCTGTCAGAAGTGACTTTTTCCCTCACAATAACTGAAGAGGGAGAAAGAGCAGATGTAGGGCCACTGCTGAGTGCACCATTAAAGTAAAAATACGTGGAAAAACTTTTTAAGTGCCTTGCAAATCTTTATTATCCAAACATTTATGTTCATACTTTCTTGTATACAGATGGTGCTAGTCAAGAAAAAGAAAAAGACAAAAAATCAGAACACATTTTTTTGAAATGTATTTACATTGTTTTTTTCTCTTGGTGTTTTATCCTATTTCTGACTTGCTGTTTCTATGTAACTTGTGTTTGTAGAGAGATTTCTTAACTGATTCTGCATATAAATAAATGTTAACTGTCTTTTATTGTGACACACCAGAGTAAGGCCACTCAAAGAAAGAGGAAAAAGCTCCTAGATTAACCCCAAATCTTTGACTCTAATGGAGGCGGAGAGGTCTCCCGGCCCTTATTATAAAAGAACATAACTGTGGATTTTCTGGCAAAATGACAAGACTTGACTTGGTATTGACCTTACTGGCAATATTAGTGCCTTCATTGGTCTTTTGTTTCTGGTCCTGAAACAGTTGTACTTACAACACCACATCTTACAGAAGTTCAAGCAATTACATGAAGGGCATGATCCTATGACTTCCCAGTGTGGTCAGGGAGGCCATGCAATTTTTCAGAATCCTAGCTCCAAGATCCTGCAATTACAGGATTTCAGACCTTGGGCTCCAAGGGCTGATCTGCTGTCCCACTCCCCACACAGCCAGCATGGAAAGAACCACACCAGCCACCTTCTTCCTGGACATCCAGTGGGCCTTAGATGGGGATAAAGGGAAGGGAGAGGAGGAAAGGAGGCTAGGGCTGAGGACAGGCTGATTCCTGCTGATGCCCCAGCCGCCGTGCCTCACCATCCTCAGTACTCTACCTTGATGGCCAGGAATGGCTGCCTAGATAAAATACCCAGTGTTTCATTCTGGCACAGGATGCACATAAGTCTCCCAATTCAGAGGGTTTGGGGCCTCAAGGGTGCAAGGCATAGGACTGCACCCTAAAACTCCTATTTTTTTTTAATGCAGCCCCTCTCCCCCCACTATTTGGTGGGTTTCTAGTCTTGTCCTGGAAAGGCCTTCATTATAGTCAAGGAGACACCTGTAAGGGCATCCCTCTATTTTGGCTGCATGACCCACGAGCATAAGGATTACTTTAATCAATCCCGGGCTCATTTAGCTGAGCCTTCATTCTTCATCTTTAAAAGTTGCCAGGCCAGAGGCCACTAGGAACTTAGAAACTCAGCTTCGGAATTATGGCCACCCTCTCTTATTGGAATTTGGTACACCATATTGTTGTTTGATATGTCATGCTGGAATTTTCCAAATCCAGTTCTCTTTAGGATGCAATTGAACCATGAACTACAGTGAGTATGAAAGTAAAAAGAGAGGTAGCAGTCCTGCCCCTTTTTGCCTGACTTGATATTGCAGTGCAACAAACCACACAGAAGAAAGGAAATAATAAATGATCATTGCTTAATTTTGTGTGAGCAAGGCAAAGAGGGAGTGAAAGAAAGTACATGATGTTATGCTAAGGAATCTCCAAAAATCCCCCAGCCTGCATGATCAGCTGAAAGGATGGAAATTCTGCAGATAGTGGAAATGATCCTTCACTTTAGAGTTTGTTTCCTCAAAGATAACATTTTGCACAAAACATTTTTCCCACAATGTTCTTGGGAAAGGTAAGGCATGAGTTCAAATTAATGTATTTCTTCACAGATTAAAATATACAGTGGTTTTATGTTCACCTTGAAAATAATACAGGCTCCATACAGGTGCTTAGCTATCAGCTTCTCATCCGTTATTTTTTTCCTTTGCTCCCGAAGAAAAGCAAGCTCAGAGTTTTGCATGAGGAGTTGATATTGGTGTCACCAAGGGAGCAACCCAAAGTCAATGTTTACTTGACTTTTGCCTGAATGGAAATCTAAGGGGATGTGTAGAAGAGGAAGAACCGACAATATTTGGACAGCACATTGTGGTTCTGCATCGGTTATTTAACCTACAGGCAGCAGGTTACAAATGTAGCACCTTCTACCGGTTCTTTGTGTCATGTGGACCCACTGAGCATGGGTTAAGTGAGGATAAACAATGAGTAAGTTAGCGGGGTTTAACTCTTGCATAGCCCATTTTTGCCACAATACAGGAACCAGCAATGCAGCACGTTCAATGCCAGCTGCAGCTTCACTAGGCCTTCAGTTAGGGGATTACATGTTCAGCACATTCCTTTTGCACATTGAATTCCCAGTTTAGCTAGGGCAGTGGGATTGGGACGCTGCTTTTTCACATGGGTAGCCTTATCTTGATCAGGTCACCCTCTCTGGAGAGGAAACCACCGCTAATTAGCATTGCTTTGCTGCATATTCACTAGGTTAATCTCTCCCACTGTGTATTTCATATCCTCTTTCACAGAGTAAAATAAAAACGTTATGCCACTTGATTCAGCTATTCTGTTTTTCACTTAGGTTTTGTGAAACACAAAATGAGGGAAACAGGACATACTTCCTGTTGGAATTTGCTTTCACATCTGTTTTACTAAAAGTCCATCAGATAATTGATGTTGTCTAAGGAATATTACATTTTCTTATGTGCGGAACATATTTGTAATACATTAGCAGATTTGTCCTAGATACAGAAGACACAAAGTAGTTTCAGTAGTTAGCTGTGCAGACCACCCTTTTATGCCAACTTCAATTATATGTACCCAGAGCAGCGTGGCATAACCCGAAGCATGCTCGGTCAGAAGCCAGGCCCTGCACACGACTTCCTCCAGGCAAGTGTGCAGAGCAGCTTGCAGCATTCACGCCATGAATATGCGCTTGGTTTCATAATGGATGGCCAAATGATATCTGGGAAGCCACGGGGCCCTAACAGAGCTACTACATTGAATCGAGGCATCATAATACCGTTGGCCATTCTTTCATTTTCCATTCTTTCATTTTCCAGGTTGTATAAGGTAAAGAAAGTCCATATATTAATTGTATACATGACTGGGCTTTCATACGTAATGTCCAGGCTGATAAGGCTAGCAAGTCTGTTAGGGAAATCACAAGTGGGCACAAATACCTTAATCCAACTCAGTGTTGTATGCATACATAGGAAGATTCCCATGAGCAAAGCCCTAAGTACAGGAATTGCATGCACAAGGTAGTCTGAAATATGCCGTTTCCCTACTGGATTCAAAAGCCACCTGCATCCAAAAACCCTTTTACATAAAAAGGAGATTGCCACAGTGGGGACAGAAACCATGGTGCTTGTGCCTTGCGCCGGATGCTTGCAAGCCTCCGTGTTTTATGAGTATTCTCCATGATGGCATTAGGGCTGCAAACCTGTTCTTTTGGCAGCATAATGTAACAGGATGATGCTTAGCAATGCTTGCCTTTAATTCAGTTACTTTCACTGGTACGAACAATGTAACATTCCTGCTTTAAGCTCCTAGTTGTACAGATGAATACTAAGATTTTTTCCCTAGCTATAGCTGCCCTCCTCTTTGGAAACTTTATGGTTTGATTATCTAATTCTTATTTTTCATGTATGCATTGCATTCCCTTTGACTTTTAGAGGAAATCCACGCCTGATTGGATATAGGAGAGAATACAGTGAACATCTGTTTAGACCTGTTCCAAGCCTATGCATGAGTTTTGGATAGTTCATTCATAAGAGCTGCCTGGGAAGCAATGGAAGCAAGCATACATTCTGCCTATATCTACATGAATTGGCCATTACAATATGCCAGTGCATTTTTCTCTATTTCACATGGACTTCAAGGCTGTGTGCCTTCCAAGATATTTCTTGAAATTATTGCTCCTAGCCTTGCTTTGTTTGGGAAGTTTCCATATTTTTGAAATTTTCTAAAAAAAAATGTCAGCAGATGAGCTAGCTTTCCAAGATCTAAGCTTCCTGAAGCACAACAAAGCAATTTACAACTCTGTTCCATGCTTCTTGAAGCTTGGTAAGACTTCCACTAAAGCAAGTAGCCATTTTCCCAATGCAGTTGTTCCCTCTGAGACTTACTTGAACTACAGGGCAAAATCCAACGTCTGAGAAGTGATTCAGTGAAAAGGGATTGTGGAAATGCTTTTCTACATACACTACAAATGCTCACATCGTATGCAGTGTTGTATGTTAACACATCATCTTGCTTGCTTGCTTGCTGTACAGATGAGTGCCCCAATTTTCTTTATTTGTAGTTCCACACCCTGGTGCTATAAAACTAATATGATTCGTAATATATAGATTTCTCATGTTGCTGGGTTAAAAACAAGAAGGGAAGGCAAAGAGAGGGATCCATAAACAAAACACCAGACTGATTTTTGTCTGTGTTAATGCTTTGGCATGTGTGAAGCTCCTCGCAAGTGGCAAAGCATAATTTATGAAGCACATCCCAAAGCTATATCAATAAAAGCCTTACAGTCCTTCTCAACAGCAGGCTGTTTATGCCACATTTTATAGAAATTGTATTTTAAAATGAGGATTGTGTTATCATCTATGCTTGTTCTGCAGCCTGTAAAGCCAAGTCCCCTCATATAAACCTTTGAAAAAGTGTACCATGACATAAAATTGATAGAAAAATATATCTCTGGGTTAGTAATTTAGTGTCTGATGCACTCGTGGCCTCAAATATTTGTTGTGTTTCCTATGTAATATAAATAGAAATTGTGCTTTAAAAGCAATGTTTGAATGTTTGCATTCTCTGTGTGTGCACGCGCACACACACCAAACCTAGTATTTCTAGGCCTAATATATGGACCTCTCTAGCAGGTATATGGCTTCAGGAGGTGGATATGCTGTTATTTTTAAAAAAATCTTTTCCTGGTCCATGCTGCAGGAACGGGCTCTACCACAGGCATGTTGGCATCAGTGTGTGAGATCATGATGGTTTGGGCATGCCATAGTTGATGAAAGATGCAGGTGAGCAGGAGAGCATGGCATCTGAAATGGCTGTTGTTCTCTTGTTATGACCATGACCCAAATGTAAAACATTAGGTTAAGTCTCATGGTGACGCTCTACCACAGCTGTTAGCAGGTAGCCAGCCCAGATTTGATGGTTACTGCTCTTGGCCGTGCAGTAACATTGTAGAGTCCAGAGCAAGTGTGCCTGTAATTTCCTGGCTCATACGAATATTTCCCAAGTAGTATTAATTGGCATGTCTAGCGAAGAATGTCCAGTATGAAGGCTGCAGTCTGAAAGAGGAGCAGAGACCTGCGTGCCCTTGCTCATACGTTTTTGAAACTGCTTCCAGATGGAGGTTCTTGATGGAGGATCTACCTCGGGCCAGATAAGCAGATGCTTCACATTTCTCAAAGGGCATCTCTTGCCAGAATAGTCAAACTAGGTCACAATATTTGGGGGGAGGGGGGGCAGACGTGCATTTTCTTAGCACACCACCTTATCGTACCAGCATATACACCTGTATATTCAGAAGTAAGTCCCATTGAATTCAGTGGGAAGTATTCCCAGGCAAGTGGCAATAATGTAACATTTTGCTACTGAATTTTTGGGAAATACATGCAGGGACTGAATTCTGGTCAGATAATTAAGGTAGTTCAAGGTGTTCATGTTGCAGGAAAATCTGTGGTGAAATATTTGGATATGAAAACCCAGTGATATGTAGTCAAACTGACTTCTTAGCCTCTCCCCAAGGGAGGGGGGATATGCAGTACCTAAAAAACTTTGAGTGGTCCTACTCATGTATGGAGCATACTTTATAATAAAATGATGCTTAAAAATGGTGCTTGAAGCAGTTTCAGCTAAATCTATATTATATTCTCTCTCTCTCTGGATTTAGCCACCTTATATAATGCATATTATGCGTGTGAATGGTTATCTGAATAAAATGCACACTCACCTAGAGATTTTATGTATACATAGATCTGCCTTTTTCTAAATTTTAACTTTCCTGAATTTCCCTAGCTGAAACTGCTATCTGACATCCATCACCTGTTTGACATATGAAGGACATAATTTATTTGTAAACTCAGGATGTTCTTGCTTTATAGAATTGCTTGTATTTTATAATTTATTTACCCATCATGACTGGAAATGCTTATCTAAGTGCTATGCATTGAAGTGTACGTTTGCTGAATCCATTTCATTCTGTCTGTGGCTGTCCTTTTTTCATAGTAACAGTGGTATAATAAAGTCACGTAAGGTTAGAAAATACCCTTTACCATGGGCCAAATGTTTCTACTGAGTCAATCATGAGAATTTCCACATGAAGACAGACTCACAAACTGATATTGTGCTATATCAGCTAAGATTTATGGGAAAAGAAAGCGAAACAGCAGCAGGACAAGAATGGAAAAGAAACCACAGAAATGTTGCAAGTTGAATGAATATGTCAAGCCTTTTGCCATTAAAATGTAAAGTTTACTGTTTGCTGGCTTAAAAAACTCTTTTACCTTTTGTGGTATATGAGGTGTGAAACATATTGTCAAAATATGATGTTTAAAAGATATCAAAATATAGTGGCATTAAATGTTTACTTTTATCTTACCAATCGTCATGCTTCCCAGCCAGTGTCAAAGTCAACAAAACTTGGTTCTTTCTACAGGTTTCTGGGCTGGATTTTCGTCAGCAGAAAATGTTAGCCTTACACAGTGCCTTAAGAAACTGTGATGAGAGAAAGCAGTGACCTACACCAACAATATGAACTGGATTCTTGCTGATTCTACCAGCAGGCTGGCTAATTAAATAATTCCCTGAGGATGTAAGAGTCAAGTGCTGGAATTTTTAAGAGATTAAAAGAATTACTGGAAAGCTACTCTTCCCTGCAAGTCCACTGGCGGCACCACAGTGGGGTTCGCAGGCAAAGAACGGGGACACGGGCAACCATGGTGCCTGTATCTTTACTATTAGCTTCCGACCATCAGCCAAGTTTATAATCTCAAGGTTGCTGGGATTATAATATAGAACCAGAAAGGAGAAGGCAGACAATATTTTTAAAATGCGATTTCTTCTCCAAGCTGTAGATTTGTATTTTTAATTTTCTTTTTGCTGTAACGTGTTCCTGGAAGAATGATTAAATTAATTGATTAAAAAATAGCTCATTATAGGATGTGCTCCAAGATACAGAGTTCCACTATTGGTATAACTTGATCCATTCTGCTTCACCTACAAGGCATGTCAGGGATCAATAATCTCCCTCGATGATTATCTTGCCAGTTCTTACTGGAATTGTGCTGCAAACCCCGGCTGGCTTGTTTAAATAGATACAGTTCCCCAATTGGTTTGGGGCAATTATGCCTTTAGGTTGCAGTGTTGATAGACGGGCCCCAAAACACACACTCCAAAAGAATAATCTGGCAGGAGTCCCCTGTCTAGATTTTCTGTTCAGCAAACAGAAGCTCCCTTGCCTCACCTGTTGGCTGCCCAATTCCTTCCTCCACTTCTGCCTCTGGGCCCATGCAGAGTTCCCCTAGTCCTATTTTGGCCTTGGCTCCTCCTTTCCTTAATGGCATGCTTATATCACCCGTTCTTTCCTTCCTTTCTGGACTAAAAACCAGAAAAAATAAGACCACTGCCCCCAACACAAATAGTCTGGTGATGGCAGGAATAGCTATTTCACCAGATGAAACAACACACTTTTGACAACTGCCACGCACAATGCAGTGTTACAGCAGAATTGCACGCCGGTTGCTGCCTCGGCTATTCTGGCCGTGCTTTTCAAGGTCAGCTGCAAGCGTCTCAAGCAGTGCTGAAGAAGCTGCAAGCAGTGCTGAAGAAGTGGCAGAGACCGTCCCTGCCATGTGGAGAGTGACCTCTGAAGGGGAGGCTTGGATTCCTTCCCGGACTTGGGCTTCCATGACCTCAGAGGCTAAGCAGTTTGTCTTGCAGAGGTTATCTGCACAGCCAGTTGAATAATATGCAAAATTCTGGCGTGTACGTCAAAATTGGTTGGAAGGTGTCTAATCCTTGGAATTCTCTGAGCTCATTTGATCACTATTGTTTCTGCTTATGAGCCTTAAACAAAGAGCCCCAAAAAGGCAGCTGCTAATCCCATCCCGTTTGCAATCTGAAGCACCAATGTGATTTACTTACAACGACATGTGTGCCAGTGCAAGTGGGACCAATGTGATTTACAAAGGGTTGAAGTAACAAAATCAGTCAAAAATGAAATTAAAATCCTAGCCTAGTAAGCAAGCCTCCTTCTGAAAAACTGCTCTGTGCCAAGTCTAATTCACATAGGCAAACGTTCTGAATAAAGCGGTTCAAATCAAAGAGTGAAGCTTTCTTCTGATTTCTGCTTGTGGCCCTCCAGAAGTTCTGGCCGACGAGCTCCATTAGCCCCAGTCAGTGCAGCTGTAGGTGGATGAACCACAGTTGCAGCTCACAGCCCAACCTCTCAGAGGACCCAGTATTTGGCCCAGCTTTCAAATGAAAAAAGAACCAATTTGTAGCACTTGCAGAATGCAAGACAGGAAGCAAAATGCTCAGATGCACTCCAACCCTTTTGTGAGAAATGGGGGATGCACTGAAAGGAAGGGCATTTCAATAGCTATTGAAATGCATTGCACCCTTCCCAGTGGTCTTAGGAAATCCAGGAGTATGTTAGGGATCATATTCAAAATAAACAAATTAATAAATATTATTAGTACATAGCTACTCCACAACAAAATACTTATCCATCGAGTGGTTTTAGGGAACAATTCCTGTGGTCTCTAACACAAACGTTTCTAGAAATCTTCTCCAAACAAGCAAAGAAATCAAAATGCAATTGAAAAAAGATGCCCGAAATGCAAGAGAATGATGTAACAGGACCATTTCAAACACACTAGGCATGTATGTATGGAACATAATGCAAAAATGGTGTAGAATTGGTTCCTCTCTTCCTTACCTTCCCCTTCACTGCCAGCAACCTCCTTTTATGAACCACCTATACTTTGCACTGCCCATAAGGAAAAAATCTAACCCTGCCAGCCCCCCCCCCAAACCCAATGGACCCCCCCCCAGCAGCTCAAGTGCCACAGCTTAGCAGCATCATGCATCCCAAGAGGTACTGCTTGACACCTGCTTCATGGGAATGCCCCCCCCCCCCCCCAGCTTCACAGGTATGATCAACAGGCCTTATTCTGAATGTCCCAGCAAGAGATTAGAATAAGGCCAAGAGCCTCACAGAACACCCAAGAGGCACAGTTTGGTTGCTGCTCCAGGGGAATGGTTCCTCCTGTCCCACAAGGACAAGCTCTTAGGGGTTCTTCGGAGGGGCCGCAGGAATGTACGTGTGGGGTGGGCAGCCTCACGGCAAGAGGCATGGGCCCACCGTGCACACACTTGCTCATGGGCAATCGAGCTGCTACCTCAAAACATTTCGGGAGTCCATATATGATGCATGTTCCACAGGAGCAGCACCTGCCTCCACCTTGCTGTAAGAAATAGGTGTCCTTCAGAATAGCCGTCAGAGGACTTTTGACTGATACCTGCAGAGCCACAGGAAACACTGAGAGCCCCAGCTGCCCGCGGGTTGACAGGTTTCCCTCCTCCTGCCCATCTGATCCATGAACGCAGGGATGCTTGGGGGTGGCCTTCCCCCTGTGCTGGAGTGGGAGCCAAAGCCCCCAGGACAGAATCCAGGACAGGAGAGAGCAGCTTTGCTTGGAAGGCTGATTTGGAGGCATCTGAAGCAACCAGCTGGACCCTTTTCAACGACCAGTGGGGAGGTCTCTTTAAATCATTGTGTAGGTGGCATCTTGTACTAGTGAACCTGAATCCCAGGAACAGCCCCCCACTGGGCTTGTGCAGCTGAGGACGCAGCAAAAAGCCTGTAGTCGTGCAGCAGGTTGGGACCCTGCCTGGGGATCAGCACAGGCCGTGTGGGGGCTTTGGGGGATTTCCTGGTGGCCTTTCAGAAGCGCAGGAGCAGGAGCAGGGAGGGATTCGTAAGAATGGCAGTCTTCCTTTACAGTTTGCACATTTCCCCATTCCAAGTACCTCTGATCTCACTGCCATTGCATCATTCTCTTGGGCTGCTGGCCACTGCGCCTTCTTTTTAAATTATTGTGGCATGTTGATTTCTTGACCTATCTGGAGATGATCCCTAGAAGTTGCTGTATTCCGGACCATAGGCACCATTTCCTAATCAACCTTGAGTGCAGGCTTGGTACAAGCCCTCTTGAAATCCACCCCTCCAGGATCTGCAGAGTTCCTCTCATGCTGAAGGCCATGAATGCTCGCTGACCCTCATCTGCAGAACCAGCAAACTCCCCTTCCCACAACTGCCAGAGGCAAAGAAGGTAGTGCAGGACAGCGGTGCGCCAGGGGCCCCTCCGCAGCGGCCAACTTCGGCACTGCATGCTGTCGCCAGTGGCAGCCACAACTTGTACAGCAGGCGAACTCGATGCCTGACAACCTCCTCCAGGAACACTGGACGCACTCTCAGAATGTGGACACTGGGCCTCTGCAAATTGGCCTGGAGCCCAGGGAACCGAGCCCGGGAAATCCAGCGGATTCCCATCCCCGAATGGATTCCTCACACTTCCCTACTTGTGCGTGACCAAGTGGATTTGGAGTAGCTGTGTATGGAAAAGGTTTAGTGTTGGATTTGAAGACACTCCCTACTCTCTGCCTGGATTTCCTATGGCCACGTGTAATCATGCAATGCAGGTTAATAATAATTCCATGTCCTTCCTTTCAGTATGGCGACCTCTTTGTCCAGCTATTTGGGGAAGGGAGCCTGCTACCACCTTTCATGTGGTCACCCCATGCATGTAGTCCGACTACAATTGGCTTATAGGATTGGCCATAAGTTCGGCTACAGGTTTGGCCATAGAGATTCGTGTCGTGTGATGCCCTGTCTGCGGAATGGGCTGCATGGCTCATTCTGAGCTCTCCCCACTTTTCCTTTTCCTTTGCTCTGCCCTTTTGTCTTAGCCTAACCACACCGGCCAAACAATTAGGAAATCCTGAATTGTAGTGCAACTGTGAGGGTCAAGAGCAGCTAAGCCTCAAAGGAGTAGAAGCAATAAGAGGGGGACTTGGACTTTCTAGGCCAGGTCCTCTTCCACGCACACAAATGTTTTAAAAGCTTTTTTGACCTGCCTGCTGCCAGCATATCACTATATTGCATAAAGTGTGACTGAGGCTGGGTTTCAGCAGCCCTGCAAAGCAGGGCTTGGCTTTTATAAACACACTGCTGGGTGGGGAAGAAGCGCAAAGCAGCACTGCCATGTCCTTCAGAGTTATTGCCCAGTCTGCTAATGGTTTGGGAATGTCTAAGGAAATGCAGTCTGGGGCAGGGTGGCTGAGAAATGAACAAAGGATGCTTTTCTGCATTGAGTACTTGCAGCTTTAGATTTTTTTTTTTTTTTTTGCCAACCTCACTGTTTACAATACCACCTCACTGTGTACACAAACCTGAAAATTCCCACAATATGCCATGAACTTGGTGGAGGCGGCAACTCTTCCTCCAAGGCAATGCCACAATTAATTCATTTGTCTTTGAGGTACAAAGCCGAGTTATTCACACTGTTAACAAAAAGTGTTTGAATTGATGTTCATGTAGAAGACGGAGCAAGATGGGTGGGGCAGATGAAAAGCAAGAGGCAGTTTTCCAAGCTGTGAACGTTTAATGACTTCTGCAGTTGGGCCTCAGGCTTCAGGCTCCCTCCCCTGGACAAGAGGAATCCCCAAGGGGGAAATCTGGTGCCTCTTCTCCCTCCTACACAGTGCGAAGATGGGCCCTTTTACAATGTAGAATGGCTTAGTATGGCTGCAGGGCATTTGTTATCATATGCTATTATTTATTTTATTGCATCTGTATTCTGTCTTTCCTCCAGGAAATAAAGCTATCCCCATGTTTCCCCGTATAACTATCCTGTGGGGCTGGTCAGGCAGAAAGGTCATGACTAGCTGGGTCATCCAGTGAGAAACGGGGCACATTGGCTGCTGGTCCTCCTTGGGCAGAGAAGCAGCCGGGCCACGTGTGCTTTGTCTCGCTGCGGCGTCTCCGATGAGGCAGTGAATCAGCGTGTCTGCTTCCTGAGTGTGTGTGGCTGTGCGAGAGAAAGAGCACGCACCACTGTGTTTATATTTTCTGTGTCTGCATGCTGTAAAGGCAGACATTTGTGTTTGTCTTTGAGTTTTTCACCATGGAAGAGATATTTGACTTTTGCTTCCAGGAATGCATGGGTGATGATTCACCCTAAAATATGTAGAGGCTTTTTCTCTGCATCATTATTTGGACATTGTTGATCCTGTGTGTGTGTGCATGTGCACGCACAAGTGTCATGTGTGAGTTCACTATTGAAAGTAGCGTAGGTAGCCTTCTACAGACAGCTAGTGCCAGGTCCCATCATGGCCTTCATCTTGCCCTGAGCGTGGCTGGCGGTGTGGGCAGAGGCAGCCCACAGCAAAGGATTGTCAAGTCCATCAGCAAAAGGGGTGGAAATATGTGCTTTTTGATACCTGAGAGTTTAATTCTGCTGTCAAAAACATCACTCATGTGCCTTGCACCAGGCCTGGCCAGCACGGATGCCAGGACAGTTACCCCCGTGTGGGAATGGGCAAGGGACTCTGAAAAATACGGTGTTCCCCACCATGGCCAGAGTCAAGGGTAGGCCTGCTTGGGCCCTGCTGGGGCTCTCCAGCCAGCGGGCCGCTGGCAAGACTGCTCTGGCCTTGTTCCTCCCTTGCAATCCACTTGCTCTCCTGCTTCTCTCCTTCCACCAGGCAGGGGAGGGGCTGGGGGGCAGGGGGAGGCGCCGCTGAGGACTTGCTCACTGCCAGGCAAGCAAGTGGCAGCCATGAAGAGGAAGCCTTTAGCAGTGGCGCCACCAGTGGCCATCTGTGGGATGCTGGCTTGAGACCCCATGAAGGCCAGGCTAGGCTCTTGGGCCTGCAGTTCCCCACACTTGGTATAAATAGTAATAAATAACAACAAATGGCAACAAATGGATATTTCTTCATCCCTGTGTTTGTTTTGCAAATATTTATATATTTAAGAGCAAGCCTTTGAAACTTTCTGCGGAATGTGGCCTCTCCTACTAAATCACCCCTCCCCTCATGGAATGGTGCTGCTAAGAGGATGCTGCAGAAAATGGCTAAGGACTCTCAAACCTCTTCACATAACCTGGCTAGGCCGGATCGTGGGCTTTGCATTTGGCAAACAACACCAACAAAATAAAAGGCAGCAATATTACACTTCCATCTAGGCAGCACCATTTTTCAGGCACTGTAAAAGCTCTCATTTGGCTTCAGAGCTCTCCTATTTTGCATACCCTGCTTTTTTATCTCTTTGTCTCATGTGTGCAGAACTGCACACATCTGGTATTTTTAGAATGGAACAATGCTACTAGTTCCAGTGTGATGGAAGCCCGGTCTGGGCGTTTCTTCATCTTTCAGCAAAGCACAGCATGAGGGCAGTGTGTTAGGCAAGGCTGCTCTTCATTTTCTACCTGTTGGAAGCCAGAGGGATGGCAAGCCTGGGCAAGCTTTCCCATGGAACACTGGCTGCATCCCAGATGCTGATCCAGAATCAGGGATGAGGAATGTTTCAGTGAGACTGGGGAGCATGGGCTAGCTCAAGGTTCTGGGATACAGCCAGAGGAAGAGAAGGTGATTATCTCAAGATCCTGGGAATGGCTTGGATGTCCAGCCAGAGGGATGGGCTGCTGGAGATGAGGAATTCTCAGATGCAGACCAGCCCACCCCCCACCCCCCGTGAGCTGGACCCTTTAGCAAGGCATCTGCAATTAGATGAGCAGAATGCAGAGAGGAGCTGTGCTCACCTTCAGGGACCCCCTCGCAAAGGGTTGGGGCCCTTGCTTGTTCATAAGGAGAGTCCCTGGAGGTGAATGCTAGATTGCATTCAGCAAACTGCTCTGTGCATGCTCAGACATCTGTTTGGGGTGATTTGTGTGTAGAAGCAATGAAGAATGCTTTGCAAGGAAAACAGACTGGTCAGTGTGGTCTAAAGGAGGAAGCTTGGCTCCCAACACTTTGGCTCTAATGTGGCAAATGAAATGGAAAGACCCTGCCATTCATGGGAGACCTGGTCAGCATCAAGCACAGGTGCTGGACCAACACCATGTGTATTTCCTTACGAGAGCTCCAACAGCCTGCTTGCTGCTATAGTCTACAGCAGTGTCAGAGTAACTTATAGGTAGGACGTACACATTTCTCTGGGGGTTTGCCTTTCTGGGACCTAGGCAGAAAGCATATTACTATGAGGAATGACAGCAAGGCTAAATTGTAGATCACACCTGAAAATGTTTTTGGAACCATTATCTTACTTAGCACCCCTCTTGTTCAGTTTGCTGGAGCCAACCCAAGGCAGTGTTTGGGCAGAGCAAGAAACAGTGTGAGTTGCTCAGGCACTTCTCCAGAATACAGAGCCAGCTCATCCAGTTAAACTAGAACTTCTAGTCTAAGACACAGACAGATTTATGCTTCCCCAGGTGACAAGTTATCTCAAGAACTACCAGTCTCAAAGTTCCTTCATCCTAGGCTTGAGGGACAAAACACCAGAATAATTGGAGATACAGATCCACTGGAGGTAGAATTCAGTACTGCTGATTTATGCTGGAAATCTAGGAAATTAAATCCATCTCTCTCTCACACACACACCATACTCCCATGTGTGGCTATAAAAATACATCAGGCAGAGATTTCTGAGAAATGTCCTTGCAAAATGATGCATCTAAAACAATTTCTTCAAGTCTGCTCCTGGAAAAAAGCATAACCAATTTACCTTACTAATGAGATTTACAAAATAACACCAATTACAGCACCCCATTGAAACTAAATGTTCAGTGCAGGCACAAGACTAAAAAACCCTCTGGGCTTTAGCCAGTGACTGTGGCAGAAGCTGGAGTTTCAGCAAGCATCACACACAACAGGTATTTCATTATGGGCAAGACCAGTGGGCAGAGAAATCGATGGGACCTCAGCAGAGTCCAAGTGGCCACAGCATAGTTCATGTTCCCCAAACCAAGGCTGGAGACAAGGCTTTGAGCAGGAACTGGCCAACGGACTTGGCCCTTCTCAGTCGACACAGAAAGAGCCACCGTGGCTGCTCCCCAGTCAGGAAAGCAGCCTTGGAGACGGGGTGTTTCCGAGGGAGGGGATGCTTGATTGTTTACCATGCTTCGTTATCTTGCCTGGGATCGGACAGCTGGATAGCCCATTCTTCAACAAGAACCTGCACTCGACCTAGTCATTTTCACTGAGCCTGTTTGCAAGGCTGCACGCGATGTGTGCAATGATCAGCCAGGATTGCAGCCTCTTGATCTGCCGTTTGCCTACCTGTCTTCAGGTCTGACACGTACAGCGGGGGATCATTCGTCTGCACTCTGTTCTTGCATGCTGACTAGGAGGTTTATGCAATGGGTCATTCTCGTAAATATGTCACCTCTTTTAACCTACCTCTAAAGTGGAAACAGTGTTTGAAATGATGGTTTATCATCAGTATTCATCATGCCTTATTAATATTTCTCTGCTTTATTAGAAGCACAACACCTAATTAATACATCCCTAGACTTTTATGTGCCACTTTTATGACTGCATTTGTGACTCTCAGAGATCACATGCTCAGCTTCAGTTCTTCTTTCTTTCAATTTCCAGTGGAAGGCAAAGGAGTTTATTATTCTTCAAGCCGTAAACCTTGCATTTTTTTCTATTCACTTATTTAACAACAGTTCAATTTGTGAGACTATCCAGTTCCTAATCCCGTACTCCAGTCCACTGGACTGGTATCCCAAGAAACCTGAGGAAGAAGGGGAGACTGAAAGCCTTGCTCAGCTATGCAGCTCACTGAGAGACTTTGGTCACAATCATTCAACCTAACCTGCCCCACACAGTTGGTGTTAGCACATGATAAGATTAAATCCTGGAGATTAAGTATTTGGGAAAAGAGGAGTTAGAAATATATGCACAGACATCAGTATTAATCCTTGCTATATTTTTCATTTGGGAGTATTAGCATTTGATGAGTATCCTCTTAAATTCCATGTTTTACTCACCATGATACCTGCTGCCATCAAACTACAGAACAATCCAGTGGTTAAGATGGGCTGCTGCTGTGTAAATGGGAACAAGTTTTATTGGGACCAGAAATGCCATTGCATCTAAAACTAATAGAATGACATAGGGCAGGGATGGGACGCCATCTGTATGCTTCTGCTGTTATCCCTTACTGGTGATAAGAGGTATTGAACAGCAATTAAACTATAAATAACCTCTTGGACAGAACTGAGCTGTGGTTTGGAAGGCATAAGACGTATTATACAAGGTCCAACCTGAGTACAGTTGCTTACATTTGAAACCATGCTTTGCAAACCGGACAGCTGTTGCGCTATGGCTTACTCCAGAGTAGACCTGCCTATACTTGGGCAATGCTTTTTATTACTAGTAAAAAAAAAAAAAAAAAAGGTTCATAGCAGTTGTGTCCAGCCCTGCCATCTTCACTTTCTCTAACCTTTGTCCTGCCCCATGACCCCAGGCAGTGGCAGAATGCATCTCCAAGAACCTACCCAAACTGGAATTCAGCCCTTGAACCAAATAATGCTCACACTTTTACAGGAGCTCAACCCATCCAAAGTGTTGCAAAGACCCAGGGGTCTGACTGATTCAGAAATCTGAATGCCTGATGCTCCACAAATTCATGAGGTCTTTGAGTTAATTGATGAGGAACTCTGTGTGTGTGTTGAAATAATTATGGAGAATTGGATCTAGCAGCTTGCATCAGACTTTTCTACCAACCATTTTGGCTTACTGATCTGTACTGGGGAGCTCTAGAAGGTTATTTATTTATTTATTTATGTATTTATTTATTAAAACATTTCTATGTTGTACTTCAAACTCATCCATGAAATCCGAGGTGTGATACCACATAATATTATAAGATATAATGTAAGAATACCTTCTAGGAGAACCATTAAAGATTGTTTTGGAATTCTCTCTCCACCATCCTCCATCTATATTAAATTGCAAACCTTCCATAAAGGGCAAAACTAATAAATATTCATAATAAGTATAAAATAGTATGAAATGCAAATTCAGATTGTGTCTACATTTAACCATAAATTCTAGATTAATCCTCACATAAAACACTATAGAAAGAGAACAGAATAATCACATAGTATCTTTTCTTTCCGATGACCTTTTAAATATGATTATTTATTGGTTCTTTTTGCTACTGATTATTCAGAAATGAATCTTGCTGTTCCCCATCAGCAACACCCAAATAAATTACTTGCTATGGTAGTTGAAAGAAAAAAAGAATTCACCCTCCAGTAATGTTACTTTGTGATAATGCTATTTTCTTGCAAGGAGGGCTTATTATCTTCCAACTCATTTTCCTAGCTTGCAAATTCATAGTAAGTTGGAAATGTGCTGCAATTTGACGATTGTACATCTCAAGCTTGGGATGATCATGGTAAAAGGTTGGGCTCGACCTTCCTTGCAGCAGACCCTTGCAAATCCTCCTTTTTTGTACAGATACTTATGAAAACAAAAGACACAGCTATATTCTTGGAGCCTAGGAGTGGTGTCATTGCAATTTTTCCCAAGTGTACCAGAGTTATGTGAAATAATAGTGTCAAAGACTGGTCAGTATATGCACACCTGATTCATTTCTACACCCACCCATCACAAAGGGACCGGGAGAATGCACTGGCTGTCTAATTAACCCCTAGTTCAAACCCAGGCACCTTTGTGTGACGATCAACAAACAAGAGCAATTGAAAAGGAGAGAAGAGGAAGAGACTGCAGACCCCTTAATTATTTACTTCCCTTCACTGGCTTTCTTTACAATGGCTTTGGCTGTGGCACAGAAGTAACAACAGTCCTTTGAACACCCCTTCTCCACACTGGGCACACGATGCACACACAAGTGCGCACACACAGTTCTATACCACCCAATACCCAAGTACTCTTGGTTTCCCACACCTCTTTATGATGGAGATGGTTCCAATTCCACCTTCTGGTCTTGCACAGGAGGTGCTGATAATGTGCAAGAGACTCGACAGTCACAGCTGGCTACACAACTGTACACAGGACAATGTATCTGGTCTAAAAATCAGATTCCAAATCATCAATTTTCCTCTAAAGTTTGTCTTTACTCCAGGGAAAATTTTGAAAAAGCATTTTAGGCTATAAACAGAACATGGATTTAAACATGAGTTTTTAACAGAAACAATAAAGCACAGAGTCCCAATATGCCTTTTTATCCATAAGTGAAATGCTTTACAATAACCTTAAATATATTTAAGTAAAAAACAGAAATCTTACAGAGTTTTTATAAGAAAAAGTGGAGTTAACCAAAAAGAATAATCTTGAATATATACAAATTCCTCTGCAAAATAACCTCACAGGAGTCAATATAGGAAAGGGCAACATAACAAAATTTAGGAAGAGGAATGGACAGAAATTTGAGCCATTTGTTCAACAGTATTGGGGCAGTAAAAGAAAGCAAATATAACATTATGAAAAAGGCAGTTTTAATTTTTAATTAATTTTCAATCTAAAATACAAGCAAAATAACAGTATATTTAAAATGCAAATATAAAAACTGATGCACAATAAAATAATTATTAAACTACTGTACTTCCCACCACCAGGACCAAGGATACATATCACAATTTAAAAAAACAAAGAAACCTTCAAACATTTCAGAACATTCTCACCTTCGAAAACTGTAATGATTCTTTTGATGGCTCAAACGCTTTTCCTTTCTTTAAAACGTACTCAATAGAAAAACAACCCTTCCCTGCTTTTCAAGGAGGCCCTCTAATTCAATTGGCTGCAGCAGCTGCCCAGCTCTAGCAAGGATTCCTGAGCAGTAGAGCCGGGAGGAAGTTCAGTAGAATCCATCCCTCCCGCATCCATGGACTTCCTCTTGTGCTTGGCCTGGTCATGGAAAGCCAGCTGAGAGGAGGACCATGGACATCATGGAACAACAGTTGCACAACTGGCAGCCTCCATCCGTGCCACACGCAGAAGCAGAAACAAAAGCTCGTGCAGCCTGTGGAGCGTGATTCCTGGCAAGTGCCTGTGAACACGCGTGGTCTTCATGGGGCACCACCAGGAGCTCAGGCTCAGGGCCACGACAAAGCGGGCCAGAGTCGGGGGGGGCTGAGTCCTGAGAAGCCAATGCACTGCCATCCCCAAAGTGGATTCCTCACACTTCTTTACAGCTGTAGACCCTCGACTACATATTAAACGAAACCCAAAGTTCGAAAGGGGTGATAAAAACAATGCATAAGTCTATAGACAAGAGAACGTGGAGGCCCAGCTAGTGGAAGGTTGCACTCACAAGGAGCACTGAACTGCATGGCATGGGGTCCTGCCTTGTGTCCCGCTGCTCCCAGTGCCCCCGAGTGGTTTCCACCCCTCCCTGGTTCCTTCTAGCAGCACCTGCTGCCCCATCAGCCCCACAGCTGAAAATCAGTCCCAGGGTGAACTGCTGCCGCCTGCATCACCTGCTTCTCCATCATTGGCCCACACACGCCCATGGCTTTGGCCTCAGCCAGTTGCCTACTCACTCACTCACTGTCCGTGGCTCAGAAGAAGCCGTTGCCCAGTCCATAGAGAGCCCTGTTGCTCCAGAGCAGCCCTGCAGGAGTGCTCCACTCTGTGCCACCACGCGAGTGTGGCCACCTGCCCCCTCACTTCCTCCCAGCCCCGCTCTTGCTGCGCATGTGCCTGTGCATTGCGCATTCGGGACTAGCACATGCTGGAGGGGGCCAGCTTCCCCTGAAGCCAGCAGGAGGAGAGCATCTGCATCCAGGATGGAGGCAGCGTGTCCTGCCAGGAAGACCTTCCGGAGAGAGCATGTGTGGACCTCTGCCTGGGAACATGGCTGGCTGTTGGGGATGTGTTTGTCCCGCAGCTGTGGTGGGTGGGCAGGGGCTGGCGGGGCTGGTTGACAGCCCCAAGGAATGCTGGGGACAAGATGGGCATGGAGCAGAGGGTGGGAGACGGAACAGGAGATGTGGGCTTTCCAGAGCGAGCACACACTTGGCAATGTCTCTTGCCGCCTGTGTTCTCCTCCTGAGTAGACAACTTCTGCAAGAGGACAGTGCTGGCTGCAAAGGTGGGCTGCATGGAAGGCAGTTTCCCAATGCCACCTGAGCAACTTGCAGTGACCAGGGTTGGGGGCACCCATAAGATCGAAGCAGGGATCTGCTTATGGTGCTCCTGTGTGCACACAGAACCCTTCCGGAAAGCAACTAACAACAAGATCCAAGAAATGTGCTGCTGTACGCTACATAGGATCCCTCACTAGATCGTTCAGCATAGAGGCTAGGAGCATGCTCCTTCCCTATCCCACAAGAAACTGATCAAAACTTGTTAGCAACAGAGAAAACATCAGTGATCAGAGCTAGAAATCCCCAGCGGCCTTGAATATGCACACGGTCCTGTTCTATGCAAAAAATGAACTCGGTCAGAGCAAGGTCAAGGAAACCGTAGCTCAGTGGTAGAGCACTGCAGTGGCACCCAGGGCTAGAGGCAACACTCAGCACTCCCAAGTGATCCTAGGAAGACTCTCTCCAGAAAGCCTGGAGAGTTGGATCATTAGTGCTGGCCTAAATGGATCCAAGTTTGGCTCTTTAAAAGGCAGTTTCCTGTGTTCCTAAAACAATAATAACTAGAAAGCAACCATAACTTTGAAATACAGGTCACAGTGATGGTGCATATAGACATAAATAAAAACTAGTGGCTAGTCTAGAACCATATTAATAAATTATATACCAGTCAAGAGTAAAGGGGAAAGAATTTTAAAAAGCCATACAAGAAGGCAGGGCATACCATTGTCAGCATCTGTTCAGTTATGGGGAAGGGAGGAGCAACATGAAAGGGGTACTCCAGCCCAACAGGAACAAGTACTTGTATAATGTGATATCCTGCATCAAATGATCACTGTCTGACAGCTGAGGTTGCATGTAATGTTGTTAATTTCGGATGTAATTCTCATGCTCTTCAGTGGAATAACATTTTAGAAATGGCCTCCACTCACAGAAGATAACAAGCGTGTTGAAAAATATGCAGCACTGCTTACCTGCACTGAGACAAATTTCTTCATTTTGTTCATGGTTTGATTGCTGGCACTTGAACGCTTCAAGGCATCTGAAAAAGCATCTTTTGTACAAAATAGCATCATTTCACACACGTGTGGTCTCTCTCTCTCTCTCTCTCTCTCTCTCTCTCTCTCTCTCTCTCTCTCTCTCTCTCTCTCTCTCTCTTTCTCCTCCTGTGTGTGCATATAAAGGTCATTTGGTCCCTTGAGGGCTATAGTGAATTTGTAAGTATCTCTAGCTATGTGGAGCTGTGTGTATTCTAATTAGCAAGGCTGAATCCTTCATTTTCTTTTGTGAAGGAATCTCTAAGGTCCTTATTAAAACCTATGATCCCTCTAAAGAATTATGGGAACAGAGTTGCAACAGCCATGTTCATTGCAAAACCAAAGTAAATAACCACTTTTGACTGCTGGTGAAGAGACACCAGTAGGTAAATAGGAAGACTGTGATATGCATTTATTGGCTGCTGCTGGCTCATGAGATCTATGGGCATTTAAAAGTGTGCTCAACCCTTAATGAAATCAACTGCAAGTGTAAAATCAGTCTCAAGTGTAGAGGTAATTGACTGAGTCCTTTGGGACTTCACTGAAGTTAAGTGTAATTATCTTTGACCTGGTTTGCATGTAGCAACCCATCAGTAAAACATGGGTTGCCCTGTACAGCCAGCACTTCAGCTTTTACTTTACAACTCATGATGGTTTCCTCCCATCTTCCTCCCTTGGAGCACCTTCCTCCCTTGGCTAGATCTCAGTCCATAAGTTAACCTATGGTTTGTTTACAGGCTAAACAAGCTAACAGTTAACTGAACAACCCTGCATTCCACAACCTGTGTATGAGCCAATGGTGGGTTGCAGAGTACAAGCAGAAATGGTTGGCACATTATAGACAGCCTGCCTACTTATTCCCTGTTGTTCTACAGCCCATGGTTTATTTAACTGTAGAGCTGTTGAATGGGGCTTTTGTCCTGGATTGTACCTAGAGGTCTTTAAGAAATTTGTTTGATCTCCCTTTAGAAATTAAGCAACATGATTTGTACCTTCTGACCCCAGTGTCTGGATTAGAATGCAGACTGAATTCTGATTTTGCATTTCTCTGAATTTTACAATGCAGTTTGCAAGTTTCAACTATATCAAAATGCATATAAAATTGATGTAAAACTGTATGTCAAGCTCTCTTGGCTAATAAAAACTAGCAAGGAAGGAACAGCTGGCTGGAACAGGGAGGTGATTAATGTCTCTTTACTAGAAGGTGTGGTCCCGGCCACCTGAAACAGGCAGTGGTGAAGCCACTCTTGAAGAAACCCTCAGAAGAACTCAACCATTTGGGCCCAGAAAAACTCAACCATTTTAGGCTGCTGGCAAACTTCACCTTCCCAGGCAAGGTTCTTGAGTGGGTGGTGGCAACCAGCTCCAGGCACCCTTGGATGAGACTGGTCATCTTGATCTATTTCAGTTGGGGTTTAGGCCTGGTCTGGCATGAAAACAGCTTTGGTCACCTGTATTATGCTGTGTGTCAGCAGAGAGGCAGTGGGAGCGTGACCCTGTTGTTCTCCTGGACCTCTCAAGAGCTTTCAATTGTTTTGTCAAAGGCAAAGGGTTCTTTCTGGATCCAGAAGCAATGAGCACACAGGTGGGCTAAAGTCTAAAAATTTTATTCTAAAGCAGGGACAATAATGTAAACAAACCTAGTGACATGGAAAGGAAAAAAAGGGAAATACAATACCAAGCAAGCTGGCTTTCCTCAGTCAGCCGTCAGGAGCTACCCTTTGCGAGCAGCAAGGAAAAAGCCCCAGTTTTGACCGGCATGTAGCACCTTCCTCCCTTGGCTAGATCTAACACTGAAACTTGCTTGGGTGGAGCCACGAGGCTTTTTTCTATCCTAAATCTTAACAGTGTTACCTGCTGTAGAAATCTACGTGCTATTCAAAGCAGTTAATTGGCCACATCTGCTGATCGTGGCTCTCACGATGACCAGGATGGTTCTAAGGTCAGCAGCAGCTTAGAAAAACATTCTTTTGCATTCCGGAGAGTTTTTAAGGAGGGGAGGGGGTTAATGTTAGGGTGGTGTGACATAATAGAAGGACAATTGTGTCACATCACCCTAACTCCTTGATACACAATGGTCTTCCAGTGATTTTTCTCTACATCAATACCATCGCCCATGGTATCCTTCTGGAGCATCTGTCTGAGTTGGGAGTGGGGAGCAGCTTGGGGGATATAGCTCTGCCTCTTGGAGTCTCCAGTATGGGGTCCTCAGGGGTCCCCCTTGTGCCCCATGTTGTTTAACATCTACATGAAACCACTGAGTGAGGTCATCTGGAGTTTTGGAGTGTGTTGCCATCAGTATGCTGATGACACACAGCTCTTTCTCCTTTTCATCTTCAGCAGGTGAGACTGTGGAGGTGCTAAATTGGTGCCTGGCCATGACAATGGACTAACTAATGGACTAACTAATGAGGGCTAACAAACTGAAGCTCAATCCAGCAAAACCAAGATGCTGTTAGTGGGTGGTTCTCCTGATCAGATGGAGGGGATTACCCTAGAAAGCTCTGCACTGCTTGGGACCAAATCTGATGCATGCCTCTCCCAACCACAACTTACCTGGACACTACAATCAAGATTTGTGGCCTGGCTCTGATTACCACCTCCAAAGGAAGCTCATCTAGTGGCAACAAGCAACATGGCCTTTTCAGTGTTGGACTCCCAGTTGTGGAACAAGCTCTCACTGAGACCTGCCTGATGTCAACTTTAATATCTTTTGGCACTAGGTTAAGACTGTCTTCTACCATAGGGCATTCAGTTAGTTTCCTGTTATATAGGTACATACATTAGCTGCTTCAACACTTTTTGTGCTTTATTGTGTATAAGCTATTGTAACTTTTGTTTTAAATTTGTATTGTATGGTAATTTTAATGATATTTTTATTGTTCCTTGTATGTTACATTATGTTTTATGTGATTATAGAAATAAACTAATAATAATAATAATAATAATAATAATAATAATAATAATATATCCTACCTTCCCTGTAGAATAATGTAGAAATGGGACAGAATACTAATGAATGAAAGTGACACAGACTGAAAAATAGGAATCTAGTTGCTCCCAGATTCTCATAGTTAGCAGAATACTCACAGATGGCAATCAAGTTACGTTGCCTACAGCATCTTAGACACATTCTTACATACCGGACAAATGGATTCACGCACAAATCAATCAGATACCATAGAAGGATCACAAGAAGTTCATGCATGCTTGAAAAGTGCTCTCGCGTGTGTGCAGGGCAACCGGTTTTTCCTTCTGGCAACCACCTTTTGTGTCTCACTGCTTTGGAGGGGCTAAACACTTGGAGGGAGGGTTGGGGGAGGGGGTGCCAAAAATGACTGACATCCCCGTGCAAACATACTCAGGAAACTTTGGGACTCTATTACTCTAAATAATTTGAGCTGCTGTATATGTGAATTTCCGTAAGTCTTGGTTTCCCTCCACTCTCCTTTGAGAAGAAATAAAGATGACTGTCTCTGAGTCAATGAATCTGATCTTACATTATGAGCACAGATGACCTGTCTGTGTTCTTGAGGAGGAAGCATTGTACTGTGGCAAAGGAAACAGCATAAATGATCTTTCGTGGCAAAGACAGCAGCTCTTTGTTAGAGGGTGTTATTGCTGACAAGCAATAGCAGAATGTGGTGTCCATGTTCTAGGCAGCCTCTCTCCAGTCTTCCAATAACTCAGTTCCTCTGGCTTTTTACTCCCTTTGCTGCCACTGATATCTGTTTGTGATCAATTTAAGGGAAACTGTCAGATCAAATGCAACAGAAAATGCAGTTTTTCTACAGCTTCTGTGTATGCAGGAAAATAGAGTTATCATCTGTGCTTTTCACCTTACCAGTGGCTTTCATTCTATTTATTTATAAATGATCTGGAATTAGGAGTGGCCAAATTTGCTGAATGCAGCAGATCATTTGGCATGGTGAAAACAAAGAAGGGTCTCTACAAACAGGGAGAATGGGCGTCAACATGGTAAATGTGGTGCACTTTGGGGCAAAAATTCCCCACTTCAGGTGTAAGCTGATGGGATTTGAGCTGTGACAAACCAAGAAATTTTGGGGTTCTAGCAGACAGCTTGATGAAAATGGCAATGCAGCATGCAGCCTCTATGAAAAAGGTAAATTCCATATTAAGCATAATTAGGAAAGAAATTGAAAATAAAACTGCCAGTGGCACATTCCCCTTATACAAATCTATGGTATGACAACACTTAGAATAATATGTGTAGTTCTGGTCACTGCACTTAAAAAGGGACATCATCGTGCTGGAAAAAGTGCAACTAAAATGATCAAGGACTTCCTCCCCCGTGGAACTTTGCAGCTTAGAGTTAAGAGGAGACGGGACAGAGGTCTGCAAAATGATGCATGGTAGGGAGATGGTGTTTCACCTTTCTCATAATGCAGGAACCTGATGTCATCATGAAGCTGGTTGGTGGGCAATTCAGGACAAAGAAAAGCAGTAGTTCCTCACAAGGTGAGTAGGGAATCCACTGCCACACGGATTTGGTGAGCAATTTGGCTGGCTTCACAAAGGGATTGGACACATTTGCAGAGAAGGCTCTCAGTAGCCACTAGTCCTGATGGCCCTGGGCCACCCTCTGTATCAGAGGCAGTGTGCCTGGCCACACCAGATGGACCCTGATCCAGGATGGCTCTTCTGAAGTTAAACATAGAAACAGAACGAGTCAGAAGGGGCCTCCCGAGCCATCAAGTATGACCTCTGGCACCAGCTGGCTCTGCTCATGACATGCCCACCATGTGCATGTCCAGCCTATCTTTGAACACCCTCACCGGGGCCTCAACGACCTCTTGTGGAAGCCCATTCCACACCCCCGGGGTCCTTAGGTTAAGTTCTTAGGTTATTCAAAGAAAAAGTTACCATGAATCATTGCCTTTTTCTTTTTCTTTATTATGTACTATTTCTTTATTATTATTTTCTTTCTTTCTCCCCCTGCTCCTCTCTCGTTATTGCTACATTTGCAAATTTGAAACAAAATCATACAGGGAATGTTCAAGGCACACTTTGACGGCTGGGGGGAAGGGGGTCCAAGGTGCAGCTAAGATCAAAACACAGGAAAGCAGCCGAGTAGAAATGTGATCTGAACTGCAGGGCCCAGCAGGTGTCCCGAGGTCAGTAACACAGAGTTTCAAGTGCAATGCAAGGCCAGGGAAGTTGCAAAGTGGAACTCAAGATGAGGCATTGTTTCCATCAGTCTTCAAGTCACATCTGAGAGCTGATATCGCTAGAGCTGCCAGAGCCACACGGAGGCCTCAGCTACATCAG
This sequence comes from Varanus komodoensis, assembly GCF_004798865.1. NCBI lineage: Eukaryota > Metazoa > Chordata > Lepidosauria > Squamata > Varanidae > Varanus > Varanus komodoensis. The sequence goes on along the minus strand of NW_025335268.1, from coordinate 21,233,840 downwards.
ATGCTCGGGTCACATGGCCTTCTCTTGTGGAGAGCCCTCTTTAGTAAGGAAGGGCTCCTCTGCCTGGCCACCATCTTATCACAACTCTCAAGGTGCCCATGTCGTTGGGGCCAGAAGTGTGCCTCAGAAGCAGAATTAAATGCTGTCCAGGAGGCAGAATAGATAGCGCGGCTTTGAGGATCCCAGACCACCTTGGGTAGTGGTGGAGTGTTCAGAGGTGACCTGTTCCCGCGACCATGTGGCTCTGAAGATTCTGGTACCTTCTCTGAGCATGATGGCAGTGCGGGCATGACAGCCAGTGCCCCGAGAGCTGCACCTCTTGGTGTGTTCCCCTCACACAGCACCTGTGGTGCACTTGAACTGAGTCCAAAGTTTCATGAGTTGGATCCAGATTTGTGCTGGATTGTGTTGATGGAAGTTGATTTCCCTGCCCCTTCCTTCCTATACTAACACCTCCAGGCGTCAGAAAATGCAATACAGGAGACTCTGATGTATGAGATGAGGTTTGGTGGTGGGAAGGAGAGTCCCCCAAAACTGGGTAGAGGGACCTCTGACAAATGGAGCCCACCTCTTGTCCTTTCTTCTTGTAGGTGGCAGATCCAGATCCAATCTTCTATGTACATGTGCACATAATTCCACTAAATTCCCATTGTATTTCAAAATCACATACTTAAATCTCTTCCTTAAAAGCTGACGAGGATGTCAACTTCCGCAGGATTTTGATGTGTGTGTGTGCGTGCAGAGAGAGAAATGCATACAATTTGAACACAATTTGTACCAGTTATGAAGGGTGTGACTGTGAATAAAATGGCATTTTTTGTATTTGCAAAGTATGTGAGCAGGCTTCCCTTCCCCTATTTATGCCACCACAAGAGAAAGCAGCAGTTTATGTATGCATTCCTTTCATAACCAATACATCCTGCACATATTTGCATTCAGGTATCAAAATACTGACAAAAGTTAAAATACCTCATAAACAGGAGTCCTTTGCCTCTCCTTGAACTGATTGTGGCCGCATTGTTGAACTAACCTTTATTTAAATCGCACGGAGCTGTCAAGCCCTGGCTGTTCCCGTTTTCCCCGCATAAGCCATAATGGGTGAAGAGAGCAGGAACGACACCCCTGCTGTCTCTGCTGCTCCACAGCTCTGCCCACCAGAAATTAAATTGTCCAGCAAATAACTCTCCAACAAAACTTAATGTCTGTTTCAGTTATTGCTCCTGCTGAGAGGAACACAGAGAATGAAATAAATTGTAATCAGTGAGAAGCAGTACAAAGGACGTGCGGTTTGGACAACCTCCATGTGCGAAATATGCACAAGCCAATGCACTGTTCAACCAGTGTTTATGAAAGCTTTCCCTCGTTAGTCTAGTGGTTTAGCAACTGGCCGCAAGGTAACAAAAACGGTGCAGCACGAAATGATATGGGCTGTATCCAGCCACTGTCTCCAACTGCACAAGAGGAAGAAAGTCCCCTCCCCCCATATGGGCTGCCTGTACTCATTGAAAACTGAGCAGAGCATGCTTTTATTTGCCATCCAGCTGATTTGGGTCAATTCCCCCTACCTATTGCAGCCCATAAGACATTGAGATCTCTTGGGAGGTCTTTCACGGAGTACAGTATGCTGCAAGGGAAAGAAACGAAATGGAAATATCTGTTCTGCGAACTGCCTTGCACGGACACCACCTTAGATTTCACCCTGTGTGCTTCAAATTCACAGTCTAGAGAGTGGGCAATCAAGAATCAACCCTTGATTGCCCACTGGATGATTTGGCTTAGAAATCAAGGGGGGGATTCACATTTCACCACAGTTGAGGCTTTTCATCTACTATACATCTAAATCTGAACTCCTTACTCTTATAGTGACCCATGACCCACTTTGAAATGTTTTGATGAGGATACACAAGAACGAAAAACACTCTGCTGTATTCCTTTAATTTATTTTTGATATGCAATACAAACACAATCAAACCACACCACTGGAGAAGAAAAGATGAAGAAGAGAACTAAAAGAGTACAATTCTTGAGTGAAATCCAAAAAGATCCAGAGAACTAGTTATATATATCCCTATATATTAGTATATTACAGAGCATGCTATTATTATAATTGTGCATATACTTCAATAAAGGCACCTGAAATGTCCTTAAATGTTCTCTTAAAGGCCACCCATTCAAGTTTCATTAAATTCCCCACCCCTGGTGTTATTGAGGTGGCAGCTTATCTTTCCACTGCAGTAGTACAGTTGTACCTTGGCTCAAGAACTTAATCCATTCCAGGACCCTGGTTGTGACCCAAACTGGTCGTGAGCCAAGTTCAATTTCCCCATAAGGGTCAATGTAAATAATGTTAATCCATTCTATAACCATTTTTTAAATCAGAAAAATGTGAAGCAAAGTGACAATAACAAAGATTGTGGCCATCTCCCCCCCCCCCCACCCAAAGCACAAGCGCGGCCATCTCCCTGCCCCCCCAGTATGACCGAGATTGTGCCTGTCATCCCTGCACACGCCCGTCATCCCTGCAGGAGCCCGTCATCCTGGTGTGGTGTCAGGGGAGGGGGGGGAGAGACGAGTGCAAACGGGGTGTGCTGAGGGAGGGAGAGATGGCCGCAATTGTGCTGGTTGTTGGGGGGGGGGAATGGCCAAGATTGCACCTGTCTTTCCTGAAGGAGCGCACCCGTGATCACGCACACCTTCCCTGCATGAACAGAACTGTGATCGCAGCCATCCCCCCCCCCCCCCGAGTGGAGAGGTGGCCACGATCGCAGTTCCATTCGTGCAGGGAAGGCGTGCGTGATCACAGGCGCGCTCCTGCAGGAAAGACGGGCACAGCACAGCACAGCCACAGGGGAGATGGCTGAGATTGCACTCGTCTTTCTTGCAGGAGTGCGCCTGTGATCACACACTCCTTCCCTGCGCAAAAGCAACTGCGATCATGGCCATCTCCCCACTCAGTGGGGGGGGGGAGGGAGATGGCTGCGATCTTGGTTGCCACCCAATGCAGAGTTCGTGACCCAAGTCAAAATTTTAACGAAATTTCTGTTTGTGACCCGATTTGTTCATGTTCTGTGTCCAGGGTGAGAACTGGACACGGAACCACTGATTGATTCAAAATTGAGAAAGGAGTTTGGCAAAGCTGCATACTGTTGCCCTGTCTATTTAACTTATATGCAGAGCACATCATGAGAAAGGAGGGGATAGATGAATCACAAGTTGGAATTAAGATTGCCGGGAGAAATATCAACAAGAAAAATATGCATATGATACCACTCTAATGGCAGAAAGTGAAGAGGAACTAAAGAGCCTCCTGATGCGGGTGAAGGAGGAAAGCGCAAAATTTGGCTCGAAACTCAACAGTAAGAAAACTAAGATCATGGCATCCGGTCCTATCACTTCCTGGCAAATAGATGGGAAAGAAATGGAGGTGGTGACAGATTTTATTTTCCTGGGCTCCAAGATCACCGCAGACGGGGACGGCAGCCAAGAAATTAAAAGATGCTTGCCCTTTGAGAGGAAGGCCATGGCAAATCTAGACAGCATACTAAAAAGCAGACACATCACCATGCTGACAAAAGTACGTGTAGTCAAGGCTATGGTTTCCCCAGTTGCTATGTATGGCTGTGAAAGCTGGACCATAAGGAAGGCTGAGCACCGAAGAATTGATGCCTTTGAATTGTGGTGCTGGAGAAGCCTCCTGCGAGTCCCTTGGACCCCAAGGAGATCCAACCAGTCAGTCCTAGAGATCAACCCTGACTGCTCTTTAGAAGGACAGATTCTGAAGATGAAGCTCAAATACTTTGGCCACGTAATGAGAAGGAAGGACTCATTGGAGAAGACCCTAATGCTGGGAACAATTGAAGGCAAAAGAAGGGGATGGCAGAAAACGAGGTGGCTAGATGGAGTCACTGAAGAAGTGGGTGTGAGCTTAGGTGGACTCCGGGGGATGGTGCAGGACAGGAAGGCCTGGAGGAAGGTTGTCCATGGGGTCGTGATGGATCGGGCACAACTTCCTGACTAACATAACATAACATAAGATCCACAATCCTTTGTGAAATTGATAATACTGAAAGACTTCATTGAATGGGCAAAATGGGGTGCTCCAGTTTGTTATTCAGTGCTTGAAACCCTATATATCATATCTATCCACTGATAATAGACCTTTCCGCATATGAATTCCTGAACTGATGTAGCTGTTTGGCATCAGTTAATACTTCCAATAACACAGGAAGCTCTGAAGCTGTTAGAACAGCAAGACCAAACCTAGATTCTAACAAATGTTACAGTTGGATATATTGCCATGAAGTTGTAACTGGTAATTTAGATGTAGCATGCAAAGCAGAAAATGGCAAAACTATATAATCAGGAGAAACTGATCCAAAGTAAAAAGGGGCTCATTCATCCAAGTCTACTTAACAAAATTTTCTTGCCAATTTCTCCATAAAGATAATTTTGCATGAGAAAATAAGCCAAACTGCAAACTAACCCTAATCCACAGCCAAAGCTCTCTGGCTTCATGACATTTGGCTTCATGACATTTAAGTCACCCATCTAGACTTCAACCAGGCCCAACCCTACTTAGCTTCCAAGATTAGGGAGGATCAGACCCTTCAGGCTATATGGCAGGGAATCATCTCCAATATGAGGACAGCAGAAACTCTAAATGCTAAACAAGCTTCCCTTCCCATAAACACCTGGTAATAGCATTACAGCACAAAGCATGCTCAGAATTTTTTTCAAAAGTTGTTCACAATGCAATTGCAGGAACCCCACTAATTACCCACCATATAGGATATGTGGATGCAATTAAAGTACAAACATGTAAACAGAGTGAGTGTGTGCACATGTATGCACACATGTGGGGATAGAAGTAGGACTGTGGGAGTGGGGAGAAGTGTTCATGGAAGCTTTTCCTTCCTGATGCAAATACCAGCTTGGGCAGGTACCTTTTCACTGGTACAGTTCCCCATTCACTCCCCATAAACCCATTCCTGCTGTGCTCCCCTACAACTCCAATGTTTATCAAAATGTGTGGATCAATTCCATTTATGTGTTTAATTATCATGCATTTAGTTGTTTCAATTGTTTTCAGGCAATTAATGTGCATCATGTCTCGCTTGGCCCTAAATGCCTGGGTCTGGTCTAACTTCTAAATTTCACTTTCATACCTTCAATTTTTAAAAGTAAACAACCAAGGTTGCTTCGCTGCTGGACAGGATTCAGCCTTTGGTTACATATATGGCTATGCAGCCAGAGTGGTAGCACTGTGAAGAAATAACAACAACAACAACAACAACAACAATTTCATCTATATACCACCCAGTTCCCAAATGTGTCTCTTGCTTGGCCTCTGGTATCTCTCAGGCAAGTGCATGATGTCTCATTTGCTACAATTTGCACAAACAACTTTAGAGGACATTATCCTCAAGCATTTATGAGATGTGGCCGTAACATGTGCCTGGACCATTCATTTCCTTTGCAATGCGTTCTCCTTGCATTGTAATGAATGCTGCCAAGTTATTGTTGAAGAGAAGTTCACTCAAGATGAATGAAAGGGCAGCTATGGCTATACAGACAGCAGTAAATTGTCCAGCAGGGAGGCAAAGACTGAATGCAAAAAAAGACATCTTAAATGAGTTTTGAAGCCATACAAGTCTTCACTTGTATGTATGACTTCATACAAGTCGTACACTTCTAGCATATTGGTTGGTTGGCTGGTTGGTATAGCAATATACCTAGCAATATTGATTGGTTGACATCCATTTAAGGGTTAAAAATTAAGTGTAACAGCATTGCACAAATGATCTCAGCCAATGGGAAATTTTTACTTTTCCCAGGAAGGGCTATTAAAAACACAGGAAGCTTCCACCTGGCTGCTTCCTTCCATGTTTTCCATTCATGCTCACAGTAGGAAGAAAAAAGGATGGAGGTGGCAGTGAAGACCACCAAAAACCCTGTTGCCCCAAGGCTACTTAGTGAGGTGAAGTTTGCCCCCTCCAGGTGTTTTTCAGCAAGGAATGGGAAAAGAGCTTGATGGATGCCACAGCCGGGCCTTGTGGGTACAGTGGCACCACTGTCTTTACTTTGCTGTAAAGACCTGATCTAAATATTATTCCACTAAGTATTTTGATGCATACATATTTTATATTTCATGTTTTAGAGTGAAAAATGTGAATGGCATCAACATTTTCTCATGATTCCACTAGTCACATCACGTGGAACTTGGGGATCACACAAGGTATTTTGGGGAGGAATTTATCCCAAGTGCTATGGTCCTCCTTTCAGTGAGTAGGAGCTGAAGTGGCCTCTTAACCAGGCACTTTGTGTATTAAAACAAAATTTTTTACAAAATGGAGACAAGAATACACAACAAAGTTACTGCATAAAGCAAGTAATGTACTTTTTGTAGCTTGGCAGTGTCACTGTTAGCATCGGCACAGATTCTTGGGAACCTAGTGTTCAGATTCTAATCTGTACAGTCTTCCATTTCAATGCTTAGATTGTCCATTTTAGGGTAGGCAGAACAGCAAGAGCCCCTGACCAATGCTCTGGAAAGCTGTAGCCAGTCAAAAACCGGATTAGTCAAGGATCTGAAATGGGGTAAGACAGTTCCTTGTTTTCTGGACTTTTTATGGTAAGTGCATTTGGTATTCCACACGTGAAAGTACACCTCTAGGCAACAGTGCAAGGCTGAAGTGTTTGAATGATACAGTAAGATTAGTAGTGCAATCCTATGCAAGTTTAGTTGGAAGTAAGCCCATTCTGTTCAAAGTGGCTTATTCAGTAGCAAATGTGCTTATGACTGTAGCCTAAAGGGTCTGGTCTTCCTTACTATGAGTGCTTCCTCAACTTTCTTGTATTCAGTAAAACCATGAAATTACCGCAGTCAGACTTTTCACAGCACCAATCAAGCATTAATACTATTAAAACTGGACTACTCAAATGACTTAGGAGCTAAAACAGGTTTATAAATTTGAAATATGAGATCCAACCTGAAATGCAGCTTCTGTGATCAGCAAATTAACAGAAGGTATTCTAAGCAAGAGTTAAGCCATGACCGGAAATGACATAATTAGCATGGGACAGAAAGAAGCAATGCAATAAAGGGGGAAAAGAAGTGTCAAAAATTAAGTACAAATACTTCTAATGATTAAAGTGTTTGACTCTATTATTTTTAATTTATTCCATATACTAACATAGTTCAAGGCATAGAGGGGGTATGCCAAAAAAACCCCCCCAAAACAAAACAAAAACCCCAACAACCAAAACCTATGATCAATGCAGAATGGTATTTACACACATTAACATTTTCTGTGCTTCACACATAAATTGATTGTACCTTTAGCAGGATTTGTCCAAATTTCTACTTTGCAGGCAGTATATTTCTGCTGGAAATATCAACTAGTGAGAACATCAGTTGGGAAATGTACAGAACAAACACTACAGAATTTATACAATGAAACAAAACCAAAATGGAACTTTGTCTTTGCTCTAGCCAGATCAATGGGATCTGATCTATGGATATGGGTATTTCACTGCCCTTTCTCCTTCCATCCTCTGCTCCATTTTCCTTCTGAAGATCAATGTCTTGCGGGTCTTCCTTTTTATTCAAAAGATTTGCTTGCTTCACATTCCTCCTTCAGCATCATCAAGTCTTGTAGTAGGCTGTGCTCAGCCCCATGGGTCACCTTCATGATATCATAAGCCTGAAGCAGAGACAAGTAATCCATCATTTCCTTATAGTATCTCACTCAACGACAGGCCAGGAAGTTCTTTCTTTCTTCTTTCCCTTATTTTTAAACCTGTTTTCACCCATCTGTAACTTTGTAACACCCTGTGCCAGTTCAGCCTTCACCTTGGCATATCCCATCATTTGAAAAGGCAGGGATCCATGTCTGCACAACAATAGCTTTTCTATATTGGTCCACATGTTGTGGCATTTGTTGGTATCTGATTTTTAAAAGATTATTTGAAGCATTTTTATGCCACTCTTCAGACACAAAGGTTCTCAGAATGGCTTACATATAATCAATTAAGTAAGACAGTTCCTGTCCACAGTTTAAAATCTAAACAGACAAGATGAACAAAGATGAAGGAATCTGTGTAGTGCTGAATTCATATATGTGAAATCCTTGTTAGGCTTTATAAGTGGTGTGGGAAAGTGGCTGTAAATAAGTCTTTCAGATTTATAATTTACAGAGGCTGCCTCTAGTTTGCGAGTCATCACATGATTACCTGGAATATTAGGGGGTTAGGCATGCCTAAGAAGAGGATACAAGAGCCTTCCAAACTCAAGCATTCAAAAATGGGTGTTGCTTTCTTGCAAGAAATTCACCTTTTTGTAGACAATAAGGACATCCTTTGCCAAGATTGGTGGGGGGGGGGAGGTTCATTTAACTCCAAGAAAATTAAATATGTGACTATATTAATACATTAAAAGGCACAAATAACAGTCGCATGAACAGAATCAAATGTGTTGGGCCCGGGGTGGGATTGCTTACCCTGTAATGCTAGATCCTTTTTCAAAAATCTGCAAAATTCAACGAATTAAAAAGGGGCAGTTTAAGACCAGAGTTTATCTTTAACTCCTACATCCTATAAGTCATCCTACAAGCAATTTCAGACACTCAATTCTTCCCATCGGAATTTGGGCCCATGAAGCTGTATGCAAGCACAATTCTAGCACTGCACAATATGCTGTTACTGCTCAGAGGCCATGCTGCACCTTCCAATTGCCTGGCTCTGTAGAACTTCAGCTGGCACGTGGTAGTCCTAACTCTTGTCTTAAACTGGCAGGTTTTGGGATACTTGATTATGTCTATGTGAATATATATATATATTAAATGAAAACACACATGCAAGGATTGAACCACTGAGCTAAATATTGCAATATTACAATGACAGCATATAGATGCCATAATGAAGTTGTTCTTGTTTTCCTCCATTTGATGCGCAGCTATCGCTGGACCCATGGTTCTCTAGTGATTTAAGGATTTTTTTAAAATTAAAAACCACCTTGAGCATGCAAATATGACCCAGGACATGCTATGATAACCCACATAATTTCTTGCCCAAGAATAAGAAGCCTCATTAGGTACTTGCAGTGAATGCGTCTCTGAGTGCAAATAAAGACCCCATATATTGGCTTGTGCTGATTTGCATTGGGCTTGTACAGGGTACCGAACATCAGAGATGCATGTAGCGGCATGCAAATGTGCTGCTGCGCCACTCGGTCATGATGAAAGGAAGAAGCAAACTCCGTCATGCTGATGTGCTACAAAGCAAAGGGCAGGGTAGTGGGGAAATCATTTCTGTTTCTCCTTTGTCCGTTGATTAAAGTGAATGCCTGTTAGAGACAGCAAAGGAAGGACAAATGCCTCAAAAGCCACACTCATTTGACTTTCATCACACATGCAGTTAATAATACCCAGGGTAAGCTGGGGGGGAAAAAAACCTTTTCAAATGTGGCATTGTCAGAAAGAGTTAGGCATATTTTGATGGAGAAGGGTTTGATGTTTCTATTCCTTTGTTTTACTCAGCAGGGAATTGATATCAATGGGATATCTGCCAGGCTGTAAGCTCTCGAATTTTCAGCAATGAATTTATCAATTTGTATTTGCTTAGAATGCATCTTCGCACAGTTCAGTCCCTGTAGGCTTCTTGATTTGCTAGCTTTCTATGTGCAGCCTGCACACAAGTTATATTCTTATTTTATATGTTTCTTTCCATTTCAAGAAGAAATCTGCACCTCCTCCATTTTGTATCACCTAAATAACCTTTGGAAGCCATGGGGAAAAGAAATAATATGGAATATAAAGCCGCTTCCACATGTGTGTGCAAGTTTGTACGAGAGAAAACCATGGGGATTTGTGTTGCTATTTAAGATTTCTGAAATAAGCATTTAGCTAGTCACTTCCATCTGTGAATATAAGCCACCTTGAGAAGAGCAGAAGAGGAAGTATATAGAAATATTTTAAGAAGTAAATGAATGGAGCACCACAGCCTAGCATCTTCTGGACCCATGATTCTAAAATAGCAGGTCAGTCGCAGTCAATGATTGTGGGGGTGCTGTGGGGGCACCTTGCAGGACCTGGACATCATTACTGGTTTATTTAATTTAAAACACATCACCCCACGTTTGCTCCTAGAATTTCAAGGCAACTAAGAAGAATAAAATTTCCAAAAATAACACTTCTCACATGCCCAATGCCTCCATAAAAATATGTCTTCACTGAGTTCTAGAAGGTCACTGATGAGGAAATGAGATGGGCATCCCTTGGAAAGAAGTTTCAGGGCACAGGAGCAGCCACCAAAAAGACCCTCTTTTGGCCCAACTAAACATATTCTGAGGCTGCTAATATTCCACTTAGAGAGCACTTGTGCTATTTAATAGCAAACAAAGAAACAGTAGAGAGGGTGTGTTGCAGTGATTAGGGTGCTGGACTGGGATTCAGAAGATCTGGGTTCTAGTCCTCCTTGGCTGTGATGTTCCTGGATGACTTTGGTGACTGCCAGCCTATCCTATTTCACAGAGTTGAGGAGGAGAACTTTGTAAGCCACTCTTAGTTCCAAGAGGCAGAAATGTTGAATATAAATATAATAAAAATACTGTTTTATAAAAGGGGGATAAAACATGTAGTAAATAAATGCCATAAGGCCCATAACAAAAAATCTGACAATTGGCATATGAATCATTCTCTGATATAAATACTGAACCAGTTCAACTGAATTTTAAAATCCTTGTTGGACCTACAACCTCAGAAGTGAAGGTCATGCTGGAACTTAGGAAACAACATGTACACGTTAAATAGATTCAGCTGGTGAAGGGCAGAATGTCGCTGTCACAATGCTGTCCAGTTCTTTAGAGTCTGCTGTGTATGTGCATTGACAAATGTGCGGCAGGTACCTTGCACCTTGTGGACGCATCACAAATTCATGAGAAGTTTAGAATATGCCAGCAGCTAGACAAAATGGATTTAGGTCCTGGCATGCAATTGAGCTGATGTATCAAAGCACATTAATCATGTAAAACAAGTGCATGTTACTATATAAAAATAAAACATATATAAAAGATAAAGATAAATAAACATAAAGCATAACCCTTTCTCAAAATGCTATAAACATTCTTACTTGGCTGTGTTTTAAACCCAGTCATTAAAAATGATTATTTATGATTAATTAATAATGATTAATTTCTGACAGTAGTATATTGGCAGATTTTTGTTCAAAGGATTGTAGTGATGCCGTAGTCACTCCTTTGGTTAGAATTTTAATGAAATAAATAAAGTGACTGCCAGATAAATATAATGCAAGGAAGTCCATCCAGGTTTATAAACCAGAAGGTACCGAAGAAGAGGTCCTCGTAATAATGAACACATGTGCATTAAGATCCTGATTCTGCTTGCAAGTCATAATGGTATTAATTCTGATCAGATCTTTTATGGAGATAAACTCTTCTCATCATTCTCCCTGCCACCCCGCAAATGTTTGATTAGGATTTTCTTGCAATCCTGAAAAATGCAGTGCAGCCACTGCTACTTTCTGCTTTGCTCTCCATGACTTTTACAAGACTCTGAATTAAAACTACCAAAATTCTCTGTGCACAGTTCCAATGGACAGATCTTTAAGATGGAGCCTTGCTAAATGTCAACTCAAATATATCAGTTGAAAATCATATTTTAGGCATCAGTCCGTGTTAAGATTTTGATTTTTCCTTTTTTGTGTCAAAAGCCCATGTTCCAGATGAGTTTTATACTCATCATATGCTGGAAGACAAGGTCTTCCCTATGACCACCCACATCTCTCTTTTCACCTACTCTGTATCTTATCTTTCTCACTCAGCTTGATGCAGGACATGATCAATTTTTAAAAAGTGGGATGAGAACCGACTAAGGCACTGAAATAGTCTTTCATTCATTCAGCTTAATAGGTATTTGCCATTCAAGGTTAAGGGGTGATTAATGATACCCCCCCCCCCAGCTATTGAACAGTAATTACCAACAACTGATATTAAAGGAAGTCACCCCTGGAAACTATGTAAGCTGCAGTGACCCATCACCTAACTTTGCAGTCATTGCCTAAGGAGCTGGTGTAGATCAAAAGAGGAGGGGTGTTAGTGGATGGGATTTAAAAAGTGGGGTGAGCTAAAAAGGTGTGGAAAATACTTGCGTTGATGGTAGTAGATTGGCAGAGATGATTGCAGGGATAAAGAAAGGAAAAATAGATGGACCATCATGGGCAAAACTGACCTGCTTCAAGGTGTCCAGGGCCTGAGAAAACATGTCTTGGCTGTACTGCAATTTGGCCACTCTCATCATCTGCACAGCCCTCAAAGGATGGAAGCCGGTATAATAAAACCTAGAAGCATGGAGGAGAGAAAATGATTGCATCTTTGTTAGCTCTCACCTTCACAGTTCTGGCCTCAGTGGAGGGCTATTAGGGTGGGTCTGCAAAGCCATTGTGAATTTTAATAAGGTATTCAGAGGAAAATTAGCTACACTGCGGGGGAGTGTGAAATACTGAGGGGAATTAACAAATTATTATTTTCGTCCCTATAGAATGGCTTTTACATTATCCTGTTAGAAAGTGGCAGGGATGGGATTAAGCCACATACCCAGTTAGACAATACAATAGCTCCAACTGCACTTAGTGTTAAACAAAGCAGCTTTCAGATTCAGTAGCACCGAGACAATTTCATTTTCACAGGAGGTTTTTCAGTGTGGCGCCTGCCTCTATTCCTTCGCAGAGACTGGCGTGGGAGTCGAGGCATGCTTGGGGAAACACATCCACAACTGTGACTTGGAGGGTGACTTCAGTTTTACATTTCCTTAGCCATTCTTTGAATGCGTGAACGGATACAGTTTTGCAGCATCTCAATGAGCTATCCCCAGACTGGCCCTCAAAGATGCACAATATCTCCTGTCATCCCCAGCCAGCATGGCCCGGGTTGCGGAAGTCAAATCCAAGCCATCAGACCCAAGCAAACTAGCCCATGCATGCAAGTGTAGCAGCAGGGCTGAGAGCAAAATCTAGGAACTCTCCAGACTAAATTTTACCTCAGCCATGAATTCAGTGATTGGCTTGAGACAACAGCAGTTTCTCAGCCTCTCATTTACAATGCAGGCACAATAATACCAGCCAACCTTACAGGGGCACCGTTAAAGATCTCTGAGATAGTGAACACCATAAAGCTGTTAGATAAAATGTCAATAGCACCCTATAATGAAAGATGGCAATCATTACTCATTTTCTGGGTCCTATATGACAGCCAGCCCCACTGGCTGTGCAATTTCATTCTAAGACAATATTCAGAAGCTAAGCAGAGCAAGTATTCATGCATACTTTAGCTTCGGGCAATGCTCTAAAAGCATGGAGGTCCAGGATGGATGTAACGTTTTATGCTTTCCTTCCCACTAATTTGATGAGGCCACTACTCCCCATTAACTGCATTGCCATTAGTACTGATTTACACTCCCAGAGATGAAGACTGAGCTAGGCTGCTTGTTTGCAGCAGAAGAAACACACTGGAAATGTCAATGTTTTAAAGTCAATCACTCTGTTGTTGCAAGATTTGTATGATGGTCTAAACTATTCAGGTGGCACCCAGCAGAGGGAAACAGCACATTTGACCAAACATCAATACATTTTTCTTGGCAACTCCTCATGCTATTTCTCTTCTTCCATGCCAAAAAAGATCTTCCAGTTAGAGCAGCAAGAAGCAGCTGAAATACACGCTATACTGTTATCAGCCCTTTTCCACAAAATTAAACAGAACTGAAATACTTTAACTGGGCCATGTCAAAGTAATGCCAGTGGCCCATACCTCCTATTTTTGTTTATCCATACAGAGGGGTCTGATTCTATACACAGGAAGAGGGCTGAAGTCACAAATGATTTCCCCTGCTTAGTTACATAGCATGAATGATACATCAGCAATATGGTGGAAGGTCATATTAACAACCTTTGGAAATGTCCTTGCTTCTAGTTTTTCATGCTATGATATCTTACGATTGTTCATTTTACCCTGTGGGAAGCCTCTCACTGCTTCAAGCTGATCCACTCAGGGATGTCCATCACTTGACAACCGCAAAATTAAGTACTGAGCTGTTGACTTTTATTGCATTTGTTTATTACATTTTATTCTGCCCATAGCTGAAACTCTCACAACAATTAAAACCATAAAATACAGCATTATAGAACATAATACACAACTTTTAAATGTGTATTATGACAGTATAAAACCAAAAATGACAGTCTAAAACCAACATTAAAAAGTAGTAGCAGTGTAAAAATTTAAAATATCATATTTAAAGACAACAGAAACTGACAGACTAATATGTCTGGGAAGACCTATACCTGGCCCCAAAATGTATGCTCAGGCCAGGTAAGCCTGTCTGAGAAAGGATTCTAGAAGTGTGGTGCTTAGTAGTATCTTGCCTCATTTCACTTCATTTGCTTTCTCTTTCCCAATAACATGGAGTGCTAGATGTTATGATAAACAACCCAGGGGCAGATTTTTCCTGGGCTGTTTAGTTACAGTTGAAACAATCAAGCTATCAGGATCCAGCATGCTTGTTCACTCCTGCTCATTTAAAAAAAAACCCTGGGATGTCATGAGCTACTACAACCAATACTTTTCAACTGATATTCAGCTGCATATCATGGGAGTTGCAAACCATAAAGTGTTGACTAATGACATGATGAAAATATATGTCTAAACTAACTGTTTGTGGTATGAATACTGAAGTGAAATGGGTCCATTTCAGTGATTCCTCCATGTGAACTCTAACTCTGCTGCCCTACCCTTGACATTGCTGCACATTTCTAGCCCTGCCCTGTGGAATATCTACTAAGCTGAGCATACACATGTAAATGCTTGACAGTATAGTGGGCCTAATTGCATGGAGCTGCTACTTATGTACACATTGGTGATCCTTCTCAGTTATCCTGCTCCTTGTGCAGATTTTGTGGCCAAAGCTGGTAAGATCTTATGCCATCACTCTCCATATATTTACTGCAGACAGGGAAGAATGACTGAATGGAACTGAGATCACCTTGGGAGTGTTAAACAAGAACCTCAGCAGAAATGGTGGTACACATTATCCTTGAGAACCACAGAACTGAAAGACAGAATCATACAAGATTTGGAAGGGTCCAGTAAGGCCACTGGGTCCAAACCCCTGAAGAAAGGAAAACTCAGCAATTCACAATAGCAAAACTATCAAAGTTAAGATCTAATGGTGCCAGTGGTTTAGCAAGTGCAAGAGGATCTGCCCTTGGTAAGGATGGTGGATGAGGATAGTTTGTGAATGATCAAGAAAAGAACTACCTACGCTTGTCAACCTTTTTCCTGATGGAGACTTATGCTGGCTACACAATTTGTGCCTGTTAGGTGGTCATTAAAAACTGTAGGCTCTATATCCTCAACAGGGGTAGTGAACCTGTAGTTGTGGCTTCAAGCCTAATTCCAAATGCCTGTGCATGTATTTAGTTCAGATCCTGTCAAGAGTGATTTGCCCTTTCCCTGGTAATCCTCTGCATAGGACAGAAAGCAGAAAGCAAAAGGAGAGAAAGGGAAATGGCAGAATGAGAAATCAAAGAGCTCCCAGCTTTGGAAAGATCTTCCAAGGGAAGTTCAGCTGCTGTCCATATTGCTAAATTTTGGTACAAGGCTAGTTTCCTCAGGCTTTCAATGTTTTTTAAAGCATTTTAGTAATTTAAGGATTTGTGTTATTACACTAATCCCTAAAATATGTTTAATATTTGATGCTCAGTTTAGTTAAAATGACATGTTTATTAGTATTATATCATGGATCGCTTCCATTGAGATTCTATTTGCATTGGGGAGATGCACCAAACTCAGAGTTCGAACTCTGATGTTGGAACATACTTCAAAGATCAGAGCTGAGACTCCAAATAATTCTATGGCTATCTAGGGTCGTAGGATTGAACTGCCTAGTAAACAAATACATTTGTAGTGCCTCAGAAAAAGCAGAACAATTGTCTGCATGACCTCTATTACTTTACTAAAATCCATGTGACTGGCTTGCAAAGCCAGAAGGCCTCAGAAATATCTTTTTTTTTAATAGTAAGTTTTATTCAAAATAACCCTAAAACCAAGGAAAACTAAAAACAACATCAATCATCAGAAACATCGGACCTGCTGGGTCAGCCCCCACATTTTTTCTATTTATGATAACTTAAAAACATATCTAAATCTATACGAAGTCCCATTTCTCTAGACAATAATAAAAAGAGTCCCAAGTTTGATAGAAATCAGTATCTTCTTTCTCCTTCAATGACAAAGTCAATCTGTCAATTTCTGCACAATCCAAGATCTTTTTTAGGATCAGTTCATCGGTGGGTGGTTCTTCACTTTTCCAGTGTTGGGCAAATGCAATCCTCGCCACAGTAATTACATGTAAGAAAGGCCTCAGAAATATCTATGATTGCTGCAAGGAAGAAGTACAGCATGGCAGTGTGGACTCTTTCTCCAGCAATGGAGATTGGACCATCGCCTGCTTTGCCCGTCTGCTGCCTCCAATGGGATGCTGCCACTGAAGCGATAAATTTGTCATGCAGAGCCTCTCCTTTACTTACACAACAGTTCTATTGAGTCTTGTTTAATAATTGCATCCAATTCCTAAGGTAATCAGAGTCTGTGAAGATTTAGGAATATGGTATATGATACCAGAGGAAGCAGTAAGTAATTAAGCAATGTCAGGCAGACAACCAAAACCACACACAGCCATAAACTAAAGAGAGGGGAAATTTAAGAGGTGAAGGTAAAGGAAGCGAGCATGAAACTGAGAGCACTGAGTACATAAATATTTACAAAGCTATTTTATCGAACTGATTTATGTACTGGTCTTATGCATGTGTTTAGTTGCTTTTCACAAGCTTTAAAGCTGACATGTAAAATAGCGGTTTAGTATTGCGTTCTGTAATAAATCTGTACAATTATTGGAACATCTTTTGTCTGGGTACACTTGCTGGAGCACCTTTTTCAGTGAATTTGTACAATAGGCAGTCTTTGGGAAGAGATTTGAGGGGAAATAGGCAGAGTGGTTCAGTTGGTTCCATTTATGTTTAGGGCTCTACTACTGAAAGTTCAGCCACTCAGTGACCCTCAATTCAGAGGGATGGAAGAGTGGCTGGTAGCCAAGGCCAGTGGAGCTGGGCTGTTACACAGATCTAGGATGGATAAGTGTCCCAACCACCAAGCAGGGGGCTGCACTTTCTGTTTTCACTTGACACAGGGCCCAGCTAAGGTGGCACAGCATAGTGCCACTTCCAGTTTGGCTGGGTGCAACACCAAGGACTCTCCTACTTTACAGACTTCTTACAGCAGAAGAAAATATGGCTCTCAGCCTCAATTCAAGTTTGACCCTGTTGAGTCTGAAGTAGTGAGCTTTATCTTAAACCTTGGTGACCATTGTGCAAACAGCACAGCCCAAATTGCCTTGCATTGGCAAAAAGGTTTCTAGAGCATCTACTCACTGTGGAGTTCAGTCACATTGTTCTCAGCACCCCTGGACATTGTTGGCATGATCCTGCGTAACAGTATACAGAACTTCAGTTTTGCTTCCAAGAGTCCTACTGCAGTTTTGACGGAAAGCAAGCGGCTTGACCTCCATGCAATGTTGCCTTTCTCTTGTGTAAGTAACATCAGCTGTTTCCTCAGTTAGAAAAGTGACAAGGCCTAGTTCTGTCTCTTATACTTGTGCACTCATGAGATTTTTCCCTCATCTGTTTTTATTTTATCTATAATTTTAAAACATCATATCCCATCTTTCCTCCCCAGAGCCATAAATGTAAAAATCAAAATATCCTTACAATTTAAAATGAAGCCAGTAAAAATTAAAACATGGTTTCATTGTCAATATACTATGAAGTGTTGTCTATATTGCAGCCAGGGTCTTAACACAACTCAGCAAAACATGTGTACCAAGCACTAAACTATGTTAATATATAGCCCTCATGTTTCTCACAGAATTATTATAAATGTTGATTTTTTAACACACAAAACTGGATTGCATATTCACCTTGTTACTCTCCATGGCAATCAACATTACTGGATTTTTTTCCTTCTTGCTTTTGAAAGAATTTGCTCATTTACTTAGCTTGAAATGCAGCTCTTGTGCATTCATTTTCTTGTGTATTTTCATTCTAAGAGAGTATAAAAAGAAGAGGACTCAAGCCTTCAAGGTAGGCAATACATGTCTTTAAAATCCAGCATCTTACAGCTCTCCTCACAGAATCTTCTCTTTGTGTTGCTTTCCAAGCTAAGTAATTAAGTTTTTTTATCCTCTTGTGAGTTTAGATTAAAAAGTTAATACAGAGTAAAGAAAATGACAATCGTTTCCAGTTCCTCACAATTTAAAATAAGTTAATTGATGCATGCTATTCAGTCTAAACCATTTGCAAAGTAACATTTGTGCCTCCACCTTCAGCTTGGTGGAATTTGAAACAAACATGATTAGGAAGCCTTGAAATTGCTGTTATTAGTGAAAAGAAAAAGAGGACCCCAGTGTCAGAAAGACTATAAAAGTTTTAGTTATATACTTCCATAAAAAATTAAGAAAGCCAATGAAGAGGCATATAGCAGGGTATTTTTAATCCATTACAGACAATGATACCAGACTACAGGAAGAATTATAAGTTTACATTGAATAATGCTGTCATTATCAAAGAAATTGCAATCCTATGTAAAATAGCCTCTATCTCCCAGCATGCCCCACTTCTCCCAGCATGCCCCAGCCAGCTGGCACCCTTGGTCAGTGAAGGCTGGATACTACTGTAGTTAATGAGATTATTCTTGGGAAATAATGAGGGAATTTGCTCCAATTGTCAGTTCACATCCCACCATTCAAGAGTGCCTTTTTTTCCATTCATGCACCCATGCATCAGCTCATACAATCTTCCTACACCCTCTGCTTTTAGCATGGCTGACTGCGCATACCACCATCCACAACAAACATGCAGTTTTATCTGAAAATTTACTGGGGAGCCTTGAGCTTTTAAAAACTGACAAGTAGAATTTATCAGATGGCGAGTGAGGTACAAAGCAAATCAAGGCAAGATGCACGGAGTGTCACTGCTCAAAAGCTCTGTTCGCCCACCTGGACTGTATACCAGTCTCTATGTGCCCCTCTATGTGCAATAGGGCAATGGGTTTTTCTTAGCCTCACAGCTGTATGCATAATGTAAAAAGCAGAGTGTTTGTACACCTGATCCCTGAGATCCCTCCAATATGCCTTTTGACATATATTGGTGGATCTCAGAAATCAAGCCATCCTGGTTGTGAACTACATCTGGAATATTTCAAAGAGATAGAAACTACTGAAATGAGAAGTTTTGTTATACTGGCACTTCAGTCCTTAAGACAGGCCATAGCAACTGCTGCTTGGCTAACAATCAGAGGTACACTCATTTAGTTGGGATATAGAATATCATGCATGGAGGTACCAGGGGAAGGTGTTTACATTCCGTTCTACAAAACTTGGCATATCACACATAGTTGCCATTTTGCTTCCATAAGCTCAAGTGCAGTTCTAACATAATGCTCATATTACCAAAGCAGATAAACAACAGTCTCAGAAAATTATGCTATCTTATAGGGTATAGAGTATATTATACTGTTAAATGTAGGTTGTGGCAGCCAGCTTAAAATAGGATCAGTCTGGGTTGTGTGTCTGGGCAGCAGGCGGGAGAGAGAAATACTAAAGCAGGATAAAAGAAAAGGGTGGAAAGAAAGTCAAGTAAAAGGAAGATGTACACTAGCAACAATGTAATTTTGTGACAATAACCTTGGCATTCATTATCTTCTCTGACAGCAAATCAATGCCTGGCTGTGGCTACAAGACATCCATATTTAATTCTAAGTGTGCTATACTCCTTCGAAGTCCAGTTCCAAGACCAGCATCAGAAATGGACGAGACAAACCCTTCTGAGAGTAGTCCCTGCACATAATTTTGGAAGCAAACTCAAGGATTAGCCTTTCCCTGTGTTCTTCAATAGGGAGATTAAATACAGCACCATTAGAGGCATGCAGTTGAAAACAGTGAATGTTTATGGGCAGCAATGGTCCACTGATCTGATATCCTAATATGCAAAGCAAAAAGTGGATAGAAGCAGCTACAAAGCTTCATAAAGCAGGACCAATCTATACACTTTCGATTTAAACTATCTTTGATATGAAAGCATCTCATAATTCTGCACTGTGGAGATGGCTATTTTTCCGTACGTTCCAGAGGAAAGCTCCAAACAATATTTTAGATACTATTTTCATTCCTGCAGAATCATAGATAGAATGAAGCAAAAACATTACCCTATTGTTTGTAATTCCGGAATTCTTCTTATCCCTCTTTTTCAAATAGACATCAAAATTACATTTAACATATAATTCCCATGTGTGGAGCAAATGATATTGTTCCTACTGAAGATATTCCTTATTTATGATGATATGAGCAATTTACCCATTTCTTATTTTGAGTTCTATTAAACAGTTCCATAATTTCAGATACACAAAAATGGTTTATGTTTTTTCTTAAGTCAGCAGATAAAATAGAGTTAGCTCAGCTTTTTATTGTTATTTTTCTATTTTTTAACTACATGTATGAATTCTTTCTACATCTGGTCCATGGACATTCTAGTTCCAAACCACATAATGTGATTTGTCTTCATTCTTTTTGGTGCTTTCAAATGATGATATATAGTTTAACTAAACCTTAAATCTCTGTTAACAGAAGAATGACTCCTGCTATTTATATTTTCCAATTAAGCAATTTATACTCCATAATTAAAAGTCCAGTATCATTGTACCACTGGATAATGAATGAGGTTTGTCTCATATAGAAATATTCCTCAACTGGGACTATGTTCAGTCCGCCCTCCCCTATAATACTGTTTATTCTTATGCAAACCTCAGGGGTCTCCCAGGCCGGTTGTGACCTTCCATTTGTCTGTGCCTAGCTTTGTTTTGGCTACATAAACAATGGTATTATTGTCTGAACATCAAATACAAAGGAAATGTTGAAAATGTACATGAGTTCCACATTGGCCAGCATCATGCATTTGACTGTAGGCTATGAAAGTGCATGGGCTCCATTTACATACAAGATTTTCCCCTTGAAATGAGGTGTTCATGGAATTATCTTGTCAAGTTAATTTTGGTCAAGCTAATTTTGACCTTTTTCATGCTCTGTAGCTGCTACAGACACCACATGTAATTCACTGATTTTTTTGGAAGTGCAGCTCATTTGTGGGCAGGTGGCTGCAGTTGTTCACCAGTCTTTGAGGAGGCGCATGAAAACTGCTCCTCTATAACAAAACCATATTTTATGTTATGTTTATATAACAGTTCAGAATCCCTTTATTTGGCATCTAGACTCTTCTTTGTGGTCATTGTGTTATTCAACCAGATTTGTGCTTTTTTACTGTAATCTTTATTTTCTCAAAGTTGGAAACCCCTTGGAGGATGTGGCATACCCTCCTTAAACAAACTAGATGCACTTGGTTAACAGGACCAGTCTATTTTTCCAGAGGTTTTAATAGTGGAATTTTAAGTACAAGGATACAAGAACTTTGCCTTCTTTAAATGGAAGTTGCTTTTGAACATGATGCAATTCACATTAGCAACATGTCTGGTTCAAGGATAAGAAATCTGGGCTTTAACTGGGGCAGGTGGATCAGGGAATAGAACTTCTTCCAGGTAAGAAGAGTAGGAAGTCAACATGACAACCCCTTAGTCACACACCAAGAAGAGTCCATGGCTGCACCCATAAGGAGAAACACATATGTTGATCACAGACAGCTGCACATATGTGCCTGTGTCCTACTTAGGTATTCTACCTCTGGTGGTAGTGAACATGTTAGCCCTTCCCTCGCCATCATTGCACTTGCTTCCCTCTACACGTTTAGGACAATGAAAAGCAGTGTCTCCTGTATCTGTGAAGACTCCACACTGCATTTCCCTTAAATAAAGACAACTAAGAAATCCCCAAACGCTAGCTGATGAACTAACAATATAGTACCTAGACTACACAGCAGCGATGCCATACATTACTCTCCTTTTCAGCAAAATGGTAAAAAAAAATCATAGACTTCTTTGCAATGTTGACAAACCCCACAGTCTGCCACAGTGCCCCTCCTGCTCTATACTCATGCACATACACAGTAAGGGTATAATGCCAGGTTATTGTGTTTGTAATGGTTACTAGCAGGAGGAATTAAGCAGTGTGTAAAACAGGACCTTAGCTAGAAATAAAATCTTCTTCGCTACTAATATTCTTTGAGTCTAATACTCAAATGCAGCTAAGCTAAAATCTGAGTTTCTTAGAATCATAGAACAGTAGAGTAGGAGTGGGCCAGAAGGCCACTGGACCCAACCCCGTGCAAGTGCAGGACTCTAAGTTACACCATCCCATTCAGATGACTGTCCAGATGTTTTTTGAATGCCTCGAGCAGGAGAGAGCCCACAACTTCTCCAGGTGATAGGTTCCTACTGTCATACTGCTCTGACAGTGAAGACATTCTTTCTAATACCTAGTCTAAATCTGGTTTCTTTATTGTTTTCTGTGATGAGTAATAGTCAGTATCCCCTGAAGGAAGCCAAAATAAAAACAGACAGTTCAAAATGAACCATGAAGTCCCTTCCACAGGCATGTCTTCACACTATGCTTATCTCTATGGCCAAATGTTTATCACCTATGACTTCATCCACTGGCTCATCAACACGCTGAAAGAGGGTCATTTTATCCTGCTCCTGTGACAACAAGTGCCAAGTCCAGACTAAAGCATCTTCAGGAAGTAACCACGGGGATCAACCAATCTGGTCCAGAGATCAGGCCATAAAGTTCATCATGCTAAGCATCCAGGTCAGGGCAGGCTATCCAAAAGAGTAGTCCAGGATGGTGAACAAAGGACAGTCCACAAGATTAAGGCAAAGCACTGAGTTGAAATGCTGTTGTCTGCAACAGAGAGCAGGATCTGGCTGGGCTAATTTATAGCTGTCTGTAAATCGGCAGAGCTGGCTAATCAGGTCAACGTGTTACTTGTTTAAGAGTTTCCTAAGGGGAAGGTCTGGAAAGTGTGCCTTTCATGAAGGCTCTGTAGCTTGTTGTCACAGTATCACAAGCTTTTGGTGGTACTTTACAATAGTTGCCTGGTTGTTTTGGTGCGATTATGTCATAACTAATCTTCTGCTTCCCCTTCTTGAGCCATGCCTGCATTTGTTTATCAATGACGTTAGACTCTGTTTTACCTGTTTTTACCTCAAGCATGGTGAGCTGCCTGTTTCTGCCTTCAACTATAAATAAAAATATAACTGATTGTGTTTTGTGCCACCAGAGTAAATAGTCATACCTAGACTATAAGGAGGCCTGTGGGGATTTATTAATTACAATAAACAATGCCTTAAATACACTGCAATCTCTTGACATGGTGGACTCATTTGGTTGCAAAAATATTTTGCCACATACAATTGTTGACAGATCTGATTCTATGAATAATTCAAAACATGTACAATTGGGGAAGAGAAAAAAATGTATTTACTCCATTTCGCTTTGCACGAAATCAAACAAAATGGAAAAATGTTAAATTACCTACCTTCTCCAAATCAAGTCACAGAATAGTGGTAAGAAAGCATAGGTTGTCTATGTAGACGTTTTGATGTTCTGCCAAGCCAAAGCTATAATATAATTTGCTTGAAAGGAAAAGTCAGGAAAATTACTTTTGGTCTATTGTTGTGCTGTTTTGCAATATGCTGTTCTATATTCATTACTTCATACGCTTGCCAGGCTGTGCAGCTTGGTTGACTTGTCATTTGTGGGCATCTCTGTGCTCATCCCTTTGACTCGGAATCTTAACACAGAAGAGAAAGGACTATTACATTTAAATTTGTGAACAAGATGAAAACTGTACATCTTGATTCCTGAATAAGTTAACATTGCTTGTAGGATAAGGCTTTCTTAGACACTGCTCTACACACAGAATCAATCAGCTGTCCACTTTGCCTCTATCCTTTTACACCTTTACTACAAGAGTAGTCATAAATACATCAACCTGGAGTTCTTAAAGACTCACAAATTTATTGCAGTGTCAGCTTTAGAGGACTGAAATCTACTTTATCAGCTGCTGTAGGCTTGAATTTGATTAAAGGGGATCTTGCCTATGAAAACTCATAAATAACTGGTCTTTCAGATGCTGCAGAATTCTTTGTCATGTTTGCTGCAAAATCCTTACACAGCTATTTTTCTGTTTGTCAAACAAAAAATGATATTGTGCCCCCAATTTTAATATGAATCTATCCAGTGACAATACTGTGTGGTATTTCTACGCAGCCTCGACAAATGTGGCCAACTGACCCAAAAATGGTATTGGGATTGCAAAAGTCACACATAAAGGAGAATCTAAATGTTGCTGTGAACCCTAGGTTCCAATTAGTCAGTCAAGCCAACATGCAGTTTGACCTAAGACAAAAAATCAGTGAGAGACATCAATATCTTGGGGTTTTATTGCACTGATGTTTTATTCTATTGGGGTTTTATTGTATGGTTTATTTATTGATGTTTTGTGAGCCGCCCTGAGGCTTTATTGTGATGGGGTGGCATAGAAATGTTTTAAATAAACAAATGAATGAATAAATCTGGGTCCTAAACCCAAGGAGGGATCCTGCCCTTGGCTTGATTTCAAAAGCCAGCTGCATCTGACCAGTTCAGCCCCCTAATAAGAGACATCTGTTTTTCCCTGGCAGCCACTGGGTGGGAAAGAACGAGAGACAAAAGGCAGTGGCAGAAAGGGGGAAAAGGTGATCCATCCACCTTTGCCTCTGGCTGCAGCCACTTCTCACTGTGACTTTGGCACTGTTGGCATTCAGCTCCACATTGATTATGCATAAGAACATGCAGCCCTCAACAACAAAAAGGTTTCTCTCCCCTCATCTCTGAGACAGGCAGATTCAGGAATGGGATTAAAGTGCAACCTTTCTCACACATGCACTATATAAAACTCTCCCAGCCTTTCTGTTGCATAGTCAGTATTGCTCCATGAAGAAAGAAGCTTCTAAGATCAGAGGGGGCCCAAATCCTATTGAAACTGAGAAAAGCACTTGAACATTTTTAGAGGATGTTTCAGCAGTATTGGGTCCTATCTTTCTGTACCAGTGTTACTGGTCAGAGTTAACAAGGTAGGTACTACAAGCCTGCTTACATAGCTGTTCATGGTCCTTTCTGAACTGACTAAAGTGATCCTCCCATCTTTGAAACAACCTCCCAAATGTGGCCCACCTGGCACCAAACTTGCCATCTGTCTGGTACCAGGTCATGACAGCCCTTTATATGGAGGCCTTTAGATATCTCCTTGGTTTTTCAGGGCCTGAGGGTGATTCTTTTCCTTCGTGGATCTTTTTTACTGTATTTTTAAAAGCTATATAAGATTAATTTCAAATTCATTTTAACATTGTTGTTTTATGGAATTTATATTGTATTTTATCATCTTGCTATACACATTGTTGTAAACTGTCTTGCTATGGGCAGTATAGAAATGAAATAAATGATAATATTAATAATAATAAACTGAATGAACTTCTGCACCAGCCACAAGTAACAATATGGATAGGAATGGAGTTTTGATGTACATGTAAGGACTAATTAGTAAGTAATAGGCTGCAATGGATCTGACTCTCACTAAAGTAGCAGACATCTCTGCAATTGAATGCAAATATGGGATGCCTTCACCTCCTCTAGCTGCTTCAGCTTTCTAATGCAAGTTCCCTTAAAGTATCTCTTCAATTTCTGCATTCCCCTGCTTTTATCCAGATATACATAATGCCATATTTTCCATTTCATTACAAAATTGGGTGTAAGTCACCTCTGTATTAAAGCACAGTACTATAATTTCCTTTATTTTCTTCTGGTTTCTCTCTTCTCCACTAGCTTTTAACTATAACTTCATTACATTTATAATCTTTGTGCCAGATGTCTTCATGTTCTCTACATTTCTAGAGAGATCAGTAAACTTGTTTATTCTGCCTCCATAATCAAAGCAACTGGTTAAAACACAGCTTAATTTCTTGATTCTTGAGCTGGTATTATGCCTACAATGGTAAGATACAGAGGTTTGGGTCCAAGCTTAGCCATACTTAGATTAATTGAATAATGGGATTTGGTTTACTTATGTTCAGAGCAGGTTTTGAAGGGGTGGTGTGCTGAAGATGGGATGAAGCAATTTAAAGACAACCTGATATGACAAAGATCTATTGTGATATATGCATTTCCAGACTACAGGTATTTGACCAAGTGGGCTCTTATCCACAAAGGTTTATGCTACAATAAATCTAATTTTTATTCATTCATTTATTTTTATTTATGTAAAGTTTTTATATGCCATCCAATACCACAGTTTCTTTTTGTGCTGATTGTAATTCACTAGCCACTGGAATCTGTCCAAAACATTAGGGTTCTACAGCCAGGCTGGTCCAGGTTGTCAGCAGATTCCCAAATTTCTGCCTACAGCGCAAGGACTGAAGTTAGCCATACATCAGAGCTATTTGTTTGTTTTGCACATTTGTAGCCAGCCCTTCCTCCAAGCTCAAGGCAGTCGACACCTGGCTATCTCCTTTAATCCCCACACAGCCACCCTGTGTGTTAAGTTCAGCTGAGATACAGTGACTTTCCCAAGACCACCCAGCAAGCTTCACAGGCAAGGGGGGATTTGATGTGTGGTTTTCCACACTGAAATCCTACACACTGCCTACTACAACATCATCCTGGCACTTCTGTGCTTCTGCATGGCACACCAAGTCTCTGCAGTAATTTAAAAGGCAAGGAAATGTAGCCATAGCCGGAGCTTATAAACTCACATAGCAGTCATTTTAGGAAAGAGCCAAGTCTCATTTAGGCATGTATATATAGACAGCTTATGAATAGCTTCTAGTCAAGATGCTTATAATGATCTGCTAGGCAACATACTATGCTGCTGTTTAATGACCTCTTATTCTCAACCCCGCATTTAATCAACCATAACAAAGCAAAAGGACTGATATTAACTAATGTGCCTTCACTGAACTGTTTAGCATAGGTCACCTAGCGCTGCTATGTTTGTATCACGGAGACTTTAGATTCATGCATATGACTCCAGTTTTGAGGAGGAGCGAGTCTTTCTTCCGTTCGCCACAGAGCTGATGTTCTGATGGGAACATCTTGGGTCAGGTGGCTCATAGGGATCATGGGGGAACAATCCCTGCCCTCACAGTGGGTGTCCATGGGTGCATTTGAAAGTGCATCGATGAGAAGGGAAATGCTGTTCTTTTCCTGGAACATTTACCATGCGCTGTGTGTGAATGCATGCACACAAACTAGAAGTGTATGAAGCTAGTAAGCTTCCATATAGCCGGAAGTGTCTGATCCTGCCTGATTGAAATCTGGATGGGTGACCTGAATGTTGCAAACCACCCGGAGAGCTTCAGCTATGGGTAGTATAAAAATGTAACATAACAACAATAATTAGTTCTGAGCCATGTAAACGAATGAACCATAATATTCATGTACCAGTTTTTGCTATCTAAAGGCTACTGAAATCTGTCTTCTCCCATAAGGCTATCTTACACTCCTTTTATCTCCTAAGAATCTACACTTCCCTTTGTTCCATTCCTTCTACCCTTCACTTTCTTTTTATATTCTTCCTTTTTTCCCCCTTCAGATTTTGTCCACTTTCACTTGCCTCTGCTGCTCCCACTTCATCTCTTGCCTGCTAAGTGCAGTTCCCCTGCTGTTCCACCCAAAATTGTGCAGCTTGACAAATCAAGGCTGATAAAATGTTCAGTCTCTGATCAGAGATTTTTCTCAAATTCAGTCTTGAACCTCTCTCTCTCTCTCTGACACAGACACAGGGCACTGAACAATAAAACAGAAAAAAGCATACTGATCCACTTCAGCCTCTAATGTAGACAAGCTTGTTACTAAAATGGAAGCAGAAGATTTTTAAGAGTTCAAAGATCTGAATGAAAGCTGTTTCCAGTATAGTCAATGATGCATGTCTAAGTGCTGGAAGGCTCCTGGAAAGTGTTCAACCATCTGATTGGTATCTGGAATCTAACCATGAACTTGGCTCGTAATCTTAACTCTGATATTAACAATCACTCTTTATGCATATCTATTTTGTTGCATAATGGATGAGGGAGTAACACAGTCTGGAGTAGCTGGAGAGTCTGGAAAGTGTTGAAAAGTTGGAAGGTCTGAGAATTGTCAGTTCAGCGCTAAAAATCAACAGGACCACATTGCTATGGGGAGATGCTGTCATCCTTCTCCCCCCCACCCCAATTGCCTCTGTACTGGTGCTATTCCATTGGTCCCTGGCAACTCTATACCTCCATATGCAGATTCATCTTGTCCTTCCTTTCAACTGGAAACCAAACAAACAATATTATCAATAGAAAACTACCCATGTCAGACAGGTACAATTGTGCACTTGCAAAAGTCTGACATTTTTTTTAAATGCACACTTTTTGGGGGGGAAGGGAAATAAATACATAAATACACCTCAAATAAATAAATAGACCTCAAATGATGGCAGTCAAAAAGGGGCAGCAATCAGAATGGAAGGACAAGATGAGTCCTGCCACTGAGAACACTGGGATACCAGCAGGAGGACTAAGGGGGAAGGAAGGGAGAATAAGCCCCCATAAGTCACATCATCTGTCAAGGTCACCGCAGGCTCTTCAGCAGACCACCAACCCACTCCAGCGAATTCACAGATGGCTTAGCATGGCATGCAAATCCACCTACTTTTATGTATACATGCCACTTGCCAGTTTTGATGTCTTATGTGAACCAGTTTTATGACATATTTACTTAAAGTTGAAGAAAAAAGATGGAAAACAACTGAGATTACCCCTCCCCCCAAAACAACCCCCGATTACAGACCCAAATCTATTGCAGATACTTTGGTAATGTTTTTCTTCTCTGGCTGCACCTTCCAATACTCTAATTCTACTCTCCACTGCACAGGATTGAGAGTATGTATATATTATTGATCTCATTGTTGCACAGGCTCACTGAAAACACATGACAACAAGCAGAGACTTGTATGGGGTTTGATTGGACAGAGGATCCTGCAAATGGCAGTACAATATCCCTGTAAACCTTGTTACGGATGACCTAGAGTATGTATACATTTTCCTGTGGATGTATACAAAGAACTGTGAAAAACAGATTTCAGTCTTTGCAATGTACAGTGTTTCAGGACGTAGCAAGAGATTATGGGACACGTATGGCTATGGCCAAAACAGCAGCCGTGTCTTTCCTTCTTTCAGCACAAGTAACATCAAATAACCAAACATTGCTCATCATTCTTTTTAAATTGTTCACCATTCTGAGAGCTGTTGCTAACTGAACAGTTTATAAATGCCCTAAATAAATATATAAAGAAATGCATGATGTGCTAGGAATGTCTGTGCTCATGCAAGAAACTGCCAGTGAAGGACAGGCACTGACTGTATCATGTGCTTTGCATAGCGGGGAAGGAAGGAAAAGGTTTTTAATGGCAGATCTGTATCTCTTGTGATGTCTAGTCTTATTCCATCTGCAAATCAAGCAAAAGCCTCCCACCTAGTGGCTGAAATTTGCCAAAGGCAGTCATCCAAATGACCCTTCCAACAGTCCTTGCTCCCTGGTAGCATGGTCCCGCTTTTCTCAGATGTGAGGTTCTTTTGAAGCCTTGGAGCTCGGCGGGCTGCAGCACCAGATGTGGTGCCTCATCTGGACAAGAATGATTCTTCTTCCTAAAAGGGCTGCCCAGGTGGGCCAGCCACCATTCTGGAAATACTAAACCAACAACTTACCCACATGAAGGGTACAGACATATAAAAAGCTATTTTTGGTATAAGAGTCATAGATATCATTAATCAGTACATTTAATGAATGCTGTAACAAAAAACATCTCTAGCTTAACAGCACAACTCTAAAAGAACTGCTGCTTCTAATGTCTTTGAAAACGAGTCATAATCTAGACCATGAAAAATTTAATTGCTCTTTAATTACCAGTTAGCTGAATAGCATGAGATATGCATGCCTTCGGTTTTTTAATAGCTTCTGCCTTTTCCAGCAAATTGTGGAAAGAAATAATGGATGCCTTGAGTATGCTTTCCCTTCTGGTTGTACTAAAATTAAAAAAGGGAGGAGGGGTAGAACAGAAGACAAGAAAATCCAAATTCTTATGACTTGAATTGCAATCTAGGAGGGGCATTAGCAATGGTGCAGTTTCCCTGTCAGCAGCAAACTCACAATGAAAGATACAATTTTGATCAGTTTTTGCTACATATAATTTGCTGCGTGATTCACAGCCTTGCTTTAACTTACTCAGCCTTGTTCTCCTGTTTGCTTATCCAGGATATATATATTTCACTGCAGAGTGCACTGCATACTAGTTTCCAGGTTGCTCTTCTCTGGAATGCTAAATGGATCTCTCTCTCTCTCCCTCTCTCTCTCTCTGAAATAGCTTTTGTCAAGAAAGATTGCAGACATCTAAGACTTTTGCCCTGGAGCACGAAGAGGAAATGTTGAAGTAAACCATGATGATACATCATGTGCTGGCTGAGCCTTACTCTTCCCCTCCTCCTGAAGACACAACCCTTCAACTACAAGGCTGGTCTTGCAGCCTTGGAGCAGCAGTCAGGATGGTTCTCTCCACACTTGCTGCAAGGGCAAGGAGTGGGCACTTTGAGGACAGAGTCCCAGTGCTCACCCCAGGCCACCTTTTTGATGTCTGGGTTGGACACCAACCACTCCCATGCACTCCTAGATTCTGTGCAGTAGGATTGAGCCTTAAGGTAGCAACACACCAACACTTTGCACATGGTGCAGTGGCTTCAATCACTGGCATTTACACAAGTGTTTCTGTGTTTTCTAGTATAAAAAATACAAGATATTTTAAACATCTCCTAGTATAAGGCCCTAAAAGGAGCAGCACGTAGCTTGAACATATCCCTAATCTGATTTCTCACTGTTACAGAGACTGCTAATAGAAAGGATAACTGATACTCATTATTCACAGACATGCAGTATGAAAAAACCCAGTCAGGTTCCGATCAAAGGATGGTGGACTCATTACTATGATGTAATTCCCCAACTGGCAACCAAACTTTGCTAATTGACTTTTCTGAGTTTGCTTTCTTGCCAGCCAACCATTTTCAGCAGTTTAAATGTGAAATCCATAAACAACATTATATCTGTGGGAATTATCATTTTCGTAAACTTGGGTGACTGAGTCTAACTTGCTTTTGTGAACCTTTTAATATTATCAGCCTTTTCCTGAAGTTTCTTTTAGCTAATCATTGTCTTTACCAACTTTTAATTAGGCTCTGGTCTTCTGGCCCTTTACTGGAAATGTCCCAGTTCCAATTCTGAGTATCTTTCGTTGTGATGCACTTTTCTCTTGACTCAAACAATACAATGTGGAAAAGATCAAAGAAGACAGTAGCTCAGTGTCAGAAAAAGTGTTAGAATCATAAGTGGCTTACCAGATACAATACAGAGGCAATCAAATACAGGATCATGACCATGATCTAACGCTTGGTGACATTTGGACATATTGGATGGATTCACGCATCTCACTAAGTCATCCTGAGAATAAGCACGGTGGGCAAATGATTAGTCCTAGGTTGCTCAAAAAGGGAGTCTTGTGGGTTTTGTAGTTATCCATTAACATTCCAGCAGTTTTGTTTATCTATTTTTCCCCAGAAGCCACATTATTCACCAATGTGACTCTTACTTGTTGGGTTAATCTAAGGGTAATTATTCAGTTGGCAAAGCTTCCTCATAAAAATAGTGTTTCCCTTTCCTAGCATTAGGCTAGCTTCCTGCTATGCTAGCTAGCCCCAGCATTGTGATGCACTAGCAAACATTTATGAGAGTGCAACACTTGCACTGGATACTGCCCATTAACTACTCTTGCATTCCCCAGATCTCTTCACATAGTCACACTTTTTTCCCCAGACTAAAATCTAAATTAAAATTGGAGACAGACTTAATGAATTCTTTCTGGGTATGAGTAAGCATTCAACATTCATTTTAATTGCAATCCCCCCCCCCTGAGTTTGGAAATTACTCATCTATCTCTGAACTGCATGTATGGCTGGCACCTACAAAGTTCTCAGTTAACCCTAAGAATGACTAGTAGGCTGCAGGGTTGGTATTTAAAGCAATACAGAATGTGGGGGAATAATTTATAACAGGGCTTTTTTCTATTGCTATTGCTATACCCTTTTCTTTTGTTTTCTAGGATTCACCATCAGCTGGGTATGGGAGAAAGAGGAGCATATAATTAGGCAGTTTCCTGCGGACATACAGGGGAATAAAGGGAACAGAAACTGAATTTGGGAAAATCCTGAACTGAGAGCTAAATTGATATAAGCATTGGGAAGATCTGGGAGGTAAATAGGGAGGGCTGGGGATTTAATAAATGGAAGGGAGTAGAACTGGATGGGATGGATGCGTGACAGATATTATTTAGACTGCCTTCTCTAAAATCGTGTTTTTGTTGCCACATAGGTGATGTAGTGTTTAGGGGGATGCTATGTAATTCCCCTCTGCTTTGTATGGATTTGTTTGCTTGGAGTAACTCTGTCCTCCCTCAAGTCAAACAGTTGTTTCCAACAATTGTCCGGCCAATATGCTATAGTGTTAAGAGTGTCAGGCCAGGACTGAGGAGACTTGCTTAGCCTTGAGGCCCCTTGGGGGCCTGTGGACCAGTCACTTCATTATATTTGAACCAAATTTGCAGGGCTATTGCAGAATAAAACAGGCATAGGTGAAAGCGTGTGCACTGAGCTGAATTTCCTTGAGCAATGGGTAGGGTAAATATATAATGAAAATAACCTACCTGGGAAGTTTTCAGGTTGGATAAGGATAATACCATCCCCATGTTACTTGTCCCCACAATATGGAATTCAGAGTGGGAGAAGGCTGTTTTAATCTAGTAGGCTTTTTACATCTGAGTGTTGTGTCCCCATGGACAGTCATTTTTTAAAGCTTTCTAAATTTTTAATTGTTTCATGAAACAGTGCACAACATGTGCAGTTAGACTAACTTCCATAAGGTATGGCTCTGCATTTTCCTGCTTTCCAGTTGTGGCACAGAGGTAGTCTAGATTGCGTTGATTATGCATGATGCTGGCAAGAAGACTTACGACACACTTGCAGTAGCTTGATAGGGTGAGTGTGAGAGAGGGAGGTAAAGAAAGAGGTAAAGAAAGAGGGAAAGGAAATGATGTTGGGTAAGTCTTGGTTTATTTTGAATATTATAGTTAAGCACATTTATATCCCAACTCATTTCCTCTTGCAAGGAACTCAAGGCAGCTAATAAGGCTCTCCTCTTCTCCATGTTATCTTCACAACAACAACAACAACAACAACAACAACAACTCTATGAGGTAGGTTAGGCTGAGAGTCAGTGACTGGCCCAAAGTGACTGACATTCACGGCCAAGTGAGGATTAGATCCTGGATCTTCTGAGTCCTACCCCAGCACTCCTATCCACTGTGCCACACTAGCTCGCCATAAGCAGGAATTCATGCCAACAGAGAGTAGATGGGAAAGATACCAGCCTTGAAAACCCTGCTGGTACTGCATTGCTCAGAGTAAGTCCTGACAGCAAAAGCCAGCAGGTGTGGTTTTTGTCTGTGAAACCTGGCCTACATTTATATGAATCAGTATAGGGAAAAATTAAGTCAATTTTGGTCTATGGGGTTGTTTCCCAAGTCCCCACTGAATGTTGAATATCTGGAAAGTAGTCCTTTAAAAATTATGCACACTGAAGGGCAAGCACTTGCCAAACTAATCTATTTGACCTTTATCATGAGGCTAAAAATAAGTTTGGCAGTGATAATATATGAAAGTACAGTATCTATTTGCAGTTTTCTGTCAAATCGATATATTGGTAAATAAAAGCAAGCAACACAATCTAATCAGGTGAATGTGAAGGAATGTCTGACAACCTAATAGGGCAGTAAGCTCAGCACTGGAAAAAGTAAACCTTACCCTCAATGCAATAGAAGATCCTTTATGCTAAAGGCAGCAGCTGGACAACTGAAATACTGAAGAAGCAGAGGGCTGTTGAATAAGCTACAAAAATACACTCTATACCAAGTGTTTATAGAGGAAAAGCTGCTGAGGAGCAAGCAGAAGATACTAATTCAAAGGACGTGGATGCTGTATAGACTATGCCTATGGGGGGTTTCATTCTGACCCCATTAGATCAGCTTAAAAACATATATACACTTTGTGCATAAGATGAAAGCCAGATTTTCCTGGAGTTCTCCTTTGAAGAGACAATACTCTCCTAACACATTTATTTAGATCAAGGAAATTCCAACTATGGAAGCTCTGCATATATAGAGTTATTTGGTGTGGAGCTATACTGCACTCACACCTGCAGAAAGAGAGAGAATTTAGATAACAGAAGTTTGACTATACATTGAACTACTGCATTTCACACATACTCAGGTCAGCTTTGAGTTCTTCTGCACCATGATTAACAGTGGCTAGACCTCTGATTAAGCAAGATCAAAGCTGTCAGTGTGTGCATATAAAACAATCTGTGAATGAAGGCATACCACGAGCCCATCTACAGCAGTCATTCAGCTCACTGGTGTATAAAATGATTACGGATTCATGGCCAGTGTGTGTGCTGGCCAGCACAAATGCATCATGCCTACTTGGGAGGAAGCTCCATGGAATTCAGCGAGATTTGTTTCTGAGTAGATACATACCGTTAAAACTCATTTCAAAACACGGCAAGCGGCGCTTTACAGAATTGATAGCCGAATTCCGTTCCTATGGCCATGCAGAGCGCAAGGACTGAACACATGAGTACCACCCGCAGCACAAGGAACTTATGATAAGCCTCTGTTCTAATGCCAGCTGGGCCACTTGGATGACAAAACCATTGCTGTACTGTCTGGCTATTTGCACACTTTGAGTAATAACATCTTACTATTCTTTTACGGGCTGTTGAGCAACACAGGGAAAGAGCAAAAAAGATGGTGCTAAGATAAGGTTAGGCCAAACAAAGGGAGGGTGACACTAACAGCTAAGTATCAAATACAGCTTCAGTAGACTGGAAAACAGTTTTGTACCTAGTAATTACAGCTGAACCTCTTAGACTTACATCTGTTTTGCACTTTAGAAACCTCATAATAGTAAGCAATGCATCGTTATCCAGACCTTCATCACGCCCAGCCTAGCTTAATGTAAGGTGCTGCATGAGAAGCTGTCCTTGGACATGTTCTCAGAAATTACAGCCGGTTCCAAACACTGCCACTATATGTTTATTTGGGGCTGGCCACAGAAAATATGATACCAAATTTAAGAGTTTCATTTGCTCACTTTTAGAAGCTGTACCCAAGTGAAGGTATTGGTATTAAACTTTTCAAACTTTAGGATGTGATCCTATGCCTGCTGGCTGGGTAATATTAGACACTGTATGTCTTTATCCGTCTAAGCACACAAGGCGTTTTGCCCTAAAATATGCAAGTACAGATTACCTAAAGAGCTTCCCTCTTCCATATACTTTAAAATCTTGCACAGCTTATTATCTTTACCAGGGCCCAGCTTCTGGCCCTTTTGACATTTGAGGTGGAGGAAAGCAATGTTACTGGGGACACTTTTTTTGACAGTGGCACCAAGACTTTGCAAATCCCTGCCTACTGAAAGGCGTTCTGGTCTCTTGATGCAAAGAATGTATTTTTAAGAACCTAAGAAAAGCCATGCTGGATCAGACCAAAGGTCCATCCAGTTCAGCACTCCATACACAGCCTAGATGATTGCTCAAGCAGGACCTCTGCCTATCCAAGCTCCTCAGAAACTGGTAAAGCTGCTCTGGTAAAGGAGGAGCACATAGCCAGCAAGGCTAGTAGCCACTGATAGCCTCCTCCCAATCCCTTTTAAAGCCACCCAGATTGGTGGCCTTTGCTACATACTTCCTATGGCAACAAATTCCATAGTTTATACATGGTGTGCAGAAGTACTTACTTTTATCTCCCACCAGTCAGCTTCATGGGATGCCCCTGGGCTTGAGTGTTACAGGAGAGGAGGGGAAATGTCTCCATCTCCACTTTCTCCACAACATGCATTATTTTAAACACCTATTTCATGTTCCCCCTTACTCACCTTTTTTCTAAGCTAGACAGTCCCACCTGTTGTAGTCACTCCTCATAGGGGAGTTGCTCCATTTTTATTGTCCTTCTCTATACTTTTTCCAACTCAGTAATGTCCTTTTTCAGGTAAGGTGACCAGAACTGAATGCAATATTCTAACTGATTCTACCAAAGATTTGTATAAGGAGAGAATGATCTTGTTTTTGTTTTTTTATTATTCTTTCTTGAAGTTTATCAGCCTATGTTGTATGTTAGATTTTGCATTAGGTTAGTCCCCTAGGAGAAGCCATGGCCCAAAAGGCACAGCATACATAATTTGATAAACAAATTCCCTTCTCCCTCAGATAACAGAAACCATCTATCTTGCAAAAAATCCAAATAAAAATCTGTGCTCACGTTGTTAAAATGTTTAATATTATGGCTACAGATATGAAAAAATGAAA
The DNA here is from genome assembly GCF_004798865.1 of Varanus komodoensis. Classification (NCBI taxonomy): domain Eukaryota; kingdom Metazoa; phylum Chordata; class Lepidosauria; order Squamata; family Varanidae; genus Varanus; species Varanus komodoensis. The sequence continues at coordinate 21,197,250 of NW_025335268.1, read as the reverse complement.
AAATTAGGGGAGTATATAGAAAAGGCTGGTGGTCTTCTGTTTCAGACAAGGCCATGTATTGAATGAGGGAAATTATAAAGCCCCAGGGTATAAAGCTGTGGAATGATATTACTTGTCTTTAGTTTCATAAGGAATGGCTTTGTACTACCAAGCATTATGGTCATTTAGAAGAAAGCAGCATTGAAGCAAACACTGCATTTTAGGCCCCACAGCCTTTTATATTTTTAAGGGGCTACTGTTTATAAAAGTCCCCAAATGGTACATATCTGTAGCCAACGTTTGCATATGCCGGAGTGGTTATGAATGATACTTCTGGGAACCCTGTGGCTTACAAAAAGCAAAATTAAATGTAAGGAAGAGAAACTGGTCTCTTGAGAATGTATTGCTAGCTGGCTAGATGCATGGCTATTACTGTGGAGCATGGTTATTTAAGAACACTTTTAAACAGTGCTGAAAACATATCGGTTCAGAGAAGCAAAGAGAGAAAGAATTCACCAAAACGTCCCTGACAGAAATGCAGAGATGTCTTATAGGTAACTCAGTCATGAGAGCTTTGGAATGTTCCTCAGTGGCTGCATATATGGGAAAACTCTTCATATAAAGAGATCCCCCAACCAATCTATTCACAGATTATTGTTTAAGAGGATTCTTGGAATTATGCAGAGCAATATGAGTTGAAAAATATAAATCTGCATAATTCTGCTCAACTCAGCCACAACACACCTGGTGTTCCTTGGCCCATTTTTTGGGTTATGAAATAGAGCAACAAAAAAGGCAAGCTGCATATAAGTGGAGACATATGAAACTTCTAAGGATTGTCATTTGTCAAAGGCTCTTAACTTCTGAGAGCCTAGAGTGCAGAGAATGCCTTTGAAGAAAAGAAAAATAATGTGTATAGACCATTAGAGAGGATCCTTAATTATTCATATATTCTCATTTCATACAGTCAAAGTTTCAATTTTTTCTCTATTTGTCAGCTTCTGCAGATAAGGAAATACTTCGTTGTTTAAATATATTTCCTTTCTTATTCCTAGATTGTTTTCTTGACAGAAGTATGTTTTTACTATCATGATTAGAGAAAAAAATGTAAAATAACAGGTGACTTGGAAGACCTCATTGTCAACATCAGTTCAACAACTGAAGTGTCAAAATTATATTAGAAATCAGTGATAGGCTATATTATTGACCATAATTTGGAATTTATAGGACAAGTACATCTCCTAACATGTGCTCTTCTCCCTTTACAAGGCAGAAATAAAGAAGGGCAATGTAGTGTATATTAGCCTGTATAAACTGGATTATTAGTTCTTACCTATTACAACACACCAGAAGAAATTTCTCCTATTTAATGTTCTCTAGTGCAAGGGTAGGCAACTTTGTGTCCTCCAGATGTTTCAGACTACAACTTCCAGAATCCCTGACCATTGGCAATACTGTCTGAGAGTTGTAGTCTAAAACTGGAGGGTACAATGCCTGCTCCTCATTCTGATGTGAGATGGAAGCAAAAGACACACTAACACATCCCAATTTACATGCTGAGAAAAGGAAAAATATTAAAATGCATACAGAAGCTCCTAGCCCTGATTCAGTCTTTTTGTGAGTACCTGATACATCCTATGGAATCACAACCCCTACTCCACTTCTCTTTATTACTTAAAACATTTCACTTACTCAGATTACAATACAGAGCAAAGGGAAAAAAGATGTATGCTTGTAATGAGTAAGGAACAGAGTAATTAAAAAAGGAGTAATCATGAGAGACTGACAAATGAGAAACATTGACTTTGGGTGGCAAGCATGGCAGAGAGCGTTTTAATTCTATACAATTCAGGGACGCTGAGATTTCCAAAACCCCGTTCAAGTATCTTGATCTCAAATTTATGTCTCTATGCTGGGGTGCTTCTAGAGAGACAACTTCTTGTACTAACTAGTCATTTCTATTCTAGTTTTAGCTACAAATAGTATCACACACTGCAGTGGGTACCACATTTTTCCTGTATGTACATTCTACTATGTGCTGTCTTCACCAGTAGGTGTGGCAAAGTTGTGTGAACAGCCAATCTGAACAGCCATTTGTAACTCCACCCCCCACAGCCCAGCAAACTTTAGAAACATGAATTATTGAAGCATTGCACATGTCAAAATCTGATTTTATTGGTTAGATGAAAGAGTAGCACTTGGGCCATGGAAATAGCACTACAGTTCAAAAAACAGTTTTTGGGGGGGTCTGAGGAAAGACAGGAAAAAACATGGGAAAACATGCAGGGATCTGATGATGAAGTTGTGTGGTTGCCCAATAAAAAATGTGTGAACACAGTATGCTAGTTCCATATTAAATGCCTACTGTGGAAGCATCTATTGGTTTGAAATAGTGCTTCATAAAGGCTTTGTGCTTCATACACAGTTGCTATCTCCAGCACAGAGAGAAAAATAATCTTTTACAAGAAAGACATGTTATTAAAATCTTGCTTAAGCACACCATTGAAAACTTTTCCAACACTGTAGCTATTCTGGCTTTGTTGGGGATCTGTAATAGTCCCATGTTTATGTAGGTTCAAACAAAGATTGAGCTAATGAAAGAGATGCATGCTAAGCACTTTCATGAATCAGTCTGCCTTACAGCTTCCATCTGCTCTTAAATGTTTCCCAGCAAACATACACTGTGTCACCCTTTTGCATATTTCCATTGCCCTATCCTAAACACACTTAGGCTGCTGACAGATTAATGCTTAGTTCACTTGAGGTATACATTCTTTGGTTCTTACACATGTTCTTATAAGGAAATGGAACTCAGTAAGCACTTAATCACAAGTTTGGGTAATGTTATTGTACTGAAAACAATGCCTTAACTTTGCTTCACTATCAGACTAAGGTATCTCTGTATAAGACATAGCTGTCACCAGTGCTGCCATGATCCCAGGAAACTGAGTAGCTTTTCTAATTCTTAATTAAACAAGGTCTACTGAAAATTTGCCAGTGAGTGGCTAATGGTCCAAAAATGGAATGATAGCAAAAACCTGAAAGTCACCAAACACATTGTTTGTGGCCTAATTTATTTTTATCTGAATCATTTGTTTTAAAAGGATGACAGGGGAATGGAAACTAACACTCAAACATAGCACAGTGGACATTAACACTTCGGGGCCTCTTTTCACAGTGCAGCCACAGTAAGAACATGTGTTGGTACATCTTGCACTAGCTGCTGCTTCTGAACTATCTTCAAGAGTACAAGCAAGCTATGTGCCTTATGTGCTTCTTGAGATGATCAACAGTGTTAAGCTCCTGTTCTCTAAAAAGTAGTATTGCTGGTATATTAGATGTACCAGATAGAAAGGAAAGAACTAACCTGGTAAAGCTGGGTCCAGGGACTGTTCCAGAGGGATAATTCAGCAGTAGAGCACATACTTTGCATGTAAAAGGTCCTAAGTTCAGTCTCTGGCATCTTTTGGTAGGGCCAGGAAAGCATTCTGAGCAAACTCTGCCAGTCTTGTGTTGACAATACTGGGCCTGATGGACCCATGTTCTGAATTTATGGACAGCACACCTATGTAAGAGCCTTTTTTATCCCAGATTGAGTATTCACATACCATCACTAAAGAAAGGTAAATATGTATGTTTACAAGTATGATAGCCCTTGATTTCTGTTATACCCTTTCCTGTAAAGTGCAACTGAGCTCTTAGAAACACATTCCATTTTAATCTGAAATGAAATTGCATTGTGGTAAACCTGATTTTCAAGTAATATTGAAAACTGTTGCAGTTTCAGTGTTTGGGTATATGGACAGAGAGCAGGAGAAGTCTCCCTGCTTATTCAACCAGTCCATAGAATTTCAGACTGTGATTCCCTTTTTGATAAGTGTCCAAACCTGGGTGTGGTACCTGGAAGGCAGACATGCCAGAGAGACAACATGCAGACCAGATGTGTCCAGAGCCCAGACACAAAAGCAAGAGATAAGGAGAAGGTATGTAGGCAGGACATTATCTTCTGAAGAGACATTATACACTTTCCATCCTAAAATGCCAAGTGGGTAATATTGGCTTAGGGTTTAAAAGCCATTTCAAAAAAGAAGAGGCTTTGAGATAAATATAGTGGGCAGCCATAAAATGAGTTCCCTGTGATAACCTATCTCAGCTTCTTGACACGAGCCAGCAACCTGTATCCTATGATCTTCAGCCATGCTCCATAACCCTGTGACCTTTTGTGAAATCTCTGAGGAAATGACATGAGACTTGAGAGGGCACAAGGTTTAAGCAAGGGAACTCTTGGGCAGCACAAGACACAGTAATTTTCCACAGTTGGAGAGCTAAAGATCCTTAAAAAAGAGTGATTTTTGAAAACAACATTTGTGTCACTTTCACAAAAGCCATATGATATCGGAAGAGTCAAGATTCAGCTTTAATTTAGAGTATTTTAATGGGTTGTTTTTGCTTAAGTTAATTTTTGGTAATACTTTGGATTGCTTATATGAGATGGATGATAAATGCTACCAAACTAGGTTATAATGTAGAATAATATAAATGTTTTTCCAGTATGATAATGATAATTATTTCTCTTAAATGCGAGATATTTTCCCATTTCAAATTTACATTGCATTTTTCCGAGTGTAGTGGAATAGCTTAACAGTTCTACAAGCATGTCCATTTTCTTTATTTGCTACAAATGAACAAAACGAAGAAATGCAACTGTTCTTTGTGTTTAAGGAACCACATACTTGAGTTCTCAGATTCCATTCTGTATATATATTAGATTACATCCCTAATTATGCTATGTTTCTAACATTGGGCTTTCATTTCTATTCACTGGCAATAGATTTCTGAAGTATTTAACCAAGGTAGCTTTAATATACACTAACTCCTTGTACTGTATCACTTTTACGGACACATCTAAGGATGACTGGTGACAACAATGAGTTTTCTTGGATACTAGTTTTTTTCCCCCAGTCTTTGAGATCCAATGGATAGGTCCTTCCAAATATGCATACCACAGCTGGGGAAAGCGGTCCATTTCGCTCTTTATTTTCAGTTTTGACAAGCTGTGCAAGTAAGGAACCTGCACCCTTCCAGATGTTGTTGGACCACAGCTCCCATCTTCTCTAATCATTAGTCTTACAAACCAGGCTGATGGTAATTGGATAGAAACAACAGTCAGAAGACCACAAGTTCTTTAACCCGAATTTCTCTCTTTCTCTGACTGTTGCAGTTTAAATATTACATAGTAATGTGTGCGTGAAGTACCCAGCATAGAGAAAATGGTGACTTCAGAGCACATAGAGGGTCACACAAACTTGTGGATCACGGTGTGGAGTAGCCACCAAATAATGGAATGTCTTGCTTTATATCCCAGCTTTCAATGAAAAAAAGTAGTATTCAAGATTAGATTTTACAGAGGAGAATCTGTAAATTAGTCTCCATTTCAGCCTTCACTTCTCTGCATAGATGGGCAATAAGAATATCAGATTGTGTCAGATAAGATGGGATATTTTGGTATCCAAAATATTTATCAATCATACGAAGAGTTGTATGTTCCCCTACATGTCAGCAGCCATCATATTTAAGGCTCCAAATATCCTGGTGTCTCACAGCTCAAGCCCTCCTTCCCTCCCTCCCAGGTCATTGATTGCCTGGCACCCAGCCTTGCATTTAATGATATCTTGATGCTCCCTGTAGACTATAAATAAGAAAGCCATTCTACAAGCCTGAAATAAGAAATATTTACCTGAGGCTCTGGATAATCCCATGGTTCCCCAAACAATGTCAGGAGGACATAGGATTCAATCTTAAATAATAATTAATAGATTTTAGAACAACAGCTAAACAAAAAACTGCATGCTGTAATAAGCTCTCTTTTTGCACAATTGCAGACATCTGCTTTCCAGACAGATTCAGACATGGGACTGTCTTGGTAAACACACTGATTCAAATATGGTCACTAGCTAAAAGTCAGGTTGGGTTTGATTCTTCATAAATGCATTTAAACTTTATATATTAGATTTTCCTATACCATTTAAATCCATTTTAGATCACTTTTTATTTCATGCAGCACCATATTTTACTGGAATTCTTGTTATACTTTGATACATTTAGTTTTTTTATTTTGTGCTAGAAGCTGCACTGAGATCGTTTTGTCTCTGCATGATCTATAAATAAATAGATAGATAGATGACTTATTAGTCAGAGAGATGGGCAGATGGATAGGAGAATATATAAGAAATTACTTCTGCAGGGCCTTTTTAGCTTAAGGAATCCATTTGTGAATATTACAATATGTATAATAATATTTAATAATAATTAATTTTAAATAGATGGTTAAAATTCATAACACCACAACTTCTTCATCTTTTTCTTCTTCTTGTTGTTGTTTCATTTCCATGGAGGATACTTTATGTTATAGCTGAAACACAACAATGCTGGAAATACTAACATGCCGGTTAGTGAGTCCATTCTGGGAGATGGCAAAGAAAAGCAACCTAGACTATAACTGCTCCTAGTGTGATCCAGATGATAGTGATTTGTTCCAATCTGCAAATAACATTACAGAAGCATCATACAATGCAGGTTATGTTACCTTGGCCAACCAGAATTAAAAATAGTAATACAGTACTCAGTGATATTAATCAGTAGAGCTTGCATGAAGGCCATGATAAAATTAAACAAAGACAAAACTGAAACAACTGTCAAATTGGATCTGTACCAAGAGAATTGCTTATTGATTCTTCATGGATCATGCATAAAACATTCTTTATAGATTGTCCATCAATAGTCATGGCATTTTGATTCAACCAGAGCTCACAACATCATTGTTCCTTGGTTTTTTGAAAATAAACCTTTATACTGAATGGAAATACAGTTAAACACCAGACTAACAGAGAGTAATTTTGCAATTGCAACTTCAGATTTTCAATGCATGGGAAAATGAGACATTACATAATCTTTACTATACATTATGGGCATTTAACATAATCTTGGTCTGTCGATTCCTGCACCAATTTTCATGCTGAATAGTCCCCCAACCTGCACAGTGGATGGAGGGGTGGCTACAGGGGCAAGGTCCCTTCCTCCCTTTGCCAGGAGCCTCCACTAGATCAAAGAGCCTTCCATCAGTGGACAGACAGCAAATTGGTAAAACTCAAGTTTTTATAAAAAATAGTTATGTTATATTGCTGTAACCTGCCCAGGGAGCCGTAGGGCTAATGAAGTGGCTTAGAAATCTAATAAATAAATTGTGCCATTTTCCAGAATGGCTAGACATCTGAAACCAAGTGTGTTTAAATGCCTGCAGAACAGGTCCTTTTAGTCTCAATTTGTAGTTTTCTTATTGGTTATTTCAGTTAATAGCCAAAATTCTGGGAAAACCCTGTGCCCATAAGGATTACCCACTGGCTCACAGGCATTAATGTTTAAACACTAGCAGCCCCTAGTGGTAATGTACACTACTCCATTTAATTTTATTGCAGAGTTTTCAAAAGAAAACAAGGAGAGGAAAAACTTCATAAATTCAGGGAAGGTGTGTTTGAAATATGTCATACTTAGATCTATTTAGCGGCAGCTATCATACACCCTAAAAACAGGTTTATCTGTCTGAATAAAACACTGAGTCAAATCGCCTCTTTTGATGTCTTAAATGAAGGCAAACTAAGGGCATGCTTCCAGAAAAGAATGCTCTACTGCTATTAATTGGTATTCACTTTGCTACAAGAAGACACGTTAAACATATAAATCAGACGTGCATCAACTGGAGCACTCATCAGCCTGATTAAATAAGCCACTGATTCCATTCATATATTTACAGGCTAGAAGGAACTTTGCATTTAGCAAACAATTGACTTCTATTTCGCAAGTGCACTATGACAGTTCAGTAACAAATTATGCTGTTTCTTGCTATGTTTTCTTCAGTGCATGATGGATTAATATTCTGTCAGCACAAGTGGGCATTACAGCAAGTGGAGTGCTCCTGGTCAAGCTGTAGCCACCTGGCCATGCCATTCCCCTCCTCAATTCCTATTCCTCCACAGCAGTGTTTTGCGGCCCTGGGCATGCTCCATCCTCGCTGAAGTGTTTATTGCTGTGCCGTGGTTTATTTTCCTAGATTTGTTATATTTCTGCAAACAGGAGGATTTCCTCAAGCTTGCCATACATGCTCCCCTCTTGTGTGTGCCTTTTTGTCTGCATAAGGACGCTCACTTGCAGAATGAGTCTGCTATTATGACATAGGATTCCAGTCACCTTTTTATTACTTCTTTGGGGGCCGGGGACTTGGTAAAATAAGAAACAAAACTCTAAAGTGTTCAATGGCTAGGCTCTCTGTGAGACTATGCTGGGATGATTCTCCGCTTGAAAAACAGCCAAGACTATAAGGCTCCATCCTTATAACAGCAGCCAATACTGCCAATATTCCATGTCAAGGATGACCACAGAAATCATTTGGGGTCACTGGCCTCAATCTCTGCAGTCCGTGTACCCTTGCTACCTATACCCCATGGACAATTATATGATGCTAAGAAGAAACAAGAAGGCCACTAGGGCCTGAGATGCATCTATATGGTAGTCTGCTGCATCCAACAGTGCAATGAATAAGTGCAATGAATAACTTTAATTTGTCAACTTCACTGAACAACAGTACAGTTGGATTAAAACACAGTCAAGTAACACCCTCCTCCACTTCTGAAAAGAGCACAAATGTTAGATGGCTTCTGTTTAGAGACAACTGTCCAGAAGAAAGGACCAAAAGACTTGTATAGGAGGTAACTTGTTAGGCAGGTAGGCAATAAATATTCATTTATTTATTTATTCAGGTCTCATTTTTACAAAAAAGACACCTGGTGGCATTCTATCTAAAGTTAGCCAGTCATATTTTTCACTGAAAGTACAGAATTAAAACTGAACCAGGGCCAGTGGCTTTGATCCAGACTTAGTCAGAAAAGTTTCACTGAAATCAGTGGGAGTTAAGTTAGTCATGATCAACAGCTCATGATTTAGAAAAGTCTACCCTGCGTATGACTAAACCTGGAACTATAAAATGTAACTGGTGAATGACTCAGTTCTGAGAATTATAACCAGGTCTAACATACCTTGATTCATAGATAATTTTAACCAAATTACTCCAAAAGGAAAAACTAAATATTGAAATGCTTTAAAAATAAATCAAATTAAAAGAAAAGAAAACTGATCAGCTTTTAAATGTAATAGTCAAAGTATTTAAGGGACATCAGATCTTGTAAGATTTGCAGGAACCAGGCAGAAATAGCACCATCATTGCAGAACAAGTTTCTTCTGAACAGAAAAATGCTGCCTTAGCCATCCTTCAGAACTGTATTTAAGAGTCAAGACCTGGAAGAAGTAGCCTGATCCTTTTCTCTTGTTAGAAACAGCTAGGTAACATTAGACTCTGGACTTAATGATGCTGGAGAACAAGATGGGTGGGGGGGGCAGTTCAGAAGGCTGTATTTAATGACTTCAGTTGTTAAGACACAACTAATATTTATTGTCTCATTCCATTTATTGCCATCCCCAGCTTTACATCTGCCTCTACATTCCTGATATGTTATGGCAAATGGATGGAAGGAAGGATGGGTGGATGACAGGAAATATATATTTGCCCATTTTGATTTTAAAAAAGGGAAAAAGAATTATTATACATATTCTTGAGTTTGCTTCTGCTGCCTTTATTCCAACCACATTTACTTGAATGGTCATGGCAGCATCCTGCTGCTTGAGACTAATGGGAATTTCTCACAAAAACACTATAAACTTAGAATTTGGCATGGGAAAAGGACCCATACTCAGTTTTCTACATTACAAAATATTGTAGACTTTAAGAAGTTAGGCAAACCTATGACACACTGAAATCAATAGTGATTAACTTTGAAAGGGTCTCACAAGTGGCTTAATTTGGATGGATTGTACTTAAAGTCTAGTTTTTGTAAAAAAAAAAAAAGAATTAACCTCAAAACTGATAAACAGTGCAGAAACACACTACTTTTGCTATATTTTTCTGAAATAATCTCTTTCTAATCCCACTCTCCCCCAGCTGTTGTGGACAGTAAGAAATTGAACAGACTTCACCACAGCACAAACAAGGCTGCTTCACATGAAAAAGGTAATATTCTGGCACTGGGTAAGATTACAAGCAGACTGTTTTTCAGGCCTGCTTTACTGTCTTGGGTGGGACATACTAGCCGGAAGGAAGCAATGGAAATGATATGCAATGCTTGCAAGCCAGAGCACTGCTCATGAGTTGAGCTCCCTGTGAACACTGTGAGATTGCAACATTTCTGGGAGCACAAACATTTTTCCTTCCTATAGCTTATAACAGGAAGCCCTTGATATCCACGCACACTGTATCTGCTAGAATTTGGAAAATGGCACAGCAGAGTTACAGTTCTCAACATATAAAAATATGAGCCAGCTTCTTGAGATACCATGAGCAGCAACTCTGGGAAGCTAATGTTCTTGCATTCTGTGACCAATAACAACAGTTTCCAATTGCTGGAAGAGTTTGGTGGAGCCCAAAGTTGTAAAACACTGCATGATCTTATGAATTCAGGGGCCTTTTGAAGTATGCTTCAAGCCCCCTTTAAAAGTGGAGATCTGGCTGTTCCTAATTATTTGAAAGAACCTTTGTCATTTCAGAGGTCAGTAAATATTTTTCACTGATATATCAGTTCCCTGCAATGTGACTATACATCAGAAAGAAAATCTATAGACATGTTTAAGAGATAGCTTAAACTGGCCTTTAAACAAATGCAAAGACTGGCTAGATATGATGGTTAAATGAAAACCTAGCAATGATTATAATAAAGACATGTCTTCAAAAACAGCATTTAGCACACTGTAGTGATTGTCCACCCTGCTGATCACATAATGGAAACACACGCTGTAAATACAGTCCCTGACGTTCAAATAGTTTTAGACCAATTCCGTAAGCCCTTTTAAAGGTGGACGGACCTCCTATTTGTATGGATGGCTTGTTTTTCAGGTTATTCCCTGCAGATAACAATATGAATATATTTTTCCCTTGGAATTGAGAAAAGGAAAATAGATGGCTGTAATAGAACTGCAGGAGCAGTCAAGCAGTAGATTGATTCAACTGGAGAATTCAATGTACCCCAACAGATTTCCTAGGATTTGATATCCTGCAGCTTCAGGCACAACTTCTTGTAATGAGAAACTGAAGGTTTTTGTCAGGTGCGTCAAGTCTTGTAGTGATGGCTTGTAGGTAAAAAGAAGTCAGACTGAAAATGTCTCTCCTCAGGAAATGCTTTTGCACCTGGTGAGTCTAAGAGTACCGTCTTCAAGGTACAAGAGAGGTCAGTGGTCCTCCCCTGGCAGTAACATTCCATCAAAGACATTTTAGCAGAATGTGCCATTTGTGTGTAGATATACCAGAGGGTAGCAAGTAATCAACGGCTGCAATAAGTAGTTTGAAAACTATGTCACGCATCACTAAGCGAACTAGGAAACAGATATTAAAATGACTGATAAAATTGTAATTGTTTTATGCTGCAATTGTTCTGAACTGTGGAACATATGGATTATTTTTGTCTTGAAGCTCAGTCTTCATGGGTTAAAGGGTAACAGAAATATAGCTGAATAGAGACAATACATAAAGGAATAAATTTAAAAGGCTAAGGTCATTGTAAGTGGATAATCCTTCCCCCTCTCAAAAAATAAAATAAAATAAAATAAAATAAAATAAAAAATGACAGTGGGTGAGATCTCCACCTTCACATGAAACTAACTCACTGTAATTACTCCGAAGGCCTGTGCAGAGGCTATCTGCAATTTTGACACAGTGGCAAAGTAATTTCATGATCAGGTGATTAATTCTGTTCATTCCCTTAGCTGCAGGGAATAACCTGAAAAATACTACTTACACAAATTCAAAAATGTTTTCCTTTTAACTATACCTACCTAAGAGTCAGTTTTGCATTAGGCACAAGGGTTGCTTTGAGCGAAATTAGTACCTTCACCTCAGCACTTTGCTAATAAAACAAAACCATTTTTTGCAGAGAAACTTCAGTTTTATAATTCTTGATTAAAGGCAGAAATAGGAAAACCAGAGAAGGCCAAAGAGTTTGGTGCTATTACTTTGTTGCTATCCTTCTGCTAGAACACTGGAACTTCCTAACATGGACAAGAGGTGGGTTGATCAGGCCCTAGCAAAGGGCCCATACCCAGCAAAGACCCAATGAGGAGAGTCCCAATGTACTGCTCCTCTTCTTCAGCAATGAAATTCACTTATTCACCTGCCTCTTGGTCTGGTCCAGAGAATGGTGGTGAGACGGAAGACCAAAGGAAGCCTCCATCCACTTGCTCACTAGCCCTCTGCTTGACAAGCGAGCAAGCAGTAGCAAAGATGAAAGCAAGAAACAAAAGTCAGTGGTGGCAAGAAGCTAAGATTAACTGAAGGAGTGGAGCTACTGGAGGTGTCTCTCCCAAGGGCCTTCAAAACATGGAGCCAGTTCTGGCTCCTGGATGATTCACAGACATTGCTAAGTTTGGACTTGACAACAAGGGCATGACAACTTGCATTTTTACCAGGATAATCATGAAAAACTGTGAAGAAGCATTGCCCGCCACTTCATAATGGTCTAGGTACATAGAAAGATTTATCATACTGAGTCAAAGACTCTGGGTCCCTCCGGCCAAGCATTGTTAGTACTGATTGGCAGTTGCTCTCCTAGCCCTATCTGGACATGCCAGAAACGGAACATGAGATCTTCTGTATGGAAAGCATGGTAGCATCAACACCAATGTTTTTGAGCTCTGAAGCAATCCCATGGCAATCAAAGAAATCAAAGAAAAAGCAATCCAGAATCAAAGAAAAAAAGTACCTATGAAAATGCAACAAGTGCTAGTATACATGCAGAGGTTTTTATTCCCCCCTCCCAAATCTATGCTAAGAACCATCGCCTCTTTTCTTGGTCCACTCCACACAGAAAGTACAGAAGGCCTTCCTCCTTCCAGGACAGTAACTAATTCTTGCAATATATTATTGTGCTTTGAAATCTTACCTGTATGGCTCCAGAGTCCTGATACCATAACTCAAAGCCTCCTCAAAAAGTCCAAGGTTTATGCAGGCATCCATGGCAAGGTCAAGTAGTTTCAGCTGGTAGATGTTCCTGTCTGGGAGAAGTGTGCTGTTGTTCTTTAGCAATGTCCGGCATACCACAAGAGCCTGCTGCCATTCTGTCATTGATTTTGGTCAAGGATTAACCCACATAGTAATAATCAAATTCACTTATTTCAGTAGCCAATGCAGTGTTGCAAGCAGAAAACATTTTTATTATTAATGTTAACAGACTCTTTTATATAGAAGGCTCTAATTTTCCCAGTAAAGTGTAGAAGTGAATTGATAATATAATTTTATTTATTTATTTAATTTCTATACTGCCCAACAGCCAAAGCTTTCTGGCTAGTTTACAACAATCTATTAAAATACAGTTTAAGATGTACCACAATACAAAAAATTATGAAAATTACCAAAAAACTCCCCATATTTAAATTACACATAAAATGTGTGAAAAGAACTGATTGAACCTGGATTAAACACTAACAAAGTTCCAACTACAACTAATTAAATGCCCTGCAACAGAAGAAAGTCTTGACTTGGTGCTGAAAACATAGTAAGGTTGACACCAGACAGGCCTCAGTGAGGGACTCATTTCATAACTAGGAGGTGTGGGGGGGAGGGCTCAAGTTGGAAAGGACTTTCTCCTTGATGAGAAACTCATCCTTCTTTGGATGTGGCAGTTGGAGGCAGGCCACAGGGTGATCACAGTGTCTGGGTAGATAGTGGCTAGGAGGGAGCATTCTATCGGGTATTGTGGTCCCAAGCCACGTGGGACTTTATAGGTCAAAACCAGCACCTTGAATTGGACTCAGAAGCAAATAGGCAGCCAGTACAAGCAGGCCAGAATTGGTCCCTGTTATTAGTCTGGCTGTCACATTTTGCACAAACTGTAACTTCTGAACTGCCTTTGATGGTAGCCCCATGTAGAGCAGTAATCTAGTTTACCAGATCACCAGAGCAAAGATTACTGATAGCAGGCCACCTCTGTCCAGATAGGAGCATAGCTAGACTACTAGCAGAAGCTGGTAGAAGGCACTCTGAGCCACTGAAGCCACCTGGGCCTCAGTGACAAAAATGGCGCAAGGAGCACCACAAGTGACAAACCTGCTCCTTCAAAGGGGGAGAATTAGGGTTAGGGTTCATTGTTGCAAGGACTGGTTTAGCACATCCACAGCCTCACCTGCTGAAGCTGAAGCAAACTGATGACAACACACTCCAAATGTCCTGATGACCTCACTCAGCAGTTTCATGTGGATTCTGAATATCACGGGGGACAAGACTGACTCCTGAGAACCCCATACTGGAGAATCCCAGGGGCAGATCAAATTTGTTTGTTTATCTTATACTATGCTATACTAGCCCAAGGGCTCTTTAAGTGGAGTGTGCTCTGTGACAGGCATTGGGCTGCTCATATGTTTGGACAGTCCCATGGGTGTCACTGAGTCCAAGAAATCTTGACTTGCCCCAGATAGTGCACCCTCAGCATGGATGTTAACATCGCCCAGGACCAGCAGCCTGGAGAACCTCAACACTGCAGCTGAGACAACCTCTGTCAGCACAGGTAGGGAGCCTGTTGGGACACAGCATGGACAGTAAGTACACTGGGGATGGGGTATGAGGCAAGACTGAGGGAACTGGGTCTCTTCAGCCTGGAGAAGAAGAGACTCAGAGGGATAAGTTGGCGACATACAGGTACGTCAGAGGATGTCACACGGAGGTGGGTAGAGACCTGTTCTCCCCTGCAGAGGAAGGCAGGACGTGTTCCAACGGAGCAAAGCTCAGGGAGCCAAGGTTCCATTTAGATGCCAGGAAGCACTTCCTGACAGTTAGGACCCCGAGGGTGTGGAATGGGCTTCCACGAGAGGTGGTTGAGGCCCCATCGGTGTGGGTGTTCAAAGATAGGCTGGACATGCACATGGTGGGCATGTCATGAGTGGAGCCGGCTGGAGCCGGGGGTCAGACTAGATGGACAGGGAGGCCCCTTCTGACTTGCTCTGTTTCTGTGTTTCTACACCAACAGAATCCCCAGTCTGTCCTACTGGCCTCGCACAAAATGCAAACACTCTAGATTAGGGGTCAGTTGAAGATGGGGCCTGGATAGAGAGAGAAAGAATCCGTACAGACCATGGCAATTTCCCTTGCCCAGCCATCCAGTCTACCTTGATGCTGTTCCAAATAGCAAGGTGCTAAGAAGAGAGCTGGGAGAGTCTAACTTCTCATATGAAGCTGACAGTAACTCAAACTAATAATAAATTCTTGGTTTTCTGAATCGTTATTTTATTAAAATAGGTGATCTCTTTCTGGTAGTCTTTTCCTGATTTAATGTCTGTACAAAATTAAAACCCAGCCCATGAATATTTAGCTGTCCCTTCTTTAATGTAACAATTCTGATGAAAGGGTTTTTTTCCAGCTCTAATTGACCAAGAAGAAGAAAATCTCCAGGCTTCACAGATAAATGGTTTTAGATTAGTGATCTATGTGACAAAAAGGCGCTATGAACCAATTATTAAACATTTAAAAATCTCCTTCAAGATGTTAGCATGCAACAGAAAAGGTCTTCATGTTCATATGAATCCAATCCATACAATAGTAAGCTGTTCAGGTCTTTATGACATTCATTTAGGAAGGTGTATTTCATAACCTGCTCAGCTGCCAGTTATAGTCCCATTTAATGTATCACTAAATATGGTAGAGAGCAGTGGAAATGTATTTTGATGGAAGAGGAAAGAGTAGATAGGGAGCTGTGGCGGGGGGTGGGGCACAGAACAGGCACACAGCACAAAAGGCTGGGAAAGAAGTGGTGATGGAAAAAGAAAGATTAAGTATTCCTACTCACTATGTACAGGTATGAATGCTGGCAGTAAAGAAGGCTGACAGAAAGAAAATTAATGTGGTTGAAACATGGTGCTGGAGAAGAGCTTTGCAAATATCTGGACTAAAAGAAAGACGAAGTGGATCCTTGATCAAACTGAACTAGAACTTGTCTTGGAAGCAAAACAATGAAACTGAGGCTCTGTTGGTACTTCAGGCACATAGTGAGAAGGCAAGACTCACTGGAAAAGATAATAATACTATGGAAAAAGGAGAAGGGGAAGACCAACTACGAGATGGATTGATTCCATAAAGGAAGCCACAGCCCTGATTTTACAAGAGCAGAACAGGGCTGTCAAGGATAGGCCATTTTGTTCATTCATAGAATTGCTATAAATTGGAGAGCACTTAACAGCACATAGCATGCTAAAAACATAACATAGTTTTGATGCACCTGTTGTAAAGCACACAGAGAGCTTCAGTTATTGGGTAGTATAGAAATTAAATTAACAACAACATAACCTCAAGATAAACAGATTATTTCACACTGAAAAAGAAATTAAAGATCTGAAGTAAACTGACAGTTTACTGGTTGCATAGTGAAAAGTTCTGACCATGTTTTCTCAGAAGTAAGACCCATCTGGGTTAAATGGAGTTTACTCCAAGGTCACTATGTATAGGACTGTAGTCTTACAGAGCAATATAATGGTTTATCTACTCAGATGTAAATCCTACTGAATTCAGCAGGACGCATGGTGTGGTAAGTGGGTGTTAGATTTCAGGCTAAACAGTTAAAAGATTTGCACAACTGAGGTCCATATGTGTTTGCGTGCATACATGCACAAAGTGTCTTTGTGCATTCTTTATAATCTAAATGTTTTCAAAGGTATTTACAGTGCCCAGACACAGTGTCAGGAGATAGGTTGGAGTCCTGAAGCTTCCATTCAAAGCATCTGCTGTCCCCCTCACCCTGCTGTTTTCAGGCACTTGCTGAAATAAAGGCACTGGGGCCTTATGATGTGTGTTGTATTTGATCCTCGTGAAACAGGTGACTTTTTGCCCACATGAGCATTACCTCTTGCTGCCCAGGCCCTTGAATTTTTCTGCCTGAGGCTTTTTTCTGTAATCAAATCCCCACTGCTCCCCTGTCCATATGAACACGGGTGGTTTTTAGGAAAGATGGTCTTTTAAGGACACACACACAGGGACATTAAAGCATCTGTAAATCAGTACATAAAATGTGCTTTTCTTTTGTTCTGTGGGACTGAACACAACATCACTTGGCAACTTGTTTTGCTGGACTGGAGAAAAATTGATGCTTGGTAATGAGAAAAACAGAAAGATAGAACAACAACCAGTAAAACTGATTTGTCCTCTCTGCTGCTCTTTGTATTAACCTGTACTTTAATATAATAGTGCTTTAGATAGCTGCTCCTTTTTGATTTGTATGTGGTTTTATATTGTTTGTTACTTTTAGATTGTAGATTTTACTGATGGCTGCCTTGGGCATATATATGGAAAGCTGAGGGATACATTTAACAGTTAAAATAAACAGTTCACCAGAGCACATTCTTTATATGCTCCTGGTTCAAAAAGAAGTCCGATTGCTATTGACCATTAACTTTCACATTGAAAAGATACCTTCTTGTGACTTTGGAGCACCTACTTTATTGACAGCTTCTCTGGCTTCTTTCCAAGCTTGCTCATCTCCTGCCAACATGTCAGCATCCTGTTCAGACAGAAACAAAAGCAAGAATTTCATTACAAGAGAGGAGGGTGGGAGGGGGAATGTCATGTCAAGTTGGACCATGTGTGGTTAACAACACTGAGGAGCAAAATTTGGCCTGAAACTGTAAAAGTTTAAGTTTCAATACTTTTGCCCAACATAATTTGAATGTAGTTGCCATTCTACTGAAGACAGTGGTAAAACGGTCATTGCATTTGATGCTTATAAATTATATCCTTTAAATACAGAAAGTGCAGGGGTGCAGGTTTCTCGGGTAGTTTCTCACACTACCACACTGCTAATTTGTGAGCCAGTGTGCTGTAGTGCTTTCAATATTGGTCTTGAACTCAGGAGATCTGGGTTCAAATCCCCACTCAACCATGAGATGTATTGGGTGATTTGGACCAGTCAGTGACTCTCAGCCTATCCCACCTCACAGGGCTGTTGTATGAGGATAAAATGGCAAAGAGTAAGACAACATAGGCTGCCTTACATTCCATGCAAGAGGAGAAAGGCAGGATATAAATGTAACAATAATTTGTATGGATTCTCTTACAAAATTGTCAATAAAGGGAACATCTTGTGTTAATATAGTATGTTTTTATGTGGAGGCCTTTAAAGATCTTAGTTATCCAGGGACCTGAGGAGATTGTCCAAGTGATTCTCCTTCTTTGCTGGATCTTTTTACTGTATTTTAACAGTATTTTAATCATATATTTAAGCTATTTAAAATTAAGTTTAAATTCATATGAACACTATTGTTTTCATGATATTTCAATTGCATTTTATTATTTTGTGCTTTGCATTGTTATAAACCACCCAGAGAGCTACAATTATGGGGTAGTATAGAAATGATAAAAGAAGAGGAGTGGGGAGGAAGAAGAGGAGAGATCCTGTGGTCCCTGAGAAGGTATCCCGGTGGTCATAACAAAGTGCCAATTCCACTGCTCAGGGCCACAGATCTAGCTGTGATCCGTGTGTGTGGGGGGAGGATTTCTCCCCTCTCCACAGCCCTTTGCACTGGCCAGTCATGGTGGAAACTCTGCCTTACTTACCATGTTTTAAAGACAGGAAATGCATTTTGACACTGCTGTTCCACCTGCCTTGCCTGCAGCATTTTGATGGGCAAATGAGAACCCTCCATCCAAAAAAACACAGTCTTGTAAAATATGCCAGTTATATTTCAGGGTCCACATATGACAGGACATTTGGTAACAGGAGCAACTTAAATAATCTTTGCTTATCGGCTCACTTTTCAGTAGAAACAGAGATATATCCTCAAATCAAATTTCAACTTTTTGCCCTTGCATGGTGCTGCTGAAAAAGCAACCTCACCAAACAGCATGTGGCGTTGTCCCACACTACAGCTCATGCTGAAATTCTTGGTATGCATTAATGCGTAGGTTATCAGTGATTAAGTTTCACACTCTCTGATCTTCATCGCTAACTAACAACTGGGATTTCCTGGCCACTTATCAAGTAAGCATCATCAAAGATTAAATTAGGGTATAACTGTAATCACATAATCATAAAAATCCCTGCATGGCAAAACAAAATCTATACTTACAAAGCACTTTTTGGGGGGTGTGGGGGTGGGGATCAATGTTTTGCGAAGACCTCCTGCACTGCTTCCAGGAGAAGACTGAAGATTGCATGTAATATCCAATTAATGATGGCCTCCAGGTGGGGAGGCCCAGCTAGTCATTTTTGAAAGGGTTCCGGTATATTTATTTACTGTTTACTGCATTTATATTCTCCCTTCTTTTTGCTCTTGCAGATAACCCAAGACACTTAGAGGCTCCATTTTATCTTTCCGAAAACCTGTGAGAGAGGTTAGGCTCAGAGCCAGTGATTGGCCTCAAACCTTCTAGCAAATTTCATGGCTGAGCAGAGATTTGAACCCAGATCGTCTGGGACCCATTCCTTTCAAATTGTTTTAACATTTTAAAATCCTAAAATTCCTGTCATCTTATGAATGGAAGGTAATTGAAAGTAAATCCCCGATAAGAAAAATTGTTATCTTAATTGAAAAATTTTGGTTCTGTAACTATATGCTGTGGCATGTATCTTTAGCTTCATATATTGGAACTAATTCCCTTTGAATAAACAATTCACAGGACACTTCTTAGAGTTTCATAAGCAAACATAAAATAATTAATAAAATAAAAATAAGTAACTTCCAGCCCAAGCAAACATCTGTCGATAGAGAATGAGACAGCAATGGGGAAGTGCAAAAGAGAAGGAGCAGAATAAAATAGGATTCATGTGAGAAAATGAATTTACTGGCATGTAAACTTTCCTGTGGATGGAATGTTTTTAAGTCCCCCCCCCCCCCGGAGATTTTGATGGAACATAGATACATGTGGCTTCAGATAATCATCTGGAAGCAGCTGCAAAGGAAAATGAGTGGAACCACAGAATTGAAGAGGTTAGAGATGTTCGTTATTTGCTGCCATACACTGAGAAATAAGCTAGACTGGGTAGGGGAAATGCAGCAGAGAGCAACAGCTTTAAATGTAAGGGTGAAATAAGGACAAGGAATGTATGTTTGGGGTAACCAAATCAGTAACTGCACCATTCACATATACCATTGTATTTCTTTACACTTACTCTCACAAGCAGTTGATGCATAGCATGAATGCTGTGCTCAACAATTCATCTGGGCACTATGCATCCATTTAAATCACGGAATGAGAAGTTATCATTGTTCTTTAACCATAAGAGACATGGAAACGCAGCATCCTTTTGTCATCATTGCATGTGCATATTCATGCAAGAGATGTAGTATCACACTGGCCTCAACCAGTCAACTCAGACATACTTGTTTCAACATCTGAAGCCTAATGTTCCTGGAGTTTTTCAGGGATCAAAAGGAATGTGCATAGATCCAGGGCAAAGCTTACTATTGGAATGTGTTCCCTTCCAGTGCACCCCACCAAAGTTTGTTTTATTCATGCGTGACATCTCAGAATTAGTGTGATGTAGTAGTTAGAATGCTAGACTCAGACTCAGGAGACTAGTATTTCAGTGCCTATTTGGCCATGAAGCTCACTTGTTCACTTTTGGCTTGACCCACCCTTCCTGCCTAACCTACCTCAGAGGGTTGTTTTGAACATAAAATGGAGAGGAAGATCATGCATGATGCCTTGGGCTCCTTAGAGGAAAAGCGGGATATACAGGTAACAAAGAAATGCATAAAATTTGTAAGAGATTACAATTAACCACCATCGAGCTAGAGATAGAACAAGAGTAAATTCCACAGAAAAGCTAAAATAAAAAGGTAGTGCAAACATACCCTTGGAAATATCACAGAGCCCAGCTATGTCTGTTTAAGAAGGGATTTTCTTAAAATTGCTCTGCTTGTCTTAAGAAAAATAATACTCCATGAATCATGTGAGGGATATAGCAGATATAATTCTGAAAAACATCTTCTCTTCTGCTAGCATCACAAAAATAGTTATATAAAGGAGCTTAGGGATGGCGATCCAATTTTTATATCAATTATAACTCAAGAGCACAAAAGTTAAGAAGCTTTAATCTGTATTTCTCACATGGAGAAGGAAAATTAATTACTGTATGTTCCAAATAATAGGAAATATGCACCCAGAGCCCATATTAATTCCATGTGTAGCTTTGTAGAGCTGTCTGCCCATTCATGTTCAAAGGGAAGAAAGGGAGGTGAACTCTTGTCCTACTCTAAGAGATGATTGCATCAAAATGGCCTCTAACGTCTTGGGATTCTATGACATTCCACATCAGGAAATTACAAAGAAATTCAAATTTGCAAATGTACTTACCATAAAATCAGCTATCTGATCACAATAAGTTCATCTGGAAATAATTTTGTTCAGAATGAATGCTGCTACCACTAAAGGTCACCAGTGGGACAAAAAGGCTCATGTTACAGTAGTTATGTCAGTTATGCTAATCGTACAGATCCAGACACGTTAAGCTTTGCATATAAAGTGAATGAACCAAGTTTGGCCAAGATCTAATTGTGCTGCCTTCAAAGGGCACAGCACCAATTACAGAGGACTTGTCTTGATGAAGGGTGATATAGCTAAAAGCAGAATGTGACCCATAAAATGTAAGTAATTACACTACTACAATATCATAGAGCAAGGTTTTGCATGTTAAAAAAGGGAAACTCTTTTTGCTCCAAATTTCACATTCACATTTGCTGCCTGTTGGAATACAACACTGGCCTTAACAGCTAAGGCTGCAGCCCTGTACATACCTTCCTGGGAACAGTTCCCCATTGAAATGATCAGTGCTTGTCTCTGAGCAGTCCTTTGTAAGACTGCACTCAGAAATGACCATTTTTTGATCAGTGCACAAGACCATATGGAGTGATATGGTTTCATCGTATCAACATTAAATTTTTCATTATTTACAAGATGTATATCAGTTGGGATGCATGTGACTCCTTCCATGTGCTTACAGAATGATATGTGAGGGCTGTGAGGCTCCTTAACAGAGTCCTGCCCATCATGGTTGCTTTGTACCATCTCTCCCGCCCTCCAGTGAACATCCATGCTATTTATTAAAGCAAGTATATACCATTCTTCATTAGCCATTTCTGTTGTACAAAATAAAACTGAAAAACTAACAATCAAGCATCAACATTAAAGAACGCTGGGTTAAAGAACAGCATTCTAACCAGGTGCCAAAACATTACGAGGGTTGCGTGCCGGCCATATTTCACTGCAGAATTAATTCTAAAGGCCAAGCACCACAGTGGGAAAATATTCTCTTCCTGGTTGTCGTCAGATGAACAAATGCAGGTGACAGACAACCAGGAGGCACTGATCTCAGTGAATGAGCAGGTTGGTAAGTCGGCAAGTGCAGTTCTTGAGGTTTAACAGAGGGAATTCTCCACACATACGTGCATTAAAGAGATGCTCATCAGAGAAGCATGTGGTCACTGTGATGGTCCTGGGAGGACTAGTGTGCACAGCCCCCTTCAACTTGCTCATTCGGGGCAGGTGTGGACAACATGTGTCTCCACCCCACCGCTGGTGTGGCACCCATTATGCTGAAAAACAATTGAAAATGATAATAAAAAGATCATAGTTGCAAATACACTGGGGTTCATCTGGGTGCTCAAGTGCTCTCAGTGCCTTTTTCAATAAATTTCTTACTAGTTTTAATTGGTTTGTTTGTTTGCCCTGCAGATTGGTCCACAGAAAGAAGGATTCAGGGGGACAAATGCCCTCCAGGTCTCCTAAAGTTGTCCACTTCTCATTCAGCACACGAAAGGAGGCAAGTATACCCTCCGAGTGTGATGTGTACTTTGTTAACACCAATTTAAAAAATCAGAGTTAATGCTCTTTAACAGGAGTTTGAACTCGCTTAATGGTATCTATGAGCTTTTTCCTATGCTGCATCGTCTTAGGCTCAAGTTACATGTAAGGGTAAGCCATCAGTTTTTTTGTTTTAAAGTTGCTCCAGAACAGAGAATGAAATAGAGCTGAGGAGGCACTCAGCCTTTTCCCATGTCAAATCCCTAGCAGGAGTATTTTCTTTCTTTCTTTTTTCTTTTTATCTCTTGAACAAGTATTAGAAATACTGCAGAGCACAAAAACTACCTAGGGAAACTTGATACATGGAAACATTGGGTAGGAAAGAGTTAAACTGTTCTATGTTTTCCCTATGCTATGTTTTTTCTATTACATTGTATTTTTAAATGCACATTATTGCATATTTGTGTATAATACTTATTCTGGCACTTACATGATATAAGAGTAGGATAAAGTGAGATAAATGGTGGCATGAGTGACACTTTCATTTTTTAATTCATACCTCAGTTTCTAAGGTTATTACATTTATATCTCTCCTTTTTCCCTCTTATAGGGAACTCCAGGGAACTTACATGGTCCTCCTCATTTCCATTTTACCATCACAACAACCCTACGAGGAACATTAAGTCGAGAGTCAGTGACTGGCCAAAAGTGAGCTTCATGGAGTGGGGAACTAGAACCTGGATCTCCTGAGTTTTAGTTCAGTACCGTAGCATTCACTGTACACTGGCTCTTTTTGCTTTTAAGCATTCTTTTATATTTTTATATTCATGGGGTTGATTTAGACAAATGGCTTGAGATATGGTAATTCAATTTAAAAAAGAATTCCTGTGACTAGACATGAGCAAGAAATAGTACAATAGTAGAAAGGAATCCAACAAAGAGATGAAGGGAAAACCACACTACATCAATTCCTTGCAGGATGCAAAATGGGATTCGGGTTCAGTTGTAAAGCAAAAAAAAAAAAAAAGTTACAGAAGTATCAATAGCCAGTAATGTTTTTGGACATGACATTAATCTCATGACAGCTTAGTAATAAATCATCACATTGGTACGACAATAACTCTCATTTTGGAAAAAAACAGTTGGGAGAAGCTGAACTTCAGCTGGACTCTGCACTGGAACAAATTAACTTGCTGCACTCTACACCAGAACAAATTTTACCTTTTGAACAATTGAAGGCTGACTCTGCACTCAGAAATAAATTGTGCACATTTCAGTAAATTTATTTAAATCGTATGATGTAACCTGTTTGCTATGCTTGGGCTTTGTAGATTCTGTAATATTTTCGAAGAGGCTGGGGTGGCATGTGAGATATTGGGCGATGAGCAATAAAGACTTGCCTTCTCACTTGTCATCCTTTCTATTTCATGCTCAGTGGATGGAATGGTGCTACGAGTATGCAGCTTTAATTTGAAATGAGAAACCAAAAGGCTGACTAGCTTTCTCTTGGAGTAAACTGTCACAAGTCATTGGGAGAACTCAGATTTTGGTTCCACTGGAAAAGAGGTAGAGCAAGAGTTGCTTAGGGCTTAGGAGCCTGCTGCATTATGGCTGGAAAACATACAGAAGGGATCTTGCACATAGTTCATATGCATGCAATTTTTCAAAAACTGCTATTGTGCTACAACGGTGTGTCCTGATGACATATTCCACATACGTATGAGTGAATTATTTCTTTTGCTACAATAGAATCTCACTCCTTTTTCTACGGTTCACAATTATGAGGAGCTCTGCTACTCTGTAATGCCTTCTATAACACTCTCCCCTTGATTCTTAAATATTGTTTTTGGCTCTTCCTTTCTGCTTTGAAAACCTTCAGAACATACTGATCAAAGTGAAGGCCACCTAGTCCAGCATCCCCTTTCCAGCAAAAACAACATGGTCTGGTGGTTCAACACATGTTTTGTGGCATGAGCTTTTGTGGACTAATTATGCTGTTATGTCCCTTTTATTTATTTTTATTTATTTATTTAAAACTTTTCTATAGCATCCCATCACAGACATCTCAGAACTGTTTACAACACATTAATACAATAAAAGAAAAATAGGAGTAACAGTTGCACAGCATCCAATATTAGAATAAAGCATTTTATTTTAATTTACTTTTAACAAAAAAGTTTGTTAGTCTCAATTGGTGTCTCCATTCTCTTCTGCTTTATTCATTCAAACTTTAGCCTGAACATGTTGTGAGTAATTTTGGGCATAACCTTGTGAGCAATGGGCAAACAAATGAATAGATAATGAGAACAGTAAAATTAATGAGATATAAATGAGATTTATGCTCCTAGATGCAGCTATGTGGCTCCAACTTCAAATAATCCATGAGTTGACAATTAGCCATAACTTCTTGTTACAGCGAAACTAGGAATGTGGTTTAATGGCCTCCAAACAAGCCAGAATATGGAAGTCACTTGTAAATCATAACTTCTGTATTCTGGAAGTTATTTTGGAAGCCATTAAACGATACTTTCCAGTTTGGTTGCAACAGAGTTTAGATTATTAATTTTCTGGCCTGTGTGAAGAAGGAAAACACAAAGCATCTGTATGCAAGTGCAGAAGGCTAATCCACTACTTGGCTGAATGCACTGAATGCTTGTGCTACAACAGATGAACAGAGCAACCCCTCTGGAAACTATTTCCAGCACTGACTGGCCAGATGTTTAGGAAGCTGTCCCTTGGCTTTTGCCTCTCCAGCCCCTGGTTTTCTGAGAACATCGCTTCTGAATTAGGAGGCTCCACTTAGCTGTCATGGCTAATTCCCACCCACAGGCCTGTCATCAATACATTTGTCTAAATCTGAAGCCATTATCACACTTTATGACAGTGAGGCCCATTCATTTAATTATTTTTTTGGAGATGCACCTGGTATGTCCTCATTCAACAACACTATGTGATCCTAAAGTCTAGTATTCTGGGGAAGGAGGAAAAAAATGCTCTATCCTCTCTGTGTCACGTCTAATTTCATACATGTATATCATAGCTACCGTTAGGCACTGGGAGCTGAGCAGAGACATGAGGAGGGCCTTATTGCCTTGGCCACCATTCCCTGTTGATCAACTCACCCTCCCACCTAGTGTTTCACCCACCTGGGCTGGTTTCCCTGTTTTAGAAGTGTGATGCTTCCTTAGTGCCCCTCCCCACATGCATGCAAAGCTGGGCTCCCCCATAACATAACCTCAATTAAAAAAAAAAATACTGACAAGCTGCTCAGATTCATCTTGTAGAAAACACGTATGTGACTTAGCTACTATGGCCAAAAGGCTACAATTAGAGCTGATTATATTAGGCATCTGAACAATGAATGGTGATGAAAGGGGATTGAACCATGAGTGGTGATGAAAGGAAATTGTGTTAGTTAGGAACCTGAGAGCACAATGTTTTGATCTACTTTAAAACGTACACATTTCTATGCCTACAGTGTATGTTTCAAATGAATTGTAAGCCAAGTATTTAAGTTACTTGAGGAAGAGACAAGTGAGAAACACACTGTGAAAGAACTACACGACACACTGAGTAACTCTGAAAAAGAACCATAAGGCCGATCAAGTAAGGAAAAAAATAACAAAGTTCGCAACAACAAAAGGAGAAGAGTGATAGTTGTGGGAGGTTCTCTGTTGCGCAAGATGGAAAAATATGTATGTTGCGACAACCCAGAAAATCCCCAAGTATGCTGTCTCCCTGGAGTCAAGATTAAATATATAACCAGCAAGTTCGCACATTTTTTACAACCCACTGACAAATACCCCTTCGTTCTCATCCACGTGGCAACTAATCACACTGCCAGGAGAAACCTGGATGGAACATAAGCAGACTTTGAAGTTCTAGGGAAGAAAATCAAAAACACTGGGGCTCAATCCTACCAGTAAATGGGAGGAAGTGCTAGGGAAAGGAAAATCCTTCAGTTGAATGACCGGCTATGATGCCGTAAAGAGAGCTTTGGATTCTGAGACCACAAACTAAGGTTCCTGGAAGACAGACTATTAGCAAATGATGGGCTGCACCTCACAAAGAACAGAAAGCAGAAAGAAACAGAAATGTAGTGTTTGACCACTACGTGGAAAAGTTCATAAGAGGGCTTTAAACTGAAACATACAGGGGAGGGAGACATGCAGCACAGCGTAACATCACCTGACAAAGACTTACACATTTCAGCAGAGGAAAAAAACCCCAAAAACAAGCAGGGTCCAACATCCATCTCTCAAAAACACTAAAGAAAACCAGGGCACAACAAGAATGAACTTCAATGTCTGTACACCAATGCCCAGAGTATGGGAAACAAACAACGCAAACTTGAACTCATAGTACACAAGGGCAATTATGATCTGATGGGAATAACTGAAACTTGGTGGGACAACTCATATGACTGGAACAAATGTTGACTACAACCTGCTCAGGAAAAATTGAAAGGACAGAAAGGGAATGTTGTTCAGCTTTGAGAAGAAGAGACTGAGTGGGGACATGATATCCCTCTATAAGTACCTCAAAGGCTGTCACAAAGAGAAAGGTCAAGATCTCTTATTGCTGATACCAGAGTGTGGGACATGGAATAACCAATTCAAGTTGCAACAAGCCAGATTCAGGCTAGATATCAGGGAACAATGGAACCAGTTGTCTAAACAATGGATATCACAACAATGGAACCAGTTGTCTAAAGAGGTCATGGGTTGTCTAGAGACTTTAAGAAAGAAATACCTGAGTGGGATAGTGTAAATTGGTGTCCTGCAACAGCAGGGGGTTGGACCCAATGGCCTTCATGGCCCCTTCCAACTCTACTATTCTATGTTCTATGATTCTATTTTAAACTGACTCAGGAGCCAGACTGCTATTATACTATAAGCCTATATCAGATTTGTTTGTACATCTCCTCTATATTCTCCCAAACTGCATACTGCTATATAAAATCCACACACTGTTTATTTTCCAAAAGTACACAAGCTCCAATGCACCATGTTTTCTGTGGATGTGTGCACAAAGCACTATAATGGAGATGAATTCAATCTAGGTTATTGTACTTTGGGGCTCCCATATGACAGCCTACTTTTTAAAATGGGGACAAGGAGAAAGCAAGCTCTGTGTATCACATGTACTCCCCCACATCAGTGCTATTCTCCTCTGTTTCCATCATTTCCTCCCTCCCTTGTATTCATTACATTTCTAATATGCCCAATAACCAATGCTCTTTGGGAGGATCACATAGAGTTAAACAGCACAAACCTTGGACAGATTGCAAGCAGTAGGAGCAGAATATAGTACTATTATCCCTAGATCTGGGTTTGTTAAGTGTATTGGATTAATAATGACATACAGCTGGAGGACATGTTGTTCTTTTAAAGTTGACGGTTTCATTCTTTAGCAGAGAAGATTCTTCAATCCTATGTATCTAATGTGTTCAAGGGAGACCTTTGGTGGGAACATACCTCTGCCTTGCAGGGCAAGGAGTATTTCTAAATAAATAATTTCAGTAGATCTGCTGTAGAAATCTGGGCTATGTTAGTATGACTAACCAGCTACAAATACAAAGTGGTCCTGAGGTAGGAATTATGGAAAATTACTGCACTGATTAATAGTTGTGCCAAAGATGCTTCATTTCACCTAGGAGGACAGCTGTAGCAGAGATGAGACTTCCATTAAATGACTCATCCAAAAGTGATTTTCTGGGGCAAGAACTTAGCCAAGCCTCCAGGTGTTTAAAGATACCAAGGAGAAACAGAGAATAGAAGGAGGTAATGGATGAGAGATCCCTTTTCATCTGCAGAAGCTGAAGATTCCCCACCCTGTAGCAATTGCAACATTTATAACAACAATGTAACTTCAACTGCATTTCTCTTAGGAGCAAATTCAAGCAAATTTTAATAGCAAACTAAGTATACCCACCTTATTTTCTCTATTTCAGTGTATTTTTGGTGTATTTTCGAAATGGGGGATAGGGAAGAATCATTGCTTTACAACAGAGCCATGGAGCAGAATCTTTTTCTGTATATACCCACTGATGAACAGTCAAATGGGCTCTCCTCTAATATCACTTAGGGACTGTTAAATCATCATTTACTAATTGAAAAAATAATCAATTATGACATTGCAACATTAATATACTTCTACAGAACTATTCTTATTTTTAAAAAATCCCACCAATTTCTAAAAGTGCCTTCAAAAATAAGATTTTTCCAAAGTGTCACAAGATGAACACAACAGAGATGGCTTTCCATGGGTTATAAATGAGCTTATGCTGAGCAATATTTTGGACATGCAACCCCAAGTAAAGGTAGCCAATCTTGCACACCTGACCACTGAAGGCTATTTGAGGGTTAAGCAACCCTCACATAATCCTAAAAGAAACTGGGAAGCAGGGTTTTAAAAGTTATTTTAATGATAAAATTTCAAAGGCACACACACCAAAATTCATTATGAAGAAAGACATTTTAGAGGTCTTTCATTCATAGGGTCACCAGAGGTTGGAGATGACTGCATGCTGCATAACAGCAGCAAGAATGAGGAAAATGAAAAATGTAGCTCCATAGAATGGAATGTTAACTTTTAATACCTGCATAAGAAACACACAAAAAAGCTTCCACTGGTATCTGCATAACCTTCAACAACAGTGGACTAAACATGGATCCATTGGTAAGAGATGCTTTCAAATGTTGAAAGTGTTAGTTCCTTACACCAGGAGATGAGTATTCATCTTTCCAAAGGTACAACATCAATCTTTGAGCTGTCAAAAGGGCATGGAAAATTATTTGAACCAACTGTGCACTAACTTCCTGGAAGCAGGTAGATAATTTAGGAAGAAAGTATATTAATTAATATTTAAAGAGTGTTATAATACCAAGTTTATCTATATTATAACCAATTGGTCACTGCCAAATGACAAAGATCCACTTGATGGGGTGAGCTTAAAATCTAATAAATAACTAAATCTATAAATAAAATAAAGCAAGAGCTTTGGTTATTGGGTGACACAGAAATGTAATTAACGAATTACATGAAATATGATCTTAAAATTGGGTGAGTTTCAACTCCACCAATTAGTTTTGTCACTTAGACAAAAAGTTACCGAAGAGACATTGTGGCACTGAACAGACATGGGATAAGAGTTTGCTGAAGAAGGCACAATCTGAAGTCCATAGGCAACAAACAGAGGGTTATATATGAGAGTTGTTTAACCTGAGAAGAGGTTGCATATTCAAAGTGCCACTTGCATGTGCCTGACCTATATTACAGCTCTGATGAATCCTCCATGAATGAGCCTGCCATTTTGTGAAAACCAGGTGAATTATTAGCAAGGAAGGGGAAAGATCACTGGGTCATTTCTTTTTTTTTCAATTCTTTACCCCTTGGTCTTAGCTATATTCATGCAGTGTTTTCCTTCAAGTGCAAATGAAATAATAAATAAATAAGATTTATCTCTGGATGTGTGTTTTGAAGATAAGTGCTTTTTTTAATTTTACAGACCCGATTTTACCTACTTTATGAGGAGGAAATCCTATGGTCCAGGTCAGAGACAAAACTGCAACTCTGGAAGAGGGAGTAGAAGTCCAACCCAAGACTTCACAACTTCATAGTTGCCCCAGAAGTAATGGTACTTCTGCCTATCCAAGGGTGGAAACTCAACCTCAGAGAGAGAAAGAGAAAGGGTGTTCTGTGGGCAGGGAAGAGTGGAGACTGGAAAGTCAGAATATTATCTATTTTGAGATCTTGCCAGCCTTTTCTCTTCCACTCCAAACACATTTTGGATGAACAACACACTCATGTAGCCAAAAAATTCTTCATGCCATTCTTCATTAGATGACTGGAAGCCTCCAAGCTCCTGAACTTCAGATTATTCATGGCACAAGCAAGAGGACTGCATCCTAAATATATTGCACATAAAGTCCAAACTTCAGCAGATTTACTGGACAAACAGTCCAAACATCAGCAGGTTAAGAGCCCAATGGACTTACTCCCTAGGTACCTTACAATAGTAATTTATAAGGCAATCCTATGCATGTTTAATCAAGAGTAGATGGGAGTATTCAATGAAGCTTCTCCTTAGGAAGACTTCCCCAATCTAGTACCTTCCTCACATTTTGAACTAGAACTTTCAGCATTCCTGACCATCTGCCATGTTGATAATCCAAAACATGTGGAGGAACCAGTCTGGAGAAGACTACTCTAGGGAAAGTGTGCACAGAAGGGCAAGACTTCGTGTTTGAAAGAGTACTGACAATCAATATCAATTGAACAGTGTTTGAACAGTATTTCTTAAATTTTAACCCATCTAGTAACAGTGCTTTTGTTAAACATGGCATTACTCTGATCAATAGGGATGCCTCTATGTATTAATATATAGATTAATTATTTAAATGTCCAGATGTTTGTCATTATTTGAAAATCAAAAGAAAGATAAAATATTCCCTTTGATCTGCATACAAGGAATCAAGATACAGAAATGAAATAATATTTCTGTTTGAAGAGTGGAAAGAGAAACACTGTTTCCATAACATGCTACAACACAGAAAATATTTGGTCAACAAAGAATCTAACTCTATTGTGTAAACAGTGCACTCAGGTAATGGTAATTTTAATTTTATATTAAACCTGTTTCCAGATCAGACAGGCACAAAAGAGGATTATATCTTTTGTATTACTCAAATCCTCAAAAGGCCCACAATTTCTACAACACTGAATCATATGGCAAATGCTACTTTCTGTTGACTGAATACACATTTACAGATTAAGGCTGCAATCATCACCGCATATACCATGAAGTAAGCCCCACTGAACAGAGTGACATCTACTTCTGAGTAAACATGTACTGGATTATACTGCTAGTATTAATATGAAGGAAATCTCTTTTACACATAGAATTAATGAAATGCTAAAACAATAATCTTGTGGAGCAGCTGTCTTGTATACTCCAGTTTCCAGAGTATTAAAAATGAAGATATATGATCTAAAGAAGAGTTACCATTAAAATAATAGAGTGTATGAGACACTAGATTGTAGAAAAAACATCTTTTTTTCAGCTCCAGAAATTTTCAGAGACAGAGGAAAATATTTTGTAGTACTTCCTTAAAATTATATGATTTCTGTTAGGTAATGGTATTCTCTACCAAGTCAAAACCTTTTTAACTTTCTGGATAACCAAGTCACATAGGTTTCAAATTTCCTTTTAGCAAATCTCAGAGAATTCAGTCTTGTTTAAAAAGCTTTACCCCAAAACATCTTGCCTGATTATACAAATTGGTTTGGCAGCTTCAGCTGGTCCAAAATAATGCAGCAAGACTGGCCAACATGGTCATATTAGGGAGCACTCTATCACCTGCACTGGCTGCTAGTACCAGGCCTAATCCAAAGTGCTGGTATTAACATTCAAAGACCTCAACAGTTGGGGACCAGATTACTGAAGGAGTTTCTCCTATATATATGTGATTGGATGCCATGATTGCCCTTAACAGTCATCTCCATAGCCTCATCAGGTGGGTGGCTAATAAGAAGGCAGCCTTTTCTGTTGTAGTGCTCCAGAGAGGCTTGTCCAGTGCCTACATTGTGCCCTTGCTAGCACCAGATGAAGGTCTTCCTATTTTCCCAGGAATACAGATTTTCCATTTTCTGTTGCTTTAAATTGTGTTATTATTACAAAAGCACTCGTACACTGCATTTATATCCTGCCCTCTTTTCTCTTGTGAGGAACCAAAGTGGCTTACATAGCTCCATTTTATCCTCCCAACAACAATCTTGTGAGGTAGGTTAGACTGAGAGTGGGTGACGAACCCAAAGTCAGCCAGTAAGTAAGTCTGAACTCCTGGATCCCAAGTCTGCATTTTAAATTTTTGCATTGTTGCTAGGTTTTACTTTGACTTCAAATTGCAGTATCTTCGAAATTCTTCTAGTATTTTATATTTTGTTGTGAAATTTCCACAGAGCTTCAACTACTGGACAGTATAGATATATAATTAATTAATAATGCATATTGTATTAATAATATCATGCACTGAATCTTTGAGGCTATGCTACTACAACATGTTCTTCTTCCCAGAGTTCCTTTTGTTGATTGTCTTGTGCTGCTGGACTAGGAGGAACTTACTACATCCATGCTGTAATCTGCCCTCACTTCCTGTTACCATCTTCAGGTCACAGTATAAGGTTCTGTTCTTGGTAAGGCCATAAACATTGTGGTAAATCCCTTGTTGTCATGTGCTGTCAAATTGTCTCAGAGTATGACTGCCCTCCATAATGTCCTGCCCTTGACAGCCCTGCTCAGCTCAACTCAGGGATGTGGCCTCCTTTATAGAATCAATCCATCTCAAATTTAGTCTTCTCCTGCCTTTGACTTTCCCTCGCAGGAATATCTTTTCTGGTGAGACTTGCCTTCTCATGCTGTGCCAAAGCATGACAGCCACGGTTTGGTTTTGACATTTTTGCTTCCAGGGAAAGTTCTGGCTTGAAGTAATTCCATCCTTGATTCAATTATGATCTGGAGAACATGGCAAGCAGTGAGGTACCAACAGTATTATTCAGGATGGGAGTTCATTATTATTTATATTGTTGGGATTCTAAAAAGTTCCCTCCAAAACAGGTAAATGGCAGCATTACAGCAAATGCAATTAAGAGGGTGCCCCAAGGCCACAGGCTGGTGCTGACAGAGATCTTACCTCAGACAGGATGATCTAAGAACAGATCTCTCCCTGCCATGGAAAATTCTGAGTTTTCTCTATAAAAGGTAGATGTTTTCTCCTCTTCTTTCTCCCCCCCCCCCCCCCCAAAACAAAAAACAAAACAAAACAAGGACAGAGGAAACCTAATCTAGGAAATGCAGTGGATTTTCCTGTTACCAAGTGCTTGGATATTCACAGATACTGAGATTACTGGACATCTAAGACCTGCTGATGCATTTAATACAGCCAATGCGGTTTTTTAATAAGCACCAAACACAGAGAGCTCAAGATATTATTACATAGTATTCTCAGCTGTAAATAATGATTAGTCATGATAGATCTTCTTCCAGATTGTAAATGAAAATGTCTGACTGCAAATGACTTCTTGTATCTTCCCATTGCCTGAGCAGTTCAGCTTATTTATTATTAATCAGTTTTAATCATTGTGACTGAAGCTGCTCTCCAATGACAAGCTTGCGACACGTGGACACGGTGCTTCATCTCTCACTGTCTGCTTCTGTATCCCCGTTGGGTTTCATCACAAGTACTAGGACTATGATTCATTAGAGATATTAAGGTGGGTCACTAGTATCCACTTCGGAGTGATGTTTTATGGCCCATATCAACCTACTGCTATTCTGACCTGATCAGCAGCAGGAGCTCTGCTTCCAGCACTCCCCACCCTATGAAGTGATGCAGAGGGTGACCAGAGACAAGGCCTGCAACCCACTTTGCTAACTTTTCTGAACCAGGCCAAGTACTTTTGTTCTTTTACAGCACAATCCTATGTATCTTAAGTTCCACTGAGTCAATAGGACTTACTGTCAAGGAGAAGTAGGTATGGGATGGCAGCCATACACTATTAAGTCTCTGGGCTCTAACTTATGCTTTCAGAGTGTAGACCTAAAGGGCCGCTGCTCTCTATATGGAAGCCTCCAAGACCAGAGTTCTCCCTTTCAAAGCCCTGCAGGAAAGGCAGTGCCAGGGCAGGCAGGACAGATGCCTTCTAGGCAACCCTCCAATGGGTTACCATAGAATTATTAGAGGGTTGTTAAACCTTCCAATCAGCCACTGTGCCCATGGATGATAAGAAAAGTTTTTGGCTAGGCAGTAATTATTCGAATTGTGCCCAGCTTGTACCATGGGTCACAACAAGCCACCATTTGTTTTGATTATGTGCATCAGCTCTGTAATATAAATTAATGCAGCAATCCTATACCCAACTAGCTCAGAGCAGACCTCTGTGAACTATGTAGAGGACACGTTATTAGATTACACTGCAAGGCTTCATTGTTTTATATTAATACTTAGGCAGCATTCACGGTACTCCAGACAGACAGTTCAGCTGTTCCATCATGTGGAGTGGGTTCAACTAATCAGTTAAACTAGCAAAATGCTAACAATGCATTTCTCACTATTCTGATGATAACCATTCTGTTGTTAAAGCATATCTCAAGTCTGATATTTCCACCAAAATATTTACACAGCCAAATGGATGCTTTTCATTATGAATAGTGCTGTAACTCAACCATGCTTTATTTTCTCTTCAGATCAAAGCTCATCATTTCCAATGTACCTTTTATACATGACTTCCCATGTTAGTTAGCTATGTGCACAACTATTCATATTTCACCTCCCAATGTATAAACTGCTGCTGATTCACATAATGATTTCTGCAGAACCTGAGCTAGTGTTAGGCAATCATGAGATCAAGATATGGCCATTACATGAATCACTCTCCTATCAGCAAGTACAGTATTATACTTTTAATTTTATTGTTGTGTGTTTGTCGTTTAAGCTTCTGATTTATTTTAAATTTTGCTAACGAACCAGAGAGCCTTGGCTGTTGGGCAGTATATAAATGAATCAAATGAATGAATAAATCTGTGAATATGGAAAAAGCCAAGCATAAAGCAAGGACATTTGGATCTGACACCCAATTTGGGAATT
Source organism: Varanus komodoensis (assembly GCF_004798865.1). Taxonomy (NCBI): domain Eukaryota; kingdom Metazoa; phylum Chordata; class Lepidosauria; order Squamata; family Varanidae; genus Varanus; species Varanus komodoensis. The sequence goes on along the minus strand of NW_025335268.1, from coordinate 21,161,751 downwards.
TGGATGTCTTGTATATCCAAACACATAGCTCCTGCATTGACCAAAATATGTTGTAAGAATCAGTTCTTGGGATGTACTCTTAATGGTCCTACAATATTGTATCTGATTCTACCTGAGACCATTCTCTAAGGGTGTTGAATTTCTGTAATTAAGTTTTCATTCACACAGAATCAGTACAGCACATGGTCTTAGGGTAATTGCCAATATTGTGCGTCATATGTTAAATGAAAAGGGTAGTTCGGAAAATTCAGCTTTTCTTCTGCGCTACAAACTGAACTTGTTCAAACATCATGACAGTCCACTATGGGTTACTTTACCCACAGGGCCTGTCATGTTATGATGAACAGGTAGTGGAAGTAAATTTCAACTCAGTATTGATGTATTTGAAATGATCCTGCCTTTTTTTAAATGGTAAGGATTTTCAAATCTGCTCACAGACCTATAAAATTGAAAACAATATTAAAATACTAAAAATGCAGCTGGGAAACAATAAAAACAATTATCAAATTAGACAATGCTCAAATAATCCTTTACAAAAGCGAGTAGCTTTTTGAAGGTTATCTAATCATAAAATAACCCCTGCCACCCAGGTTCCCAGTACATGAGAAGCTAGGCACTTGCAGGTACCATGCAAAAATGGTACCCTCAGATGTCCAGTACAACATAAATTAAATAAATTAAAAGCATGGAGTGCTGTTATCATGTGCAAATCAGGCATAGTCTAGATAATCATGGCCTGAGATCTGCTTATTCTATCATCTGCATCTGAAATTTGGAGGTTTAAATAGCCTGTAAATAACACAAGAACAGCCCGAGGGTTATTTGAGAGATTTTTAACCTTCCAATCAGCCATGTCTGGATGACACATTAAGACATCTCCAGGTGGTAAATTGTACCTAGCATATACTACAGCTTAAAGAAACACTTGTGGTTTAAGTGCCATGATCATGCAAACCAATCATGTTCTGAAGCTAGCTACCTGATGTTTTATGCTAGCATCTTCTGTGTCAAGTGATGAGGATAACTTTTCCCATTCTAGATGACATGTTTATAAATGCTACAAGTAATAATATGCTGCTATACATTGCATGACTGTCATGTGTTTAGATGATAAAGATTATTTTTGAACTTTCTATTCTATCCAGAAATGAGAAAATGTAGAACAGTTGCATTAACAACAACAAAAAACCAGTAAAACAGTGAAAGTAAGTCTTGTTTTCCTTTCTCAAGTTTTTCACATACAATAATCAGTGAATATGTGAAGTAACAGGAACACTGATTGTCGTAGCCATTCTGATGACTATCCCATCTGTCTGTGGCAGTATCAGCCTTACTGAACCACACAACATACACTTAATTTTTTCTGTTGTTTGAATTATGTTTCTATGGAACACAGTTTTAGCTGCTTCTATGGTAATTTATAAATTGTGTGGCACAAGGTGTAGTTGTTCAAACCTAAGAATGGTACAAATTAGTGCAAAATTGGTGCAATGGTACAAATTGGTGGAGTAAAAGATTATCTGGAAGTGATTCTCACTGAAATAAATGGACTTATTTCTGAGTAACCCTGTATAGCAGAGGTAAGCAACACATGGCCCCTGGGTCATATGTGACCTCCACTCTCCTGATGCCTGAGTTTCAAGAAATTGCAATTACTATTACTATAATTGCAAACATTCTAAACTTGACCCTTTTGGCACTCCATAGTGTCCCAGGCACAATTTTTTATTTTAAAAATTATTTTAAATTTATAGAGGTGGTGGGGGAGGGGCAAAAATGTCCCCTGCAACTTCCAAGTTTGCACATCCCTGGTGAATAGGAATATAAGAAATTGCCTTAGGAAGCTACTTCACCCTGACCCATGTAAGCCTAGTTCTTTCTACACCGGGGCTCAATAAGTTGAGCTCTTCCACATCTTTTGGTCTATTAGCCAAGCAGTACTCCCTATTGGTTATGTTGGGTAGGGGTGATAGGAGTTATAGATCAAACTATCTGGAAGTTGCCCACCTCTTACCTTCTATACTGGTTACCTTCTATTCAAGGTGCAGGTTATCACCCACAAAGCCCTTAATTGCTTGGGACCTGGGTAGCTAAAGGAACGCCTACTTCCATATTTGCCCTCCTGCCCTTTGAGATAGGAGGCAGAGGCCCTCCTCCAGGAACCCTCCGGGAAAGATATTAGGAGGGTGAGTACCTGAAGGAGGGCTTTCTCTGTGGTAGCACCCCACTTATGGAATGCGCTCCCCAGAGAGGTCTGCCTGACGCCGTCGTTATTTGTTTTTCAGCGCCAGGCCAAGACCTTTTTATTTAAATGATATTTTAATAATTGTTGATATTATTTATTGTTTAAAAATATTTAGCCAGGATGTTTCCAGATTTTATATGTATTTTTGTATGAGTATTTATTTATATGTTGGAAGCCGTTCCGAGGCTTATGGGAATGGGATGGCATACAAACATTCCAAATAAATAAATAAATATGCCCATCAGCAGCTTTCCAGGATCTCATATGGGGATCTAACTAACCTGACCCGTGTCACTAAATTTCTTCTGAACAGTTGGTCTCAGGCTTGCATGAAGATACTAATGAATTCATTTCTGCACTACACAATAGTGAGTTCTGTGGTCACCAATTATATAGGAATTATTGCAATTTTATGTAGATTTGCATGCCTTTATTTCCAGTTAACCTAAAGAGTTGTGGTCAAAAGCAAGCTGGAGGGTAATTGTGTGACAGGAACTCAGTGTTGGCTTCGCATGTGTGAACTGGCCCAAAAGAGTGTACATGTCTTTTTTCCTTTTACTGATAGAAGGGGTAGCCATAGTAAACCTTGAGGCTCCACATGGAAAAACATGGAAGGCAGAAGAAGTCACTTTAAATAACCTGCCAGAAGGCCTACATTTCTTTCTCTTGGTTTTGTGAGTAATGGGATTCTGTTCCTCTCAGATGACTACAAGGCTGGACTCTCACGAGGGCCTTTGACATCCTGCTTTGCCCATTCAACATACTAATCCTGCCAAATTGTCATGCCAGATTAATACCAGTTTCCTTTTCTAGTAGTCTCTGAATCTGAATTTCTGGCAGCCCTCTCAAAACTCCCATTCATTTGTGTGAACTATAATTTATTTCCTGTGCCCGCTCCTCTGCCATCTCAGTCCATTCCAATATATTCATGAATACTGTGATCTTCACTCTTTGAGAAAAGAGCTTTACAGCAACTAAAGTAAACAACCACTGCAGGCCTTTGCTAATGCCTGTGATACGGTAGGTACTGGATACAGACCAGGATAAATCCTAGAAACCAGAAGCACCTCAATTTGAAGGAACAAACTGACCATTAAAAGCTGAATTCAGAATATATTCCTGAGCTTTCAATGTGATTTGTGGTTAAAAGCAACAACAGCATAGCTATCCTAGACTAAAATGCTAAAATGCTAAAATGATGCCAACATAATACAACATGAATAGTTGCAGGAGTAGTTTCAGGATGGATCTGGATCGATGCAACTAATACTTCTAGAAAGGACAGCCTATTCCTCAACCAATGAAATCTATTACTTTTGTAAGCATTCCTGGTACCAGTATTAAGGGCTTTCCAAGCATTTGTCTAGTCCAGGATGGCTATCATATGGCCTATTGAGCAATGCCACCTAGCAAGCTCTTTCCTAATCCTGCTGTTTTCCTGAAATCAGACTGCTCCAGTTGCTAGGAAACAGTAATATTTATTCCCAGAAGTTTTACTGACAAGGGATAGCAACTGGTGAGGGGGTGCAAAGAAAGCTTTGAAAACAAAAGGTGGGACTACAAAGTGCAGTACAGCAAAATGGCTCATTTAGGGTTGGGTCCCAACTCCAGTGCTGTAGTGACCTTCATTGTTGGTAGCCAAAAACTGATAAAAAATGGACTGGAAGAGTTTCCTCTGAACAGTTGGTCTCAGGCTTGCATGAAGATACTAATGAATTCATGGAATTCATTTGTGGAATGTCAGACTCAGGGTGAGCTTATCCCTGTCACTCTAAACTTTTTGAGATATGCTTGCTTCACATTGATTCTCCTTCCAATTTGAACTCACGAAGTCATGTCCGACCCATCGCGACCCCATGGACAACATTCCTCTAGACTAGGGGTCTCAAACTCGCGGCCCGCGGGCCAATTGCCGGGACGGGCGAGGCACGGGGGAGGGGCCCTGCGGCCTTCAAAGTGCCAGCGGCACCCGGGCCGGCCGCAGGATGAGCAGCCCACCACCACCACGGTGGTGGAATACTTGAAGCGGCCCAGCCTCACCCAGACTCTACTTCCAGTGGCCCCCAGGTAAGTTGAGTTTGAGACCCCTGCTCTAGACCGTCCTGTCCTCCACCATCCTCCAGAATCCACTTAAGCTCACGCTGACTGTTTCCGTGACTCCATCTAGCCATCTCATCCTCTGCCATCCCTTTCTTCTTTTGCTGTCAATTGTTTCCAGCGTTCTCCTGGAAGTCCTTCCTTCTCATTAGGTGGCCAAAGTATTTGAGTTTCATCTTCAGCATCTGGCCTTCTAAAGAGCAGTCAGGGTTGATCTCCTCTAGGACTGACCGGTTTGATCGCCTTGCTGTCCAAGGGACTCGCAGGAGTCTCCTCCAGCACCACAATTCAAAGGCCTCAATTCTTCGATGCTCAGCCTTCCTTATGGTCCAACTTTCACAGCCATACATTGCAACTAGGAAAACCATAGCCTTGACTATACGCACTTTTGTTGGCAGCATGATGTCTCTGCTTTTTAAGTTATGCTCAAAATCCTATAAGTTAGGCTCCAGCAGTATGTGGACCGAGAACTACCAGAAGTACAGGCAGGATTTCGAAGAGGGAGAGGAACTAGATATCAAATTGTCAACATACACTGGATCATGGAGAAAGCTAGGGAGTTCCAGAAAAACATCTACATCTGCTTCATTGACTATGCTAAAGCCTTTGATTGTGTGGGTCACAACAAATTGTGGCAAGTTCTTAAGGTTCCAAGATCACTGCAGATGGGGACTGCAGTCAAGAAATTGGTGGTATAGAAATATAATAAAACATATGAAATCAAAACAATAATACTGAAGGAAGCAAAAGGATCAAAGGTGATGAAGGACTGCCCCAAAGCAAGCAGCAGAGTAAAAAAAGGAAAACCTCTGCTTGATCATGAAACAAATGTGTAAGCATCAAAGGGGGACTCCCAGGAACATCTGGGACATTGCCTTTGAGACCTTCCTCTGAGTAGAGTCCATCAATAAGCAGTGATGGTTGTGCTGTGGAGCTGCAGAGTGCTGGTATGGGTGCAACCAGGAGAATGTGCACTCTAACAGACTGGTCTTCCAGTCATGAGACTTAGGAGGCCATAGGTCTATGAGCTGGAAAGACAGCGCTTGGCACAGCTGATGTTTTCATACACATTCCATGATCCAGTGTGTGGGAAGGAAAGCAGAACTTCCCATATTCCTTTATGAGATGTTGTCCTGGGACCATTAATTGTTTCAGTCCAATAGCTCTGGGACCCTTCCATATAGGAACAATTCTTCCCTATTGGGAACACCTTATGCCTTACCATCAAGGATTTTCTCTTTCTTTCCTATTCTGTGAAACAGAGACAAAGGACAAAAGTATACACAAACTGAAACACTTACTGAAAATAGGCTTTCTAGATCCACATGGGTGAATATTCACAGGTGCAACTTTGGAAGGGCCAAGCAGGGAGTTCAACCCAGCCTGCTCTGTTGGGCTTTCACTTCCAGAAGGCCTTGTAAATAGCTGCATGAGTGCTCCACTCAACAACCAACCCCAAAAGAAAATGTATAAGAGAAAAAGGAAGACTTGACTCTTTCAAATAGGGCACAAAGGTACTGGAAAAAGCCAGCAATCTAATCAGCATTGATAAGTTGACTATCCTCCCAGAGAACTATCTGAACCAAAAAGTAGCACATTATTTGACTCAAGAATTTACTAAAGGTTTTAAAAAGTCCCTAAACTGCACACAATGTATCCATGGATATAGTCTATGTAAAGTTGGCAAGCCATTCTAAACAATCAGATTATTTGTATGCCTGTGTTATTGCTTCCACTTCCTAATTTAAGAATTCTCAATTTGCTTCTGGTGCTGCTAGGAAACCAAGAAAATGCCTGCGGAATACTACATTATTCATAATGTATATGGCACTCTAGAGGAGTCAGTCTACAATACAATTTTGCAGGATTGTTCCATATAACCTATGCAGCCTTGCCTTTCAGTGCACCATTAATATGCTACAGTGCTTTTGGCAGGAGGGCACCGCTTTGGAAATACGCTGTAAAATCAGCGTATTTTTAATGTCTCCCATTCACTCCATTGATTTTGATGTGCTGGGTTCTTTCCTTTAGATGTAGATTTTACACAGATAAGGCTCTGCTAATGAGGTGCTCCCATTTCATGTGCTCCATTTTAAATGCCTGGTACAACAAGTGAGTGGTCAAGTACAGGACAGGCTCAGACTTGCCTTCACAGGATTTCGATAATTTTCTTTTTGTAGGAAACACCTACATAGTCCAGTATTCAAGGCTCATGCATGAATTTAGCTTCCTGGCTGAAGAAGTGGCAACCTGTTTGCATGCCAAAAGGGAAAGCCTTTGCCTTTGGCTCACCACTAGACATCGGTGAACATTCCTGCATGTTGTGAGCAGGATCATTTCACCTTTTACAGGTTGGTCTGGCTTTGAAATGATGCAAACAATGCCACTAACTTTCAGTTTGCATCAGTAGTTGCAAAATCATTTAACTTCACTGGCCACTCTGTGGGGTTTTTTGGCACACATTCAGAAGAATGGTGACTTCAGCAAGCACCAAATTGTCAGTTCAAAGTGTTGGCAGGTGGAGTATTCTGCAGTCATACCTCACTCTTCAAATAAGTTAAATTTGACCCTTGGCTTTCTTTACAGGTCAGGCATTCTCAGCTATATCAGTTGTAGTCAGTACATGCACTGCCTTGTGTACTGCATGTCACAATTTGTCACAACGCAACAGGTGTTGCATTGAATAGTGAACCTAAGTGTGTGCTTACCTGTGGCTTTGATTTTCTTTTCTGGGTACAAGAGTCCAGTACAGGGTCACAAATTATGATCAGTTTGATGCAAGTATTGAATGGGTTGGGAGGCATGGCTTGGAACCATCTGCTTCCTGTCCCCCCTAATTGGTTTTGCAGTGGATTCCTACCTCAACTTATTGTGTTTTACTTGGGAGAGAATGACTTGCGAAATAGAAAAGGCAAGACTATTTGTGTTCAAGTGTGAGCAAAGTTTACTGCAATTCAGTGTGATTTTCCATGGGTAAGAATCATCTGGTCAGACGTACTATCGCACAGAGTCTGGGCATTTGATGCTCCCAGACAAATGAATGGAGCTGTGCAGAGGTTAACAAGTTTTTGAACTGAGTAACTCGTAATTATGGTGTAAACACTACTTGCTACATCTGTATTGAGATGACAGACAGGGGCACAATATGAATGCGAGGAATCTTAAGTTCTGTATACAAAACTATTGTGCTAAGTGGCAGCTGCAGGAAGCTAAACAAAGACTAGTTCCTCACATTGGCACACCTAGAGCAGGTCAAGGATGATATGGTGATGTGCAGAAAAAACCAATGAGACACCTTTAGGAGGTGAAGGGGAGCATCTTCCACTGATGCAGTGAATCATGAAGGTGGGGACAGGAGTTGCACTTGCAGCCTATTCAAGTTGTCCCCTCAACACTGCAAGATGCGAAAGCAGTGAGGTGAAGAGAACTTCTGCAGTGCAGTTTACATCCAGGGGTTTAGAACTGCACACCCCTGGATATAAATCCAGACCACCTGGAGGCCAGCTCTGTGGTTCCCCAAAGGGACACACCCAATTCACCTACCAAATAAAAATATTTGGTAGTTTCCCAGCTTGTGTACACCAGTCCATCCTAAAAGGTTGAAATGTCTCTCCATAGGCTTAAGCACTTAAGAACTTTATGTGAAAATACGCTGCTATTTTTGCCTTCAGGCTGCACCCACAACTGGAATGCAGCTCCCAAAAGCTTCTCCAAAATGGAATTCAGCCTTAGGCTGAAAAGTTCACATGCCTGGTTTAAATGATGTGAAGGAGTGATTAAGAAGTGGGAGGCAATTATTCTAAGGCCTTAAGCCAAGGCAGCTTGCCCAAAAATTGAGATGTAAGGGAAATTAAAAAATTAATTAAGAATTAAGAAGACTCTGCACTGGAGGATATATCTAGTAGCTAGCATATTTTGACCATTGCACATCTATTAATACGTGTTTAATAAATGCTTTTGTTTAGTTCAAATCCCAAATCACACCTTTTCACTTTGAGGATTAGGGTGCAAATGCTTTTGTTGTGGTACTTGTTATTAGGGTTCCTGGCTCTTATGCCAATAATCCCTGACTATTTTTATCTAGTGGTGATGTACATGTTTGATATATTTTTGGTTGTTTTATAAAGTACCCTTGGTTCATTCTTAAAAAACATGGAAGACACATTTTAAAAAGGACACAGAGCAAACAAATTTTAAAAAGGACACAGACCATGTCAGCATGCAGCCCACTGCCACTTCTTTAAGCTGCCATAGGCTATGGCATGGGCAAGGCATCTTTCGAATATTCAAGCTGCAACCATGATGCGCCACGTCATCCAAATGCAGTGAGGGTGGGTTGCTGGCATGGTTAACAAAATCACCCAGAAACCATGGTCTGTTTTCAGGCTGTGGGTGATTTTTCAACCATGCTAACAACCCACTTGCTAGGTTTGGATGACTGTTGGGAATGAAAGGGGCAGTTCTCCTTGGTGCACATTTCAGGGCTAGGGTGACACCAACTCTTTGGATGAGGAGGGTGAAGCCTGGGAAGAGAGACCTGCAGACACAGAGGTGGCAGAGGAGGGATAGCTTATTTCAAGGCCACCACCTCCAGCTGTTCAGGCAGATCTGGGTACCTGACAGGTTGTGGAAGTGCCAGGAGAGGACATGCGAGAGAAGCAAGAGCAATGACACAGAATTGGGACACAGCATTGTGAAAGAAGGGCTAACTGGCTGGAGGGTATGCGTACAGCTAGAAGACTTGCCCATTTCCAGAGGGGCAGGGTCCAGGATTATTCAACAGAAGGGTTCTTCAAAATAGTTTCTAGTTTGGGTTCAATGAACTGTTCTGTGTATGCTCAAAAACTTTTTCTTTGCTAGGTAGAGCTGGTGGATATACACTGGATATTCTGTCTGTTCTTTGAAAAAAAGAGGGGGAAATGTGGCTTTCAGCTTGACGTGGCAAGCTGTAACTTGATTATTCAACATGCTTGCTTACTTACACAAGACACCACACCACTTCATTACTTAATTAAGCCACTGTGAGCTGCCTGAGTGGGTGAACCAGCCCTCTGTGTAGCATTTTTGGGGGGCTTATGCCCCATCTGTCTGAATCCAACACAGTGCGTGTGTTCATGCATATCACTAAACCAAGTTGCATGGTAACCCTGCAGCATAGTATCTCACCTACTGTCCTGGGTTCATACATTCACATGGAAATTACTCATAAGTAGTTTCCATGTACCCCTATCCTTTCTCCCAATGGCACCACCCTCCACTCCATGTATAAATCTCTGTCATGTCTCCCCTTATTTATCTTTTCTCTAAACAAATTTTAATGTCTCCTCATAGGGCAATCGCTCCTACCCCTTGAGCATTTTACTCACACTTTTCTGCACTTCTTCTAACTTTACAGTACCCCCCCCCTCTTTTAGGTGTAGTGATCAGATTCAATATTCTAACTTAGTCGCACCACAGGAAAGTATGATGTTGGCAGTTTTATTTTTTATGTTTTCCCTAACTGTGCTTAACATGGGATTTGCCTTTTTCACAGAGGCCATGCACGGGGTTATTTTCATCAAGCTGTCCACTATGACAACAAGGTCTCTTTCTTGGCCAGTTAACATTAGTTTAGATCCGATCAGTCCATACATGAAGTTAGGATTCTGTGTCCCAGTTCCAGTGCATATCACTTTCACATGATTACATAGATCTGCACCTGCTATTTTGATGTCCATTCATTCAGTCTGGAGAGATCCTTTTGGAGATCTTTCCAGTTCCTTTTTGCTTTAACCATTCTACATGATGTACTATTAACAAAGTTCAAAAGCTATTTACGAATTGTACAATGCTTATTTATTGCCACTTGTTTTCAGTTCATTAAGACTCTCCCGAAGTTGTGAATCACTGACTGCCATCTTATCTTTAGTCCAGCATAGAAGCCACCTTGAATCTAGTGGGACTAACTTTCAGTAAACATAAACAGGATTTTGCAACTGAAGCAGCTAATGGTTACAGCTAAATACAGTCTAGTGCTCCCCGGTTAATTATTTTAGGCAAATAATTATATTTATAGATATTTCCTCAAGCAATATTGTTCTGCAATACACTGTGCACAAATTGAGTTGAAAATTCTTTCAAAAGGTGCATTTGATTGTACTTAGAAATGAAATGAATAAAAAGTACTAAAGGGCTACATCAATTCACATATATAATCATCAGAAAACAGCTGTGATAGAAAATTGGTTACAAATTGATTTTTCAATAGCCACAAGTGTCAACTCACTCATAATCCTTTACAGCACAAGGACTGGTATGTTTAATTCCAGTTTGCCCCAAAGGAGGTGTAGGCAGCTAGCTGAAGGGCTAAAATAAATCTGTTATCTTTGCAGGGAAGAGTTCAGTCCCAAAGTATTGCATACAGAGAAAATAACTGACAGTTTTATGAAATCCAGGGCCCATGGAGCAACATTCTGTAAAAAGAAATCACTGTAATTGCATCAATGGAGCTCTGTCACTGCACACAGAGGGCAAAGCAGAGATGAACACCAGGGGTTAGGCTTGACCAAAAGACTGTCAAGGGAGTCTGCCTGAAAAACCACAGGCTATAACATTTCACCAGGAATTCCTGCATGTGGTCAGTATGTTTTCGTTGAGTTAATCCTTGTTATAGGAATACATTCGGGAGATAAGCAGACAGCACCCTTAATTACCAAGAAAATGTAGACAATATTTGAGATTACATTGTGTCTGAGGCTTTCTGCCAATACCTGTATTGGGCATGTGGCCCTCCATATTCTCTTGATAAAGCAGCATTATCAAAGTCTGCAAAATATCTTGCAGTAGCATGGACCACAGGGGAATTTATCACTAGACAAATTAAATTTTCTTTTGTAAAAAGAGAAGAAAAGCTAGGGGAGAGAAACCATAACCCGTCAAAGAGAAAGTCTGTAGGAATAATTAAAGGATTGTTTATTTTCATTATTTGAATGTGTACCTGGCGAGACTTAAACATTACTAAATGTAATTCAATAATGTCAAGGACTGGTTTTCCAACTGTGCAAATCTCATTTCTTTATTTAGTAAAAAAGGGAATAAGAAATTAACTGTCCCTAGATTTCAGCAGAGTTGCTTCTCCACATTTATGTACCTTCAAACTTAGGGCAGATTTCTACCAGATTCCAAAAAGTTCAGCAGAATAAATACTTCTTAACGTTTTTCAGAGGCCTTTGAGAACTAATCCACAGGGTGCATACACAAACCCATAGAACTGTCCCTGAATTCCGTTTTAGGTGGCATAGCCAAAACATGACAGCCTAGGAAAGATCTTTCCTGTAATCTATCATTTATTTATTTCACGACAATCACCTCAGGGCGGCTTACAATGAATAAAAACAATCTATAAAACAATACAATAAAATAATATACAGTCAATAAAATAAATCAAGCGACTGTAAACTATTAAAATTACTAAATTTTTAAATAACGTTTAAATATAAAGGTTTTAACCCGGCACCGAAAAAAATATAGGCTTGGCACCAGGCGAACCTCTCTGGGAAGCTCATTCTACAATCTGGGCGCCACCACAGAGAAGGCCCTACTCCACATAGACATCCTTTTTACCTCCTTCAACGAGGGCTTCCCAGGTTTCATGAGGGTTTCATCATAAATGAAAGCTATCATTACAACTGAATATATAAGCTTCAGCATTGGGGACCTGTGAACTTTGAAAGTTTAAGAATATTTTAAAACATAAAATGTCTGAAATGAAGAGGGGATATTGATTCCATTGATTCCAAAGTACTCAATATTATATATATATAACAGGATGTGTCAATAATTCACCATAATCTTTGAAGTATGACCTTTCATTAGTTCTGATATGGTATGACTATAGAGAGATTGCACAGTTGCTGCTTTTTTCCACCCAGTTGATTTAGAGGCAATTTGGAATGTATGCTGTGCATGCACAGGGGCTTTTCATGCCCTCCCCACAATAGTCTCCTGTCTGGGGATGGTTGAGAAATCTGTCTGATTTGCACATCAGTGTGTATTTACCAAATTTGCACTTCCTGAACCCTGTGCATTTGAAAACTTGCACACAAATGATGTGCATGTATAGAAAATGTGCATAAAGCTGCCTTATTCAATGGAAAATCTGCTTGGTGAAATGTGTATGTTGGAAAAATAGGTACCAAATGCATACATAAAAATTTTCATGCAGAATAAAATAAACCCATGAAATGTCATCCACCTATATTTATTTTTTGTATCTGCTATTCATTCTTTCTTTACACATACATGTGTCTTTTGTAAAAAAAAAAAAGTAGGTAAATATGGGAACAAGGGACATTTTCTCCTTGATTCTAACTGTACCAGAAACAAAGCATGAAATTGCATATCTTGGCACAAAGTCCAAAGATGAACTTAACTGGCTTACCTTGGTTTTTGTATGACACATAAGGCAGTCACATTCAAAACAATATTGACGTTTCAGGTGTTTCTGTCGTTCAGGGGTGGGCATCAATGTTTCATTATAGCTGATGGTAAGCTACACAGAACAGTATAACAAAGAAGGGAACAGTATATTACATTTGACAAAGAGAACATAATATATGCATAAACATTGGAGAGCAATGAATTAGAGGTACTGTACAGTCCTCCATGACTGCCAATAGGACACACTTTTCCTAAAAGAACACTGGAAAATAGATGATGTTATTTCTTTTACAACTCTTCAGCCAGTACAGACATTTTAAATACAGTTCTAAGTTTTCCCAGAAAAACAATTTAAGGGAATGCTTTTGTACAAAGACCAGGACACATGTTAACTGGAAGCCCTGGCTGTCCATACAGCACCTTAGATGCCAAGAAAGTCAGAAAAACTAAAGCTAATCTTAGGTCATGGCTGTATAAAGGTCAAGACACAGTGAAAAAACCACAGAGACAATGAGAGTGTAAGTGGGTAAGTGTTTGGCTAGGACCAGGCTATCAGTCCCTTCTTATCCACAAAGTTTTGGGTCCATCAATAACTCCCAATTTCATCTATCACATTTTCTCAATTTCATTGAGTTCCTTAAGAACTTTAGGATGCAGACCAACTGGACTGGTGATTTATTAACTCTCAGTACATCAATAAGGTTTGAGAAGGGCATCTTATGTGACCACTATCTTCCTTGGTCCCTCAAACTGAAAATATCAGTTCAAAAACAGGTATCTGTCCTAAATCCTCAGCTGTAAAGTCAGATGAAAAGAATTTATTCAGCTTCTTTGCAATCTCCTTATCCTCCTTTAGTGCTCCTTTAATTCTATTAGCATACACTGGTCCAACTTCTTCTATAGCTGGCATATAATTGATATATTTAAATAAGTCTTCATTGTTGGCCTTGATGCTATTAGTACTGTTCAAAATGTGTTTTTGCATTTCTTATCATCTCCCTTGTGCAAGCTTGTGTTCAATTTTGTTTTCCCATTTTAGCAAGACTTCTGTTTTCTGAAGCTTTATTTCCTTTAATAGTTTCCTTGGCACAGCTTGTTAACCATGCTAGTGACCTCTTGGACTTTGTGCTACCTTTTCTAGCTTGTGTTACACATATTATCTGAGTTTCTGTTGTTGTTTTGAGTAACCTCCAGGCATTTCTGAATGGATTTTAGCTTTTTCACTCCTCTTTCAACTTTTTTTTTTTTTTTTTTTTTTGCCAATTCCCTCATTGTATGCAAGTTTCTACATTTGAAGTCAAATGTGACTGTGTTGAACCTCTTTGGCAATCTTCCACTTATGTATATTAACTCTGATAGCACCGTGGTCAGCATTTCAACAACATCTGCATCTCATACTATGTGCTGAACAACATCACCTAGGATTAAATTCAAGATTGCCTACCCTCCGGTCAGTTCCAGGACCAACTGGTTTAGGGCACAGTTATTTAGGATGCTGAGAAATTTAACCTCTGTCCAAATCAGAACATACATTTATCCACTCAATGTGGGGATAATTGAAATTATGCATTATTATAACATCTCCATGTTTTAAAGCCTCTCTGAATTCTTTTTCCATCTCAAGATCAGTATTCTGGTCTGGGAATGATAGTATGTTCCTAGTACAGGCAGTCCTTGGGTTACAAATGAGTTCCATACCTAAGAAAATGGAAATTCATCTTTAAGTGGAATTTGTATGTAGGTCAGATCATGTATACTTGGTCTTCCATATACACAGGGCTGAGGCATGCAGGATCCTGTGAAAATGAAAAAACTGCAAGTATCTCTAAGGCCTCTCCTTCCTGCTCAAACTCACTAGGGCTTCATCTTTGCCACAAGGAAATGCCAGAATGATTTCCTTGGTATGAGAAAAAAGATTTCTCAGGAAGGCATGTGTGGTGGACTTCCTCTCTCTCCTTTCACTTCCTCTTTCTCTATGGTGATGCTTTGGAAGCCTTTCCTCTCTCCCATTTTGCTTTTTCTCTGTCTATGGTGTTGATGATTTTCCACAGTATTTTAAAAAATTAATAGGCCTTGTGGGAGTTCATTCATAAGTACAGGTTATAACTGGGTGCATGAAACTCAGGGATGGCCTGTACTAAATTCATTTTGGAGCCCAATATTGTCACCCATAGTGTGACCCTTTCAGATTTTCAAGTTTGGTGTTCTCTATGCCCTCTTTATTGTACAGAACAACACCTTTTCCAGTAAGTCCTTCCCTGTCTTTACAACAGAGTTTATATTGAGAGATAACGGTATCCCTGACACTTTCGTTCTCCTGTTTTTGGCTCAGAGGCTTCTAATATCTGCACAGAAAACATCTATAATCAGTGCCCGTATCCAGTGCAATTGGTGTGAGCAACTTCTGTTTTGGCACTTGCATCTCTTTGACTGGCTATCATCTTTCACCATATGCTCACGGCCTATCTGCTCCCCTCCTACCTTTGGGCAATCAGAAATATTTTCATATTCATCTCCTAGGGATGATTTAACTTGAACTGGGTGCTTAACTGTGGGGTTAATTGGTCCCCCAGCCTCATTCCCCAGCCCAGAGGCTCTCAGTCTAGATCGCTGAATATGGCCATCTAGAGATAAGAGGCAGGCCTCAACAAAAGGGATCCCTACAGTGACACCTCTGGCCTTAGATCAAATGCTCCTAAATTTCTAAGTTCGGAGGCTTATGAGCATCTGCTGTATGGGCAAAAGGATTGTACCCTTTATGTCTTAAAATGCATGATCATTGTTGTTAATTGGTCAGAATAGTGGTTATCCTGGTAGATCAGTGATACTTTTGGTGTTATTTTAACTTGCAGTGATCTGTGGGTATGGATCAGTGGGACAGCAGCTATTATTCCCAGGTGAATAAATCTGGGATAAAAGTTTTGCATGGTAAGTATGCATCCTTACGCTTACTTCATTCATCAATGGTTCCAGAAAACATTGTGATATCCTAGATAAATGATAGATTTGCAAAATGCTTTTAAAATCATGATTTTACTGATAAAGGAATATTTACTTTTAGAAACTACAATTCACTGAGACCCAGCTCCAGGTTTCTCTTTTCCTTTTTTACATAACTGGCATTCTTCTTGTTAGAAGAAGGTTAATCAAAGGTGGTTGGATGCTGAACTTATTGTGCAAGACTGTCAACTCTGATAAATCAAGAAGAGTATTAATTTAAAGATATGAAATGTGACAAGTATTTGCTAATAGGTTTTAATTCAGTACAGCTAGGCTTGAAATACCCGAACCTCATAATCCTGTTATTGTGTGAACACTATGTGCTGAAGCTTTTTAGAGTGCATAGAATTAGAAAGTCGCCCCAAGGTACCAGAAAAATTGGCCCAAATGGAGCCAATATTAAATGGCAATTCAAATGTAAGTGGAATGTTCAGATATTGCTTAATACAGGGTTAATAAGTATTTAGAAACATCCTACCAATATTTTTTTTCAAATGTAGCAATAAGTTCAATTTGTTTCTGAATGAATTACAATGCACTCCAAACAAACAATTCAGCTTTCCCCAGCATCCATATTTGCCTCATTTTTTTCTCTTTCTAAAACATGGAAAGAGTTAAAAATATGTAGTCCATCAATGAAAAAAAGCCAGAAAATTTTAAACTGAAGCTGCCACTTCAGGAAATTCTAAGGTGTTATAATTGCTTCCGAGTCACTAGGATCAAATTTGAGACTCATGTAGCCTCATAATTAGAAACAGACAGACTGTCAAATAGCCACGATTGGCTTTTAAAATGGATTCCTTCTTCCTTATGATCGCATCTGTATCTATATCTTTTATTTATTTATTTAAAACTTTTGTATACTGCCCACTACCAAATAGTCTCGGGATGGTCTTACAATAAAATGAAGCAGACGCAGCATCCATTCTATACAATAAATCCCCAATTAAAATCACAGTCTAAACCTTAAAATACTGGGAAAATAAAAAATATCTTTCTATGTGATCTACTGAATGAGCAAGTAAATAAGTCACAGACCAAGAGTCCTGCTGCTTCACCACAAAATGAGAGCAGAGAAATGATGGCCTTGTTTATTCTACTTTAGCTCTACTGCTGTGACTGCCAGGAGATTCACAATAATTTAACTAAGTGGGGATTGCCTGGCACAGGACTTGATTGTGTCTGCGCACTGGATAAAAGGATGCCAAAGACACCAAATTAAATGTGTTACTAAATTGACCGCAATGTTGTTATTTCTTGAATAGGATTGGCAGAAGCATGGGATATGGATATGCATCTCATCACTGGGACAGGTGTATGATATTCCTTCCTGGGCTGCCTGCTAGGTGTGCTGGTGATCAGAAGTTCACCATGGTGCCAACCATAAATGTGAAACCTTTACCCTCACACTCTGAATGTGGTAGGCTCACCTCCACATTCCCCAGATCCCTTAAGAGGATCCCAGCATGGGAGAGCAGAGTGTCCAATCCCATTCTTTCTTTCAAATTGATCCAGCTCTAGGATTGATTCAACCTTCCCAATTCTAATAACCATTGAATACCTTTTGTCCACTGCAAAATCTATTTTTATCAGGTAGGGATGGGTAGGGAAGTTGGCAACAACAATGCTCCATCTATCCCACTGCCCACTTTCATCGGCCTTTGGCTGACTGGAGTGGGAACCGCCTGCAGAGGTTCTCACCCAATTTTCTTTTCCCCGGCCTTAGGCCCACCAGGTCCACTCAGTGTTCTTGGTCTACCAGGAGGTGCCATCTGTGCTGCACAGGCACCAGACCCTGCCAATTCCCTTCCTTTTCCCCAGCAGACTCACATGTGCCAACAGTGGCAGCTCCCAAATAAGCAGTTTGAAGCAACCCTGGTTGAAACAACAGAACAGTATCAGTCAGAGGAAAAAAGAAGACTGCAAATAGGTTTTAACTTTGACCCTACAGATTTAGATGATCTGTCTACCTCAGGGGTTCTCAAACTTTTTCAACCGGGGGGCCAGTTGAAAGGCGGAGGCAGCAGGCGTGGGCCAGTGAAGGTGGGTGGGATTGTGGCCATCTCCCCCCTCAAGCACTACTGCCGTTGTGGCCATCTTCCCCCTCCCCCCCAGCACGACCGTGATCGTGCCTGTCTTCCCTGCACAAGCATAACCGTGACCGCGTCCATCTCCCCATCCCCCCACAGCACCATCATGGAGAGAAGACAGCTGAGATCGCGGGCATGCTCGTGCAGGGAAGATGGGCGCGATCATGGCCATCTCCCCCACCCAAAACGCGATTGCCTTCCCACTGAGTATGCCTGTGCTGGCTCAGAGCTTTTGGACTCGCTCAGAGATTGTTTTCTCTGAGTGAGTCCAAAAGCTCTGAGGAGAGCCGGATAAATCAGCATGGCAGGACAGATCTGGCCCACAGGCCATAGTTTGAGGACCCATGGTCTACCTATTAAGCCTCAGGGGCTCCATGCATTGCCATGGATTTGTCTTACAGATACCTGGCAAATCTATGAATAAGCAGAGAAAAGTGGAACAGGACATTTCCAAATACTGTATGGTCTTACAGTAATTTCCTACATGTACTTCCAAACAGTATTTTAGTCTAGCACAGCTTGGGTACTTTGAATCTCTGATCATGGGAACTCCAGGTTTCCATATCATGTTTTGCTATTCATGTTGTCCCTGGGCCAGCATATATAGCTTACAGAGTGTAGTGGTAATAGTTCAAAAGAGTTATATAACTGGGAACATGGAGAAAACCAGCTGTAGGAAATACAAGAACACAATTCAAATCTCAGGCAAGAGCCATTTTGAACTAAGCTATTCTGTGTATAGCATTATGTTTGTTTTTGCTACCCTTCGGTCTCCTTATAGTATAGCTATACTATAGTATAGCTATACTATAAACATATAGTATACAGTGTAAGCATAGCTATGAAAAGCAGAAATAATTGTCTGTTACTCACGAGCCATCATCTTCCATATGCAGCTGACTGACCCTTCCACTCACACCCCTGAAAAAGGAGGCCATCCATTTGCTGTTATGGACCAACAAGTCCTCTCCAGCTTATGGCAGCCCCATGAATGAATGTTCTCCAAAATGGCCTGTCCTTAGCAGCTCTGCTCAACTCCAGTAAACTCAAGGCTGTGGCTTCCTTTCCTCTCCACCTCATATTTGGTGTTCCTGCACATTCACTACAGGAACTTTTCTTTCATTTCACGCACCCGCATTTTCCCTTTTTGCTGCCCTAGTCGACAGTAGTAATTTTGGCTGCATTCAGCCTGTTTTATAAATCATTGGACCAATTAAACCTTGATTTAAAACTCTACCTTTTTCTCTCCAACATGGAAAAAAGATTTTAGTCTTATATAGAGATCCAGACATCTAATTAGAGTGCATAAGTTTTTTGGAGATCCTAAAGAAAAATTACCGTCATTCATCTTATATGGAAAGAAGTTAGAAAATTGGTGTGCAACTCTGATTTGCTGTGATCTGAAAAACAATGATAAACTATGCCATTCAAAATTGCTGAAAATGCAACACCACCATTAACTATTTCAGTAAAATAGAATGCTTTTCTGTGAAATTCTACGTATTGGTGGAGAAGTAAGCTCCACCAAATTCAATCAATCTCAGTCCTAAGTAAGTGAGTTTGAATTGTAATCCTACTATATGCATGCTTAGAGAGAAAATTCCTACAACTTCCTGGATTCCCCAGTCAGTCATGCTAACTGAGGATGCTGTGTGTCACAAGACTTTTTTCTTTCTAAACATGCATAGAATTACTCTGCATAGAGATGCAGAGTAAGAAAAGCATGGAACCCTGCAAACTTGGAAGGTGGGAGGAAAATGAAGATGAAGGTTGCTTCCATGCTCTTCTAAATGCACCACTAAATGCACCACTTCAGAGTGGGTGGGGAGGTGGCTGAGATGATACCAGGATACCTTGTCTCTGGGCTCCAGCAGTCCCTTCCTCCTGCCTTCCAGCCTGTTTTCCTCTTGCCCCTGGAATGACCCCAACAACCTTTCCCAAAGTCACTCTTACAACACTGGGGAAGCAACTGGTGCTGTATTTTCCATGCTGGATGAGAAGATGGGAGGGGGATCCAAGTGTAGAACCCAGCTACAAGGACAAAAACTGAAAAATCTAATACTTACATTAGTGAAATATTTCTTAATTTAATTCATTTATTCTGATGAGTTTTCTATGAGTCATTTTTGACTCTTCATACAATCTGAGTATCAGAAATGCTGCATTTTTAAAATGTAGTAAAGGGTTCTTTAAAATAGTTGTGGCTTTGTGCTGTGTTGTGCTTAAAGATGGTTGTACTGCATATAGACTAAGTTCGTAGAAGTTATCTTTCACTGGAATTAACATGAAATGTAAGTTCTAAATTAAGTTGCACCGGTTGTACTGGGGCGTTGTATACAACTAGATTAATCTGACTTAACCCACTATCTTTATACATGTTCAGAGCAGTCAGTCATGCAGCTTATGGGACTTTTTCTCAAGTAAGTATGCACAAGATGTCAGCTTTACAACCACTGTGTGAGATGTTTTAATGTGCAACACATGCTTCTGTTGTAAGATCCTTACAAACTGAGTGGGGGAGGCACAAAAGGAAAAAGACTGGGGTTCAGATTTTGTTGGAAGAAGCAATATTTGAAATGCAATTTAGTTGTGCCACTGATAAGAAGGGAAGAAAATTCTTTTGCACGTGGAGCAACACTGAATTACACCAAACTATATACATTAAGACTGCACATATTGCTTCATTGAGACCTAGTATTAGATAGCAAGAACTTGAGGTGAGAAGAAGTCTTCACTTTATTCCATGAACTCAGCACCATTCTATACTTCACTGGGAGCAATCTTCCAAGGGTAATCATTGGATGTGCCCATTTTTGAAATAAGAAAATGGTATGAAAAATTTCTCTGATAAAGAACACAAATCATTCTGGAAGGGAAGTTCTCCAAGTCATTTTTAATAAAACCAACAAGAAAACAACCTGTGCCTTGTTACTTTCCCTGTCAATGAAAGGTTTACTGCTTCAGTGTGGTTTCAATCTGACAAATGCTTATTGTTGCAATGATTTAGTGAATGCTGCATTCCACCCAGAAGTATCGTAAGTGTTTTTATCAGGGTAAAGGCACTCAAATGCAAACAAAATGAAGTGCCTAGAGGAGGGAGGGTGGGAGGCAGAAGAATTCATCAAGGCTGCCAATGATTTATGAGAGGCAATGATTATAGAACCCAGACAGTGTGAAGAGAAGATTCCCTTTATCATCTTCTTCCTGATAGCTATGTGATAGGAAGTAGCTTCAATATATCACCAAAGTGTTAAAACAGGTGGCCCTGCAGTCTGGAAGTTATTTAAGGAGAGGCAACTGCTGCAGGTGTCTGTGATGGAAGAGAGAACAAGTTAATTACCTCTTCACCCATCTGAATCTCCTGGATGGCACGAAGGTGGAGCTGAGGACCCTTAAAGACTATCACACAGTTGGGATCACAACTGTTGTTCAGCAAAGACATGCTAAGGAAGGAAAAGACTTTTGTTTAGGAAAAGGGATTTTAGAAGCAGAGAGAACACATATGAAGCCTCTTTAGGCTGAGTTAGGCCATCAGTCCATTCAACCCAGTATGGTCTCCCTTGGCAGTGGTTCTCCAAGGTTAGAGAGCTCTTTTCCCATTGTTTGGTACCTGCTCCATTACCCAGACAAAACCTGGCAGTACTTGCATGCAAACATGTGCTCTTACATTGACGTATGGTTATGAAATGCCAGCATCTAGTCTGACGTGGTTCAGTCTGGATGCAGGGTTTACCACCATCAACTCATTCTGCATAAGCTTTATTCTGTGGTAGATCTGTGATTAGTGACAGCAGATCTCTCATCAGCTGAATTTAGCAAATGGGGAAATTTTTTCCCCACACTCCCCAAAAAATACATTTTGTGTGTGTGCATGCGTGCAGGTTTCTCCTTGAGTCTGTTTCTGAAATTCAGACTCTGCTATACCTTCTGATATAATAGGGATGGAGCTGGGGACTAACTGCCTTTATTCAACTTCCCTCTGGTGAGTTCCTGTCTCATTCTTTGCTGCTTCCATTCCCTTTCACTTACCTGATGACAGAAGTAATAGGGTAGTCTAACTGGAAGACTCTCACAGAGGCCTCCATTTCTAGCACCAGCACTGCAGGCATCTGGAATTTTAGGCATGATTTCCATGCCTCTGTGATATGACTGACATCCATATGCCAGCAGTCTGAAAAAATTAGGATGCCATGTGCCTAAGATGCTCCTCTTTCAGTGTTCATGGTACCAGAGAGAAGGGAGAGTTTGGTTACATACGGAACTTCAGAAGTTTCTCTGGGAGAAATGGATGCAGTCAAGAATGCCAGATTGTATTCCAAGCTAGATAATGATGAACTCTGCAGAATCACTGTGATATTTATGCCCATCCTGGCACTACCCCAAAAAAGCTTACTTCAAAGTGCAGAAGAAGGAGAGCTAGTGTGGCATAGTGGGGAAATGTTACAATATACATAAACAAACAAGGGATATACAAAATGTGCTGAAATGCACTCAACTGGGGGGGGGGGGGGGAGGGAGGGATGGAGGAGAAAGAGGGAGAGAGAGAGAGAGAGAGAGAGAGAGAGAGAGAGAGAGAGAGATCCAAGCAGAATGTTACTGAAAAGATGCAACTACAATCTTAGGTTTTGCTTGTGAATTAAGGAATGTCCACCATACCTGGGATAAAGGCCAACACCAACATCCTGCATTTCTCCATTGCTAATGCTGAAACAGTTACAGGTCACCTGTAAAAACAAGGTTAAAATGCATGATTATGATTACTGGAGTCATTTAGAAACTTCACACTGGAGTGAAAGAAAAAGTTAAAATAAAAGGCAGCAAATGCTGGGGAACTAAAGTAGGGCTACTCAAGCCGAAGACAGAGACATCCTTTCATATTACAGCATATAAATCTGGGATACAGCTTTAACAACAAAAAAATGGTGCCAATTAAAAGCAGAAATGCTGGTGTCCTTTAAAAGATTGCAAAAATGCATGTCTAAATATATGCTGAGATCTGATTTTCCATTCCTGAAAAAAGATAAAGAGTTTCATCATATGTGTGCTTGCAAAATCATATTAATCATAAACTAGATCACAAAATCCACCCACAGAGAAATTTTACAGCCTTGACAGCAACACTAATTTAAATTAATATCTATGCATCCAGTAACAAAATGCCTTTAAAACTCACACATTAATTAGTTGATATTTATTTAACGCATTCAAACATTTTTAAAATCATTTATAAAAATCATACTTTTTAATTATTTCCCCTGTGTTGATACTAGAAACATAATTCTAGATAACAAATGTGAGTTAAGGAAGTCCATCTTAAACAGCAACTATGAAAATTACAAAAATATTGACTTTGCTTTCTAGTTCACAAAAAAATAAATAACCTTTTCTAGGTGGGAGAAAAAAATGTCAATTTCTCAGACAAACCATTTCAAGCAGTTTGCAATACAGATCCACAGGTCTATGAAGTGGCAGTACTGCAGAATCACTGTACTGCAGAATCATTTGTCCCAACAACAGGAAGGCTGACCAAGGAAGCCATCTATATGTCTATCACTGGCCACTACCATATGCTCGTATCAGTGACACTGCAGGCATCTGGAATCTTAGGCACAATAAGACACTGTTACTTTGGAAGGGAATGATCTAATACAATTTGCACACTTGATATGTGCTTGTGTGAGAAAGAAGCAGAGAGAAGTAGGAAGCAAGAGGGTTAACGTTTGTCTGTTCTATATTACAGCAGAGCTTCATGGGGTAAGGTACAGGCAGGACCTTACTACACTAATTAGGGGGAACACTGCTATTAAAAAGATTTACAAGAGTACAGAATTCATATTCCTGATCAGCACAGAATTGCTGTGTGCTTGGAATCACAGAATGCAATTACACAGAAGCTGTTGTACTTCCTAAACTATTTAGGTGAAAGTGACCATTGTGCTGCGGTTTTGTTTTTCTATGGATGGTAGAATTAGCTAGGAGGGTAGGCCCTTTACAAACAGCTTGTCCAGGGAGAGGAATCTGCATGGCTGCATTGCCAAAGGGTTATTATGCTAAATACACATGTGTATTTAGCCTTGGTGACTCCTCCATTATGGTCTTAATTAAAGTACATACAGTGAATAATAAATATTAAACACAGAAATAAAGATCAAAAGGTTAATATGTCAACTCCTCGCCTGGTTTCTGAACAAATTAATAATCAGATTTACTCGAGCTGATAAAGGTTCTACAAATGTGAACTTTCTGTGGAGAAAAATCCCTAAAGTAAAATTTGGGGGTTTGGAAAACCATTTTCACTTCTTTTGATTTTAAAGAAAATTTTTTGGGAGAAGCAATCTAGGATTTGAAGACAAAGCCTTCTCCAACTTTTCCATTTCCATGCAATTGTTCTCTCAAGGAATCCACAAATCATTAGATGTACAAGTGAACCCCCTATTGAGGGATGCATCAGGGGAAGGGCTATTAGTTATTCACACCTATGTGGATAAAGAAAAGAATATGCTGCTAATTGGAATCTAAGGCAGCATTTTTATCTTGATATCTGCATATAGTATGCATACACTAATGACTCATTGCCTGTTAAACCTTGTTTTTGTAGTCAGCTGCACCAGTCCATAAATTATACGCAGCTCTCATCTGCGGAAGTCTTCTTTGTGCTCACCAGATGCTTTCCTGCTGCTAATCTATCTAAGGGTAAGTAACCCAGGGATGCCAGCAAATAGACGTCAGCAGAGATTTTTTTTTAAAAGCCACCCAAAAAGAAATGATATAAAGCAAAACCCTCTCACTACTTCATGGTGTCTGTAGAATGTGAGGAACAAACCACAAAACTGAATCATGGTGGAAAAAATGAAGAAAGGGCTTTATCTTGTCTTAAGTTTACATGTAGATCCATTCTAAGGCTATTTTCTTCCAGCAATGGAAAATCTGACTACCTTCTGTATGTACGTCTGAGGTGGCCTTATTGGTCACTGTTACCAACAGAGTACCTCCAAGTAACATTATGCAAGCAGGCTTTCTTGGTAGCAGCACTCAGCTCAGGATCAGGGGCAGCAATAGGTACTGAAAAGTTTGGGGCCCAGACCTACAGGACCAAAGCAAAAGCAAAAAAGCACAAATTTGCATAGGCTAATTTGTAAATGCTCCAAATACACCCCCCCCCCGTGTGGGTGTGGGGGAGAGAGAGAGAGGGGGAGAGAGAGAGAGAGATTGTCTTTAAAGGGCTCTGTACCCTAAGGATACCTCTGATTGTAAAAAGGAATGTGTGGACAAGGACATTTGATTTCAGAGAAAAAACTCACAGAGAAAAATGCAACGTGGGAGGCAGAGGGAACGAAAAGCCAGTTAGTCTAGGAGGGTGGGAATTGGATGTACCAGAAATCATCAGGGTCCCCATACTCTGATTTCAACAAGTGCCTATGGACAGTGCTGAGGCACATGGCCTCCAGATATTCAGGGTTCCAGCCATAGTGGACTGACTCATAACAACACCTCTGCTCTGGATCATCCTCCTACACATTGTATGGAAGACAGAAATTACCCTGAGCTTGCAATGCCCACTGAAAATCTATTTCTTAGCACAGTTTTTCCTGACTTACAATGGAAAATGACATTGCTCCCTTTTATCATTGTTTCTGTTGTTATTTTACATGTAGCTAAGGAGTACTGAAGACTTTGAATATAAATCCCTTGCATAGCATTATGAAAACAGCCTCTTCCTAAGTTCCAAGAGGGCCATGTGACACCGTGCAGGGACTAGTTTTTAAGACGAGGGAAAGGGAAAAGAACTGGTGAGCATTGAATCTTGGCCATCCAGTTCACTGGAATATGACTCCCTACAATGGACAACTAAATTGCAGCATCTATTTTGCGCGCATTGTGTTTGATCACTGAAAGCTCTTACTGATTGGCTTCTTTGGAAGATTTACATGGATAGATATCAAGATAACAAAGAAAGCGGATACTGGGATCTCAAAGTGCATTAAGCTAAACTACATGCTTCCATATCTCATTTTCCATTAGACATTTAAACTTTGCAAGTGATTAAAGAAGTAATTTTTATCTAGTTCTCCATTTGTTAAACTTGAAATGTTTATGGTAAGGATGCTAGTCTGCTTTAATTTGTTATGTACTCATCTGAACAAGAGTAATTTGTATTGATGCTATGATGATGCATAATGCCACATTATATACTTGATTTATAGAACACTGGATATTAAATTTAACATAACCATATTACAAAGTAACAAATGAGGTGTCAGTTCCACAAAGCGCATCCACATCTATAGCAACATCTCAATATTGAGGGATTTGAAAACACTCCATAAACCTAATACTCAGCATGACTCTAGGAATGCATTCCTACCCTTACGAACACAAAGACAGGTTCATATTTATGCTACAACTTAAAGAAATTTCCTTTCACAGTTATGCTTCCCTAGAGAATTATAAAACTTGCTTAAAACAGAAGTCCCTCCAGCCAATTTCCAGATATTTATTTGCTTTAGACATGGTGAAAAGGAGGATAAATGGCCACATTTGTTCTTGATTTTGTGAAGAGAGTGCAGTCAGGCATCTGTCACATGACCATTCCATATCCCAGGCTTGCTGTTTATAAAAACCACACATATTATGCCAGAAACCCATCAGTCTTACAAAGTACAAACCAAAAGTAGAAAGGAACAATGGTAAAGGTCCCCATGGCAACAGAACCTTCGACCCTATACATATCTACTCAGAAGTAAATCCCATTAAGTTCAATGTAGCTTACTCCAAGGGTAAAGAATTGTAGCGAGGGAGAGGGTCTTCTAGCCAAAACACCTGCTTGATGCAGATATTCCAAGCCTACAACATCCCAAAAAGAGGGCTGCCCAGTCTCTCAAAGACCTCCACACCAGGGGAGAGCCCCCTGCTCTAAGTAATTGGCTACATTGCCAAAGTGCTTGTACTATCAAGAAATTCAACCTAATGTTCAACAAAAAAACTATCCTCCAATACTTTAATCCCATTAAAGCTAATTCTTCTATTTGGGACAACATAGAACAAGTCTTTGCCTCCTTCTATGTGACACCTCTGCAGAAATGTAAAGATCACTGCTGTTTCTCCAGTCTTCTCTCCTCCAGACTAAAAATACCCACTCTCTTCAACCTTTAAAACTTGTTTACTATACTCCTGACCATCTTGTTGCCCTTCTCTGAACCTGTTCCAGTTTGTCTACATCTATCTTAAAGCATGGTGCCCACAAATTGATAGGATCAAACTAAAAGAGAGCACTTCATTATCTTGGAAATTATAATTATCAGTGCAGGCTAGAGTAACCTTAGCCTTTTGCTGTAGCTACGTCATACCTCAAAATCATTGTTATTTTGTAATCAGCTACAATCTCAGTATCATTTTAGCCTGTACTTCTGTTAAGCCAGGTATCCCATGCCCTATACCTCTGCACTTAGCTTTGCTTGCCTAGCCTAAAAGATTGCAATCTCATCTTTGGTGTGGTCCCTGCAATTCCCTCCTTTGGTCAGGTGGTACACAAAGCCCCTACCTGACATCCCTCAGGTCACCAGCTTAAGTGCTGCGGTGGACTAATCCCAGCACCAAATAAAACATTTTGGCCTCTTGAAAGTACTGTTGAAGGATCCCAATTCAATACAGATACCATCTGGCATGTGTGGCAACAGTTTTAAATTCACTCATTTTCATGCATTCCAGGAAACTAAATAGGATTAATTCTTGATGTTGCTTTGTTGGGTTTATATATGAAAGGGACAATCTCACAGCATTTAATGTTAGTTCATACAGTTTACCTAATACTCTTTCTCCAGATGTCTTATCTGATCAGTTTTCTTTCAAAATCCTCTTATTTAGAATCCCTCACAAACACCAGAACACAAACAACTACATCAGTTTCTCACCAGCAGAGGGAGGAAGAGAGCCCTCATTAAACCTGAGACCACTTTCAAGAATAAGCTGTGTTCAGATGACTGCAGGATTAGCAGATCATGTGGTCATGTGCTCAGGGCACCTTATTGCTAAATTACATATGTGGCATGATTCCAGTAATGGAAGCATGCCATATTACTTCTAATTACTCCTCTTCTGAACCCACCATTCCACATACACTCAATGTTTTATAGGACTTAGATCTCACTAAACTTAAAAACCTACTGCTAATCACAAGTAGGCTGCTGTCAATATTATCTTTCAACATGCATTCTAAGGGCTCATTTAGTTCATACATTTTGGATTCCTCAGTACAACAGGAACATTCTCATTTTATCAAGTGATCAAACCATGTACGAAGCATAAAACCAATTAAAAATATCTAAAATCTTATAATCAGGATTAAAACTCTATTTAAAACAACGCTGTCCTCACATACGCTCCCATTCTTTCTAAAGTAGCAAGCAGTTTGCACTGATCACATTCAGCTTGCCATGTTGTATTCATCTATTTTATCTGAGTATCTCACACACACATTCTACATAAGAAAACTTCTTATGCAGCAGACTTAAGAAATGGCCAGAACTACAGCCTATGTCATTAAAGGCAGGAATGTATTATTGAATGTGGCTGACGCTGTTTTACTAACAAGGTGAAATATGTGTATATGGTGCAACTAAAGACTGTACTAATTTGCTGAAATCATTAATTTAATATGGTAGATACGGGAATAGAATCTACTTTTCTGTAATGCCTTGTCCTGGTACCATCTGGACAAGCATCACCTTTAAAGAATAACCCTGAATATCTTAGTGTTCTCAGCATTGTTTTCCTGCTCACAATAAAATGGAATCTCTTTATGGGCAAATTATACAGCAAAACAGCTGCCCTGTTAGGCACTGCCCCTGAAGATGCTGCCATTACTGGCCACAAGCATAAAATATTAATAGAAATTGAACATCAAGGCAAAGAATGTAGTGAAATGAACACCAGGTTCAGTCAATCTATTAGGTTAAATGAAATCTTTCTAGTCATAATGTGAAAGCCCCTTAAGTCAGACAAGAATTATTTCTTGGAAATATTTCTTTTTAGTTCAGGGTGTGGCACAGCACTAAAAATATATTAGTTAGATTAAGTAAAACTATGGGGAACTAAACCAAATCTACACTAGAACCCCTTCATTTAGGAGGGAACACAGTTCCTTCATAAGTGAAACACAGAAATACAAAGTACATTATCACAGTTGGGGAAAATGCTAATGAATAAAGAGCATTTGAAATGTGAGTTTATTTTATACACAAATGCAACTGTTGAAGTGGGAGCAGTTGGAAAGTGAATGTGAGTTAGCCCTTTAAGAGGAGTTTGTGCACGTGTTTTAGCTTGGTTAGCTATATGAAGGTGTGAAGGAGTAGAAGAGTGGAGAAAAAAACCTCCTTCCCCTCCATCTGTATGAGCTCCTGTACTGAGTCTTTTTTCAAAATGCATTATCAGCTGAGTTCCAGGACCTAAATATTCAGTGGACAGTATCCAAAGCTGTCACAGTGCTAGTGCTAATGACATTGCGTTAACCTAAAGCAACACTACAGCAACATTGCTGCTGCTTGCTAGGTGAAGGGAAAAAGCAGCTCTGTGCTACCAAATTTGTCTGGCAAGTGTTAATGACATTGCACTGGAACTGGGTTTTGCTGCTGTAATGTTATTAGCACTAGTGCTGTGACTGCACTGGATAGCACCAGTTATGTATATGGGGATCTGAAGGTCACCTGCTACTGCTTCAAACCTCCATTTGTTAATTGTGTCATCTAAAGAGAGCTTGTGCACAAAGAGACAGTGTTGTGCAGTGGTTTTTTTCTCTTTTCGGCAAAACCCTTTTTATTTTCCCATTGTTTTAATGTTTATTCAGTTTTAATGTGGTTTTATATTACTGTGCCATTTTAGCTGTTGCTTGTTGTAAACTGTCCTGAGACAGCAGAAGGTGGACAGTCTACAAAAGCTTTAAAGGCAGGCAGGCAGGCAGAGTGAGTGAGTCCTGGACTGGGACTCAGGAGATCT
Organism: Varanus komodoensis; assembly: GCF_004798865.1. Lineage (NCBI taxonomy): Eukaryota > Metazoa > Chordata > Lepidosauria > Squamata > Varanidae > Varanus > Varanus komodoensis. The sequence continues at coordinate 21,131,910 of NW_025335268.1, read as the reverse complement.
GGGTTCTAGTCCCCACTCAGCTGGGGAGGCAATGGGGTAACACTGAGCCAGACTCAAAGGATGATTGAGAGGAGAAGGAAAATTATGTAAGTTGCCTTGAGTTCCATGTAAGGAAAAAAGGTGATATATAAATATAATAAATAAACAGGCAATGGGCGTGCAAAATTATATACACATTTTGGTCATATGCACAAGATTAACATTCTCTCTAGAAATGATTCTGTTTAGAGACGGCAGCTTGTGAAATGCACAGAAGAGAGGTTGGCTCCAATCTCTTTTATAATATGCAAATTCTATTTTGCCCTTGGGTTTCTGAGAAATTGCAAGAATGTGTGTGACAATATATTTTCAAAGAAGGCTAGAAATGCTACATGACTGCTCCCCTGTCTTTGGATGGTCATTTTAACTTTTCAACTTCTGACACACCACCAAAAAAAAAAAAAAAAAGAGTTCAATTTAATTACATCATTTAAAGCAAAAGAAGAGAAAAAATGGAATGCAGTACTTTATGTTCATGTTTTTGTTTCACATAATCCATTACATCAACTCCTCACCTTCAGAGTACAAGCTATTACATATTCAAAATCAAACTACATTAATTATTAGTTCTACACTATGCTTTAACGACACTAAGTTAATACCATGCTTGTTTCTATTTTTCCCCTGGAAATTCCCTACTGAATTCTTATTTTGGAAGCAACACACAGAGAGACACTTTTTACTTCTTTTCTGTTTTTCAGTTAATTGGCAGACCTAATACCTGTTTGAAGCAGGTCACTGCAATTATGCACAGAGCTAAATATCATTTAAAAAGTTGTTTCATAAATAAATATATTCTTGATTTAAAACATGTCATTTCCTCACAGTGTTTACTGTACATATTCAGAAATGCTTTTGAACATATCTCAAGACCCTAGAGAATTCTCTCTCTCTCTCTCTCTCTCTCCCCCTCCCCCTCCCGCTCTCTCTCATTCTCTCTCTCTCTCCCCCTCCCCCTCCCGCTCTCCCTCTCTCTCACCGGTATCTCATTTAGTGGCAGAATGTTATTTAGATGATTTTCAAAGTGAAAGGGGGAAACTGGGGTGAGGTGGGGAGACATAAAAGCAGTGGTCTTTTCAGTTCCATTCCAGTTTCCCATCTCATTCATTTTATTCTTCCTTTGTATTTCTTGGCTCTTTAAAAAAATTTCCCTTGTCCATCTCATTTATAAGGGTTTTCTATCATTTGCTTACAGTTTTTAAAAATTCCTTCCTAAATACCTTCAAGTCCTTACAAACCAACTCTAAACATAATTACTCAAGTTAGCATATCCTTGAACATCACTGGCCTCTTTCCACCTTCTTTTTCTGTCCCTTTGCTCTCTCTCCTTTGTCTTGATAATAAAGATTGTAAGCTTTAAAACAGTGTTTTGTGTTTTTAATAATTGCCTTACAGAGCCTTGGTGTCATACGCATGTACCAATTGCCAATCATTGTTAGGATTGTTATTTCTACTAAACATGACAATTTTATGAAACTGATCAATGGAATATTCAGTTTTCCAAATGGATAGAGTAATATAATTTAGGAGTAGGAGACAGAAGTCAGATGGAGAGCTGAGTCAAGTCACCCTATTTATTCTTGTCAGAGGACGTAGTTTCTATTTTAATCTTAGATTCACACCTTGAACATATAAAGAAATAAAAGGTTGAAGAGAGTTCAGGGGCTATTACATGTAAACAAATTCTTGGAATATGTAAGTTTCTACTTTTCAGAGATGTCTGGTGCCAATAATTCTCAACTAAGTTAAAAAGAACTTGGAATATAATTACCACCCAAAATCAGCTCTCATGCCTCCCCAGAAACCATAATGAATTTGCTTTATAGTTCAGTTCCTAAATTGTAAGTGATATTGTGCCTGTCAGGCAATAGTTTAAACAAAGTTCATAGTTGAAATTCTATCACAGTGGGCCTGTTTAGTCTCAAAGCAATCCAGGTCTGGTTCTCATATGACGATACACAGTCAACATATTTCTATTTTGAGTCATGTGGGTAATATAATGTGGGAACATTTTTGTTCATGCAGGGTTCTGACAATTAAGTGATTCTGTCCCCAGGTTTGCACCATCCGTACTCTGAGCCTTCAAAGTCTAAGACCAGCACAATCTGGTGTCCTCCAAGCAACAGTTCTCATAAGTCTGTTATTTTATTTATTTATTTTTCAATTTATAGCCTGCCTTTTTCCTACAAAGGGCTCAAGGCAGCTTACATCATTTCTCCTCCTCCATCTTATCCCCACAACAACAACCCTGTGAGGTAGGTTGGGCTGAGAGTCTGTGACTGGCCCAAAGTCACCCAGTTGGCTCCATGACTGAGCGGGGACTCGAACCCAGATCGCCTGAGTCCCAGTCACATGCTCTTAACCACTACACCACACTGGCTCTCTAAGCCTCAGCCACTGTGGCCACTCTACAGGGGTAATGGTGGGAGGGTGTCCTCCAAACACATGAAGGACATCCCGAGAATAAGGTATCTGTGAATACAGTGCACTTTGGTACAGTGGACCACAGTATTCAACCAGCAGAATCAAGTTGTATTTATTATTAGCTAAATGTTTCCTGAAGTGTACCAGATATTTAGGCTGAGGTTTACCCGTGCGGACTTTCCCCAGGGAGCTCCTTGAATTGCTTTTCTTCATCATGCCACCTGCATGGTTCCCTGCCTCTTGCTCTAGACTGGAACATGGAGGTGGTGAGGAGGAGTAGCAGGACGTGCCCCTGCCTCTGTTCTCACTGGCTTCTTGCCTGCCAAGCAAGCAAATGGTAGCAATGATGAAAGAAGAGGGTGAGGAGGCGAGGCAGCTGGTGACAACTGCTAGGCTCACCGAGGGAGGAGGTTCATTGATGGGCCCTTGTCCAAGGACACTAAAATACCTGGAACCAGCACAGAGTGCATTGATGCTTGCATGAGCCATGTTGCCTATCCCTGCTTTGGTTCTGATAGTTGAAATTAGCAAGATGAGGCTGTCTGTGTAATAATATGTATTTTCCATTACATGGAATTATTATTATTATTATTATTATTATTATTATTATTATTATTAATTACATTTCTATACCAGTTTTGGTAGCCAAAACTGTCTGGGTAATTTACAACCAAGCATAAAAACAATAAAATGCAACAGATAAAAACATTAACAAGAATTAAAAATTAATTTAAAATAGCATAAAAGCATTACAAGGCAATAGAAAGAGAGGTGGCTACTTTGGTGCCAGGTGGGCCCCAGCAGAGACGTTGTTCCAAAGGTAGAGGGCCACCATCAAAAAAGCCCTCGCTCCAGTTGCCACCCTCCGAGCCTTTGGCACTTGGAGGAAGACTCCAGAGACTGAGTGTAGTGTCTGTTTAGATGAGGGTTGGGAGAGGCGCTCCAACAGTCCCAAGCCAGGTAGGTTAAGACCAGCGCCTTGAAATGAGACCAGAAGCATATAGGCAGCCAATGGACAAGCCAGAATAGGTCTTATATGTTCAGACCTTCAAGTCCCAGTTACTAACCTGGATGCTGCATTCAGCACCAGTTACAGCTTCTTGAACTGTCTTCAAGGGCAGCCCCATGTAGAGTGTGTTGCAGTAATCTAATTTAGAAATTGCCAGAGCATAGATTACTGAAGCCCGGCTATCCCTCTCCAGGTAGGAGCACAGCTGGGCCACCAATTCAAGCCGGTAGCACTTAGAGCCACCAATTCCACCTGAGTCTAAAGTGAGAAAAATGGATCAAGGAACACACCCAAGCTACACACGTGCTCCTTCAGAGGATCCATCCACCCAGAACAGATTGATCATCCCCATCCAGCCAAAGGAATCACCCACCAATCTCCTGCAAATACATTGCAAAAAGTTGGGTGAGGAGGCATACAGATATTATTTAGTTTTATAGTCACAAGATTCTATCATTAGCTGGTTGCAGCTTTTAAAATTGCATATTTAGCATTATCTTTGTGGGATGTATCATTTTAACATATATGACTAAGTTTTCATTTTGACATGATCAGAACTTAAGGCTTGGCCAGATGAAGTGTTGGTATATGAATGCAACATGTCTACTGGTCTGGAAAGCTCTGGATAAGTCTTAGTTATATAGGAATAACGGTTTCATCCTGCAGAATGTACTTCCATATGTGATGCTATGTATCACTTCACCATCAGGTTTCCCATGCTTTTACCACCTGTTACTAACATTTTGTGTTAGTTATCTTATCGATGTTGACAGAGCCAGATGCTGCAGTGTATTCTGTATTGCCTGTTTCAGTAATAATTCATCTTGGACACACATTTCATTTTACTGTAAATGGGAACCTGATGGCCTAGCTCTGAAAAATTACTCCATTCTCCCAACTGCAGTACAAAATGATGTATTAAACAAAACGAACCAAAATATATATAAATAATTTTTAAAAACCCTATGTAGGAAAGAATAGAAGCACTCTACGAATCCCACAGAAAACTCCTACTGAATTCTAGCCAACTTTTATTAGGTAATGCTTTCAAATATGCCAGGGCTACATTGTATGTACATCATTCTACAGAATGGACTTTGTCACTTCGCTCATGCTTAGCTATTCTCTCTATACTAGGTGTGACTCTGCTTTCCCTTGCTGACCTAAGGGGCAAGTACAAATTCCATCTGCCAGCCATTAGCTCACTTGTTTTCAAACCACTCCTGCAACCATGGTAATATGTTGATGATGGTTCATAATTTGTAACAAAGATTGAGATACAACTCAGTACTTTTTAAAGTAACTATTAAAAAAACAGGTATTATTCATCCCCCTAACCTGTTAGACTGTCACACCAAGAAATAATTTTTAAAAATCAATCAAACAATGACCATTCTTTCTCTTATCTACACTATTTGATGAGTTCCAGCAATGAAAGAAAACATACTTCATTGTAAAGTGTTTCTATCAGATGATTTGGAAGCATAACAAAAAAATGACATCTGTGTTAGACAAATACAATGTTAAGCTCACAGCTCAAATACTTGAAAGCAGACAACCAAAATTCAGAGATCTGCATCTAATCACTTATCTACAGGAAATTCTTTAAGGAAATAATTTCATTTCATTAACACTGCAAATCCCAATCCCAACTTGGTTATCACCAAACAAACATCTTTATATACTTCATTTCCTGCCGTATCTTATGAATATCATTCATCACTACCATGAACGTTATTGGATGATTATTCAGAAATATGATTGTACAAGCCAGCCAAAGATACAGTTACAAAGTTGAAACCACAATTATTACTTGGGCAGAACAATCCCATGACTCCAAGTCACTGTTGGGGTGGTAATGCAGGAATCTTGGGAATCCTAGATCCAACATCAGAAACAGGGCTCTGATCTTGGAGTTGGGGATCCATGTTCAAATCCCACTCCCCTCCGCTATTGCAGTCAGTGTGAAAAGAACCATGTCAGCTACTTTTCCAAGGTTCCATCTCAATCTCAGAGCTGGGGTAAAGAAGGCATTCCAGGATGCTCCAGGATGCAAGGTATTCTACTGGCCATGCATCCTGGTTCCATCCTCATTTGAAATGGCACAACTAGACAGCCAAAACCAGGAGATAAAATAAGGAATCATTTTGTTTCTCCATGTTCTGTCCTAAAAGTAGCTTCTTGTTCATGATACTGGTTACGCATCAAAACAATCAAGTGTTGAGGCACACACATCTTTTCTGAACCATCTGTAGCTTCTTGTGATCTACACAGTCAAAGGTTTTTTCACTGTACTCAATAAAGCATAAATTGATTTTCTTCTGAAAATCGTTGGCATGCCCCAGAAGCCAACATATATTTGTGATATGATCTCCAGCACTTCTTGAGAACCTTTTCAGAACCCATCTTGAAGATGGGTTCTGTTGAACTACCTCTGCTCCCATGCAGCTGCCCTTCTCTGCTCCCATCACCTTCACAGTTATCCATTGGATGACCCTGTCAGAAGACCAACATAGTGAGAAAGAATGGCCTCCTGGTGGCATTGTTCTCAGATTCTCTGACATTCTCAAATCCCCTCACCATGTTATGGTGTACATACATTCTTGTCTGATGATGGTCAAATGCACATATGCCTTGTTTCCTTTTCTAGGCATTTTCTATTTATACGTTATCCAACAAAGAAGAGATTAAAAGTATATTCAGGAAATAGGTGCACTATACTTAATATTTGTCCGCACAGTATCTCTTACAATGTATTAACACTGATTTTCAGCAATATTATAGTATCAGGTTACTATTTTAATATTAAATATATATATTGGAGTTCACTTTGGATAATAATTATCTTGATTCCAGTCCTGCAGTGATGTTATCATGTAGTATATGATGGCTGTGCTAGTTGTGCAAAATTAAAAGAACTCCAGTTCGAAGCATTCATCTCTCTCTCTCTCTGTGCCTACCAGTTTTCATATAAGTGCAAATATTTCATGTTATTATCAGCAGATCTGTTATCTGCCCTCTTCAGCATACCACCCTTGACTTATGGCCCCTGTGCATGCTGTACAGATCTTAGCAGATATTCTGCACAGACAATTTAACTCAATATCAGTCAAGAACAGGACAAATAAATGCTGCTTTAAGCAATTGGTTTCATTTTCTCCTTTTATACCTGTGGAAATGAGCTGGGAAAATGTACATAGCCAAATTTAGCTGCAAATAACAAAGATTGAGTTCAACCAGAATTAATCTAGGCTACATGCAAATATTCCTATTTGCAGAACAGGGCATAGCATTTTGCTTTGTTTTTTTCCCTACAGTAGGGTAAACTATACACTAATGTAGCACTGATTTCCCACGTCTATTTGGCTCCCTGTGCACATACTGTAGACAGGCTATTAGCTCAGAAATAGTCTTCAGCAGACCAGCTAATCAGCATTCTGCACTGCCAGCTTCTCCGGAGAATAATACGAACCAGTTGTTGTTGTTTAGTGATGGACCTGTCTAAAAGAGGTGAGTCCAGGCTCACTAGACAAACTATGTACACTGAGATACACCCATGAATTCACAGCTCAGAGTTATGACCCAGATTGCAGGCAAGTATCAGCAAAGTTTCTGGTTTAACGTCACTCCCACTGGAAGCGAGAGTCACACAAATCACTTAAGAACGATGACCCAGAACTTATTCAGCTCACTCCATTTATACATCGCTTTATTCTTGTTGAGGATTTTCTTTTTTAGTCCTGCCAGAATGGAATAAAATGTTTGGCACTGACTTGCTTTTTTATACAGATAGGTCATATTCAGTTGGTTTCAGGCATGCTTAAAACAAAATGATTACTTAAAAGACAGGTTGTTACATAGAGATGTATAAAACAAGTCTGATTTTAATGAAGCAGAGGTCAAATCTTAGGACTACATAGTTAGTAAAATTCTTGATACTGCTTCTATTTAAGAAAAATCCTAGCATTGCATATAAAGTTGAAGAGACACAAAGGAAAAGAGACAGAATTATCCTGACTTCAGTGTTTTATTAATGCTATCATTTCTAAGTTGTTTTGGACCACAGACTTAAGCTTTTTAGGCTTCTAATATATAGCACTAGAAATAGCCTCATAAGAACTTGAGAGTCATACAGGATCAGACCAAGTCCAGCATTCTATTCACATGGTGGCAAGCAACTTCCCAGGGGAAATGCACAAGGAGGACATGACTGCAACAGCACCTCTCATCCATGTTCCCAAACAACAGCTGTACAAAGGCATGCTGGCTTTAATGCTGGAGGCAGCATAGGGCCATTAGGAATAGTAGCCATTAATGGCCTTCTCCTCCATGGAGTTGTCCAATGCCACTTTAAAGCCATCCAAATAGATAACCATCACTATATCTTGTGGAAATGAATTGCATAGTTTAAGGAACTTTGGTTTTATCTGTCCTGAATCTCCCACCAATCAATTTCATGGGATGACCTTGGCTTCTAGTATTATGGGGGACAGATGTGCTCCTTTCCACATCAAGCATAATTTTGTATGCCTCTATCACATCTTTTGTTTGCAAGCCATCACATTTCACACTACAAAGAAAGATTTCCAGAAAATAACATGCCACATTCCATAATTCTGACATCTTTGGGAAGAGTTTATATCTATCGCTAATCATTTATCTGGATAATTTTTTTAGAATATATACATAATAATTCTAACAACTGATAGGATATATTACCCACAGTTATTTTGGAGTCTAGTTCTGCTACCATGATCAAAAGACAGCTATAGATGACTCTGGAAAATATTCAAGAAATATATTAATAATATATTCAAGGAGAATCAGTTTTAAATATTCAAATTTAAATATTCTTAACTTTAAAATCATAAAATGTTATAAAGGTATACTACAGGTATTGTCTGTCATGTAAACACAGAATGCCTTCAAGCTAAAAATGCAGGGAGGTTTTTAATTCAATATATATTCAGTCTGAAGGTGTGTATTTTTACTGCAACAGATATTTATGCATTATGGCAAACAAGGCTTGTTATTTAGCAATATGCCCTTTAGCAGAAATGTTACCCAAGAAGTCATGTATCTAGCAATCCAAGTATCCATAGTAACAGCCTATATAGCAATTGAACTTTCCTATTTATCAGTTTTAAAATTATTCACAAATGAAACTAACTGCTACAGACTTGAATTAATCCACATCTGAGTCTACTCATTTCCTTGATTTGAATGAATAAAAATGTTTATCCTAATTAGCAATGATTTGCACCAAATAGTTCACCTGACATATTTACCTTTCAATTTTTGCTTGTAGTCCATATGCAAGCAGGTTAGGAACTCCTGAAACTTGTTCAAGATTACTGCTTGTTATTCTTTTTTTAAGCAACAACAACAACAACAACCAATTCAGATCTACTCTATATGAGAAAGTTCAGAACCACAAGGCGACAACTAGAGCCCTCAATCTCAGCTGCAACAATTAAAAGTCATATCCTTAGTATTTCATACACAACAACCTTCTCTTTCCTTGAGTAAACCAAACATGCAGGTGTTATATGTCATAACAATGACAGCAAGAATAATAAAGTATTCACAAAGCTCCAGGCAGAGATTTTTCCTATTGTTTCTATGTATAAGCCCCTGCATTCATGAGATGTGGACATCAAAACAGAGGGTTTGTTTGTTTGTTTAAAATATGTATTAGCTGTTCTTCAACCAAAGATTTCTGAGCAGCTTACAAAATGAAACAAAAGAAACCATTAAAAAAGCCCAAGTCAGAGTGGAGTAAAATAAAGGATCAGGGCAAAAGCACTGAGACTAACACATCCACAAGGCCTACAAGTATCAGAGCATCTCTTTGGAGGCAAAAATGCAGAGGAGGGGGTGCCACAACTAAAAACTGTCTCCATTCACTAGGAATATTCATACACGGAGCTCATCCTTTCTGATACCCAGATCAGAAAAAATGCAGGGCTTTAAAGATCAAAAACAATAAGGAAATGGTATAGCTAAATGAAGACATCTAGCTCCAGTTTATTAGCATGTTGAAGAGTTTTCCATCAACGATACTTTCCAGTAGTTCTTGAAGGCAATGCAAAGTACAACTGATTGCTTTCATCTAAATAAGATGCTATCAGAGCATGGGTAACAGTGTCCAGGTGAGCTCAGCCCAGGAGAGGATGCAGCTCATAGCTTATGCTTTTGAAAGGTGTGTGATACACTTTCACTGGGGCCTCCAAAGATAAGGCTAAATCCAGTAACCCCCAAGACCATTAATCGGATCTTTCAGGACAAATACAATCTCAGTCAGAAATGGTTGAACAATTACACCCCAATCCATACAAATCACAGGTGTACAGCATCTGAGATTGTAACTGCTGGCTTCTTCCTTTGGGCATGCAATGAAATTTAGAAAGAGTCAGCACATTACGAATTGTACATACTTGTGACCTATGCACATACATAAATCTGTGCACATATGTACAACTTGTATTTGTGTAGCCTTTTTCAGAAGTTAAAACATATACATGAAAGGGCTAAGGCCTCTAATTATGCCTGCTACAAACTCTGCATTTAATGTCCTAAGTGATAAGATGCACAGTCCCAATTTGTGTGCTTAATTCAAACATCTCATTATTTCATCTCTTATGGCAGGATCAGTTCTGAGTACATGCCAGTTAAATCAATGCAGAACCTAAAGACAGTTATCCTAACAGTACAGATTAACATGGAACTTTTCAGCACTCCTGGGCATGTCATTTAATACGTTCAATGGAAGTAAGTCCTGGACAACTTTGGTTTAGGATGTGTGCAGAAACATCTAGATGCAAAACAGCAGTCACTTTGAAAGCATTTTCAATACAGCTGCTCAAAGCAACTGAATACATTTGCGTTTGAAACAAAACAAAATTCTGCAATTAAAAAAGAGCCAATCAGCATTCTCTCTCTCTCTCTCTCTCTCTCTCTCTCTCTCTCTCTCTCTCTCTCTCT